>NC_024796.2:6533772-6901576 GCF_000309985.2 Brassica rapa
GTGGTCATGGCTTTAGAATAATCCGAAAAAAGATACGAGAGCTAGGTAATAGAGAGAGAACAAGAGAATCAATAGTTAAGGTTTTGGTTCTTAAGAGAAGCTTGTGATTTCTATTTGTTCTTGTAAGGTTACACATTGATAGTGAATAAAGAGAAAGAGCTTTTGATATTGATTCCAATCTAAGTTTAAAGCACTAGACAAAGGGTTTAAATTCTAACAACTTCGGCAAGTGTTTTGATTAAACAGTTTACCTGTTGATAAGCAGATATGGCATCAGCACTCTGGACAGTACTGTTGGCTTGTGTTGCACCAAGCTTATTCCAAAGCGAATAATCGTTTGGTTTTAATTATAAAGCTGTTTGGAAGGAAGTTATTGCTCTATCGAATTCCCTTGACAGGTTGTACAGAACGCCTTACACTATATGCACATCAGCGTCCTCAGGATTCATCTGGGATGCTTCAGTGAATAATCTACCAATCTGGTTTATACATTGACAAGGACTAGTGTCTATGAGATGAGATTCAACTGCGGAGAATTTTGCTAGAGGAAGGGCACGGCACTTACATCAGCATGGTATAGGGAATCAGCAAGCTCTGGAGGAGCGATTGTAGCATACTTGGGGTGATTCCGCAGCCATCCGTATAAATACTTCAACGCAGTTGTTTGCTCCAGCTCTGTATTTACAGAGAGGAGAAAATATTAGTCACCTATCTAGTTCCAAAACCAAACACATATTGCTAGTTTTTCAGGCACTGAACATTGGTAAGGCTCACACCAAGAGCAAGAAGCACCTCTAGATTAGAGGGATCGGCCTCCTGTGCCCGCATCATTGCAGCTATTGCCTGCATCCACAATGTTAAATGATTTTTTAGTAATCTCTTCTGGTTTTATCAAGTCATTTGGTAATTAATGATTAATCTGAGTAACCTGTTGATCATCATCGTTCTCAGCGTGTGTGACGTCCAACCTTCAGCATTCTCAGGGTTTTTCATAACCTCAGCTTCTAGAGCAAGCGCTGCTTCACTAAGAAGTCCTTTGCGGAACAGTTTCATCCCTTCTTTCATAGGTTCAGGGTAACCCACGTAAGGATTCATGTCAGAGAAGACGTAGACACCACTACTTTGTTTTTCAGCATTTCTTTCCGTGAGAAACCTGAAGAGGCAGAGACTTTCGTTAGATGGACTTGAAAGTCAAAAATGCCTGTTGGTTAAACTTTGTTCATGTCTTCATAGATAAAATGAAACATGAAAATGAGAATTTATGATAGATCAATTAAATAATCATGGACTTACTCATCATAAGCATTTGCCCATGCATCAGCTGAACTTTCCACCCACGGGCCCTTCAGCAAATTCATCTACCCAGTCATCAACATTCAACTTCGAAAACTCATTAACCCATTGGTCCTCAGCCGATTCTTGCTGTCCTTTCCCGGAAGCGAACTCATCAGCCCACTGCTCTGGTCCATGTGAAAGCTACATACAACAAATTAAAAAGCTCGTCACTAAACTTTCTACCAATGTCAGAAACTTCATAATCAGTAAGCATATGGGACCATTTCAGTGGAAAAATGTGATTGAAGATGTTACCATTGATTCAACATCAAAACCCCCCATTATCTATCCATTTGGTACTGCCACTAGATCACAAAGACACAAACCTTCAAATGTGGGCTCATACATAGGTCCCATTGGAGGCATAGTAGGTCCATCACGCTGCACCGAGACCATTCTGATCTAACTCAGACCCTGGAAGTGACCTATCTTCAGAGTAAAACTGTGGCCCGGGACCTGAAGGAGTAGCATTAGGTATCTCCTTCAGCCTTTCCTACTCACCAAATTAGAATCATAAAATTGTGATTATGATACCAAGTCCAGGTTACGCATGCTTTTAAGCGATTCGAGTGGAACCTGAGTTTTGCAAGAGGAGCCAAGTAGGGCGTTGGTGAGAGCTCCGAGAGGGTTGGAAGAGGAAGAAGAAGAGCCGGGAACCGCGCAGGCGGCTCCGCCGTTGACAAGGTCTCTCATCGCCATGTGTTAGTTAGTTAGTTAGTTATTGTTTCTTTGTTCTCTGATTTACTATCTGGTTTTTGATATTTATTGTATTATCCCCACCGCACACATTTTTAGGCTCACCAACACTTTTATTTTAATTATGTGTACAAGACAAAGAAAAATACATTCTATTTGTTTTCTGTTTTGAAAACTGAAAATTTTGTGAGTAATGAAAACTGTAAAATGGAACTTTTATTTTTAATATTTTTACTTTTATTTTTAAATGAAAAAGGTATATTATTGAATTTATCCTTGCTGTTTTCTAGAATTTACAATCTATTACTAAACTATTTACCAGCTGTTTTTTTTTTCTTTTTTTTTCTTTTTTTTTTCTTTTCACCTCAAATCATTTCTTCAATTTTCATCTTCTTCATCTTATAATATTTCTGAAAATATGACTGATCAAAAAAAGGAGAAGAAAAATAATCCATTTTCATTAGGCCCCCATTAAATCATTTTTTAAAATAAAATATATGAGATTGACCCAACGAACTTCGTTATGACAATCGGAACAAAAAGTCAATTATTGAAAAATGTCAATGACCCGACCCGATTGAAAATACCCGCACCGACAGGTTCACGATAAAGACCCAAGTGGCTCTGCGGGCACAAGCTTCTATGAGGATTTTCAGTGAACCAGATAGCCTGACACGAGTAAGCTGACGTTATCCTTCGCTTGTATTATATATGCATCGTCGTTATAGAATCACTGATCCGTAGCAGAAAGTCGAAAGCTTTGGACCTCTTTCTCTCTCTCTCTCTGGTAAATTTTTTACTTCTTCTTCTTCTCCCTTCGCTTGTTTAAGTGAGTTTTCAAGTAAAGATCGTTTGGATTTTGCTCTTGTATAGTGAAATCTAGTTATATTCCTGCCATATATGTTAACTTGGAGGCGCTTTGTCCTTCCGACAAAAACATAAACAGTTCATGTTATAAGATCCAAACGGGTTTGACTTTTTAGATTTCATTGTTTACTTTCCTAAGTGAAGTTATCTACATCTCTTCTACGTTTAGTATCTAGTTCATGAAAATAATCTTAAAAGATTGTTGTTACATAGCTTCTGGCTCACCTCGTAAACAATCCGCAAAGCATGTGTTATTAAACCTAGATTAGACTTACGAGTCAAGCAAACTGTCATCAATTCATGAACTGCAATTAATTCTAAAAGTCTCAGTTGTTAGGAGTCTTCAGAGCATCGTACTTCTTTAATTGTTTGCAGTTGGAGTCTTGATGTTTGCAATTAGAATCTTTCTAATTGCAAATACCACTTATGTGCAAAAAGTTTCGCATACTTTGTTTATAAACCGTTTATTCTGATTATTGAACGCTTCTCTTGAACTTGTATGATTTTTTGTGGTTAATTATTGTCATATGTTTTCTAGTAACAAAATGATACCTTTGAATCATTTGAATTGTTCAGGTTGAAAAAGGAATATCCCTTGTCTAGGCTTTATTTGTTCTGTTATTGTCTCATTCTTCTTTCAGTTACTAACTCTATCCCTTTGTTTTTCCAAATGCAAAACAGACACAATCTCCCATATGGCTGCATTTCCAACAGCAGAAGCGTGTGACAGTAACGCAGAACTAATAGCAAACGGAGACCTACGCGCTCTCCACCCAATCTTCAACATCTATGGCCAAAGAAGATGCTTCTCAGGACCAATCGTGACACTCAAGGTATTTGAAGACAATGTCCTTGTCAGAAACCAACTAGAGACCAAAGGAGAAGGTAGAGTCTTAGTTATAGACGGTGGTGGAAGCAAGAGATGCGCGCTTGTTGGAGGAAACCTCGGACAGTTAGCTCAGAACAACGGCTGGGCAGGGATTGTGGTGAATGGATGCGTTAGAGATGTGGATGAGATCAATGACTGCGATGTCGGGGTTAGGGCATTGGGTTCTAACCCACTGAAGTCTACTAAGAAAGGTCATGGTGAGAAGAATGTGCCGGTTTATATTGGAGGAACTTTGATTAGAGATGGAGAGTGGCTTTATGCTGATAGTGATGGTATCTTGATCTCCAAGACCGAACTCTCCGTTTGATTCAGAATGTTTTCTTGATAGTGCTACGAGAAAGAGAGTACTACTACTGCGGTTTCTTGGAACAAGCTGGTTTATTTCGAATTTTTAATAATCGGTTTTATATTCTTAAATTTAAATCGTGTAATGCGCTTTGTGAACTTTGTAATACTAAAGAATTTTTTTTAATAATTTGTTATATTCGAAACGACCTGAAACACTTGCTAAACTGTAAATATCATTTAACTAAATGAAAAGTTTGTCCTAAACAAGCTAAGACTTTTACACACTTATTTCTTGGCAAAAATTAGATAAAAAACAAGAAAGTCAGTAACTATGGAATCAGAAGAAGAACTCATCTAATCCAAAGGCACATGAGGCCTCGAAAGTTCCTCTTGTGCTGTCTCGCAGTGATGGCATTCCTGATGTCTCTGTCCATGAGCTTAAACACTTGTAGAGGAGAGAGATGAACGTTGTTGTGTAGTACGTTGTTACGTTGTCTCCATTTATTTGAAACACTTCATTTATTTTGATACTTCTCTGTTCTTTTTGTGTATTTCTTTAATTTTGAAAAGACGTGAATTCGACCCAAAAAAAAAAAGAAAAGACGTGAATCATGTCGTGGAAATGATAAAGGAAAAGTTTGTACAGAGGATCACTGGTTCGACAGTTTTTTTCTGATGTCTTGAAAATGATAAAACATGCTTTTAGACTAACATTTATCTCGAAACGAAATGATAATGGGAACATATGACTATATTCATAAAAATTATTTAGTAAAAATTAAGAGCTACACTCGTACAGAGCAAAAAATGTTGCTTTAGAAAATTATGAATCTACAGACAAAATAATGAAAATAAATTTAGTTAGGCTGTGAGGAAAAAGAAACGAAAAGATAAAGCTTACTGGTTCAGATTAACTGCATGAATCATTGTACTGGTTTTTGCTTATGAATTAGACAAACAGGTATGAATGAGACCGTACCATTTGAATTTTAATCTTAAATTTGTAGAAATTTTGATATTTTGAAATTTCAATAGAAAATGGGATCTGAATGAATACCAACGACATTGTTGGAACTAAAAATACTTTCCATTACCCAACCAAAAGAAGATCAGATTTATTTGTCACGTTAACTTCGGTTCACTCGTTTTTTTATCGACCAACACAAGTTGTACGAAATATTGGATGATAAAAACAACATATCAAACGGGTGTTTCCCAAGGCCACGAACCATGTAAATAGTAGTTATCTCAATTTAAGAATCCCCTATATATTTATATATTAATAGAGAAATATTTAAAAAATTATAATTTAAAATTTGTAATAATTACAAAAGAATTTTGCTGAGTTATCACTTAATTAAAATGTCAAATTTATCTTATGTGTCAGTTTTATAATCAATTGAAAAAAGTTGGTCCAAAATTGAGTATGGATTCGCTAGGGACATTATATATAAACTCTACTTATAAAAACCGTTTATAATAATGCGAGCATAAAAAGATTGTATATTCGATGTGGTTTATGTTATTGTTATCTAAACTATACTTAGAAGAACCGTACGTAATAACACGTCTGTTTTTCCATTTGTTTAGATTTCTGAAGATTACAAGAAAAGAATTTCAAAGTAGAATTTTTATGTAAGAAACAATCATATGTTAAAAACTATATAGGATTGTATATGATCGCATTGTGAGAAGTTGTTTGTTTATGTAACACAGACGTTGTGACAATATTGTTTATTGCATATGTTTAGACTTAATTCTCTACTAAAGTTGCAACAAAACCCATCAGAAGTCATAATATATAGGTGATAAACTTCTATATATTTTGTTTTTGAAAACAGAAGAATATGGCCCAGTTTGTGTATTGTTGATGTTGGTTTGATGTGGAAATTATTTTTTAAATAAACCGAACGAAAGCGAAATAAAAATGTGATCGGTATAAGATAAATTAATGAACAATATCGAGTTGGAAGATTGCTCTACTCTTGCGTTTGTTCTGTTTTTCTTATTAAAAGAAACAATTAAAGATTATTAACTTAAAATTCTTATGATTAAATATCAAATATAATTGCCTTAATACACAATTCGGTAATATGTAATTAAATAAAATCCCTATTTAAAATGCAAAAACTTTGTTACCAAAACAAAAATTGATAACAATTATTTGAGAATTAAGGAAACTTAGATAAGTGTAATTCATACTAGTTAATAGGGATATAAACGATCTTAACCTAATATCAAAATATTTATAAACTATTTGTATTACTATTACGATTTAGTATATTGTTAATCTTTTTTCTTTCATATTATGAATCTATAATAACTAATTTATTTAAAAATTATATTTAATAGATAACTATGATATAAAAATATTATATTTAAAAATTAGAGTAGTATTTAATAAATTTGATTTTTAATCATATAAAATTAATTGACAAAATGTTATAAACGATAAATATAGTTTTAAGTTTATTTGGTATAAATTTGAATAAACCAAAAACTGACAGTATATAAACCGAACCAAGATATATGATTTTAATATGGTATCTAATTTTTATAAACCAAAATATCGAAAAATCAAGCCGAGACCAGACCAAAATTTAATAAACCAAAAATCGGTAGTATATAAACTGAACCAAACCAAAACATATATGATTTTAATATGGTATCTAATTTTTATAAATCAAAATATAAAAAAAAACTAAGCAGAGATGAGACCATAATCCAGATTGAACAACCTTATTTTGAATATATGAATTTTATACATGTTTCACTCCACAAAGCGTGGATCTCATCCTGCTATAGTATATTCAAGGCTAAGGCAAAAAAAATATTTATATTGTGAATTTATGCTCTGTCACAATAAATAAAAAGGTGTGTTTATGTTTTTTCCACTATAAATAAAAGCATCATAAAAATTAGACAGACCATGCCACAATAATGCCGTTTGATAATTTGACGTACGGACCTTTCATATTTTCCTCTTGTATTGTTCTTTTCTCATTTACATGGTCAGGGCCGGTTTAGGATTTACATGGTCAGGGCTGGTTTAGGATATGGGGCAAGGGGGCGTAAGTCATGGGATTCAAATATTTTTTAACAAAAATAATATTAAAAAGAATCTAAAATTTTAAAAATAATTAAGGATAGAAGCCCAAAAATTTTAGATTGTCCAGATATATATATATATACTAATTTATTTTTTTGTCCAAGGGCTCAATAGTACCTTGAACCAGCCATGTACATGGTATCTATAATATTTACTTTAAGCTAATTTTATATCTATCGAATATTTAAATTGAAACACTTACTATGTTTTACCTTGCTAAAAACGTTACTATGCTGTCGTATCACATATACATGTCGATGTTGATATTTAGGTTTTTATTTTACAAGTTGAATGTTTAGGTAAATTAGACTAAATAACTAAAAAATAAAGCTTAATTAGAGTTCGATCTGCACGTTCATGCGGGTATTTTACATTTTATAAATGTATATTTGATATTACCATACACATTTTTAAATATATAAATTACATTTTAATATTATATATTGTGTAATTATATAATCTAATTATTTAAGTTTTTATTCGATACTATTAATAATACAACAATTTTTATAGTTTTTTATTAGTTATTGTTACATACTAATATATTTTCGAAGTCAAAATTTATAATCTGACTTCAAAATAAAATTTATCTATTGTTATTACAATATATACTATTCTTGATATCTATTTAGTAAGAGATCAAATATCTTCTTATTCAATTACCAACTATTATGCCAGTTTTTCAAGAGTGTGTTATAGGAGTGAGTCGCGTTTAAGTTCTAATTGTAAAAATGGGTCGGTCCAAGTTTTTTGCATTTTGCATACCTAGTGGAGAGATAAATAATCGATCCCATTTTTAATAACTTTATGTAAATGACCCACAAAACTTAACCTGCTCGTGTGAAGGCTGCAATGGCAAACTTGCAATTTTTCAGCTAGAGGAGGGTGCGAAACGTTTTTTGCTCGAGGACTTGCATAGGGTCAAAAATGGACGCGACCCAGACCATAAATAAAAACTAAGTCGGATCCAAAGCCCAATATATAAACTTGGCTTGGCTGCCACCCACTTTGCCAATATTTTCACTTTTTCAGGACTATCACCGTTGGCTTCTGTCATTTCAACTTTTTCCAGCGCAATATTTTATTTATTTATCACTGTCTCCTTTTTTTTTTCTTGAAACACACAGTCTCCTCTGACCACTATCACTGTAGTCACCACGATCACCACCAAATTCGTAACCTCCGCTACATTTCTCGTTTCCACCATCACCAAATTTTCTGCAACTATCACAATCTAATGTCGTGACTGAAAATATGCTAATTCTAGACATGTGTAATATAGCATTTCTAGACCATTTAATAATTTCATTAATATATGCCAAGATGGAAGAGTTATGTTCACATAGTTATAATTTTGTTTTTATGGTGTTTGATATTATATTAGATACATATGATTACCGAAAGAAACCTTATAGATGTCCAGTTGATAGAGACTATATTTTCTAATATATAATTGTATTTGATAACTTCATTAATATGTGTAATACTATTTACTTTGGTCCATTCTATTTATATATTTTAGAGCTTTTTCATAACATTGTATTTTTTTCAAAACCACATTCATTATGTTGACAATTACCACGACCACCACCATAGCTATAGCCTATAGAAACCTTTGCTACAAAGACCATCACTTATTTTGTACTTTTTCCATTTACTTGACGAAAAACTATAAACCTCTCATTCTCATTACTTTTCATATTTAAAAAAAAATGAAAAGGTTGTTGTTTCATCTACTCTGTTGCATTCTATTTGATTATATTTGATTTAGCTCTTCTTCCATAACATTGTCCATTTTTCCAAAATCATAGTCGCTATATCCGTCACCACCAAAATCACCACCACACCATGTTAATCCACCGTTTCTTTTGTATATACGACTTCCGCTTCTTCTGTAACACCACTACTATAGTTAACCACGGTAGTCACCACTCACCAGTCACCACCATGGCACCAGCGACATTGCGATAACCATTGCGTTGATCACCACTGTCGTTTCTTTCGTAACCACGCTCATTCTACCACATTAATTTCCATTGTTGTTGTGGTAACTAGCACCACCATATATATATATATTTTTTTTTTTTTTTTGTAACTACCACCATATATTTCCCTATCGCTATTTATTATTTTCTAGAATTATCAGTCAGGTTAAAAAGAGACAAAACCAAGAAAAAATAATATGCTATATTTCCATTGACACCGTTTTTTTTATTATTAATGGTGTTATGTTTTAAAAGATTATTGAAATGTTGGTTATTTGGAAAGTTAACCCTAAATTTTATCAAATGACATTTTAGTTGAAGCGTTATATCTAACCTACGACGACTTCTTGGCAGGGCCGGCCTTGAGGGGAAGCCACCCAAACCAAGGATTAGGGCATCCAAATTAGTGGGGCATATGTTAAAAAAAAATTATTAGTATGTAGTATATACATAAAAAGAAAATCTGTAGATTATTTTGTTAAAATATTATCTATTGGGCATATTTAGTTATAATAAGATTTGTCAAACTTTTTAAATATATTAGTAAATTTATATTTTAGATAATAGTTAAAACCCTAATTCTAAAATAGAAACATAACAATTTTTCCTTTTGTTCCAAACTTCCAATCTGTTATTTTGTGTCGCCTTGCAGCCTTGCAACACTTTTATTTTTCCTTTCAGACATAGTTGGTGATGATTTGTTTATGGAACTAAAGATTCTTCGAGAATCAATACCCGAAGAAGTTCGAAAGCCTATTGAAATGTTTGATTTTTTGAAAAAAATGGAGGATTGTTAGCAAAACACAGAAATTGCTTATCGCATATTGTTGACCATTCCGGTGTCGGTTGCCGCAGCTGAAAGAAGTTTTTCAAAGTTGAAGCTAATAAAGAATTATCTGCGGTCTACCATGTCACAAGAAAGGTTGAATGGGTTGGCTATGTTATCAATTGAGACTGCTATGGTCGAAAAACTTGACTATAGGAGTTTAATGGATGATTTTGCAGGGGAAAATGCAAGAAGATCTATATTTCAGCAATAAGTGTCTTTATATCAATGTTTTTTATGAATATATTATGAAATTTGATTTTTTTAATGAAAATTTATGTTATTTTTTATACTGTTTTGTGATCTTGATAAAACATGTATGAGGGTATAGTTTTAATTTTTGATTGGGGCAATATAAAAGGTTGGTCCGGCACTGCTTCTTGGACTTCGTTTCTCACTTTTTTTTTTCTAATTTATAGCATGCGTGATATACACTAGACTTTTGACGTAAATTATTAAAAAAATATTATTTTGTGGAAATTTTTATATCCAATGCTAAAAACGGCTGATTATAGAAGCTATGAATTTTTTTACTTAAAATTTATCAATTCATGTGGGGGAAGGAGAGAGATGGGACCTCGCATAACAAGTCCATAGGGCACGTGAAATATGAGTTATGAGGAAAATGATGTTTGACTAAAATCCTCATTTGTTTCGCCCTTTACGTTTCCACATAATGGAACCTCATCTTTTAGTGTTTTTCTTTCTCATCTTTTAGTTTTTATTCGTTTTCTTAATTTCTCTAATGATGTGATGATAAAAGGTAAATCTGTCTGCTAAGTGCGATAGCTAAAAAATCACATAACAAAGAACAATCATAAGGTATCTCCTAGTTTATACTTTATGGATCAATGATCATGCATGGTAAAAAACAGCTTATATTTGCCTTCAAATTAAGAGCTTAAGTTCTTAATGTTTTTAATCAAATTAAAAATGTGTTGCTAGTGTCAACACATAATTTATATAGCTATAAAAGATATATATGATGAAAATTGACTTGTTATGGTAGATGTGACAATTGTCGTTTGTCGTCATGATTTACTTACTTATGGATCCAGGTATTCAGGTCATGCAAGACGCAGCCAGAATCCACAGACCAAAGATCAGTACTCTGTAATTCTGTATAGATATTCTATCATTTCCAATCCTATATACTATCTACTGTAGAAAATAAATAAATAAATGTTTATGTCCTTTTTAGAACACAACCCAGCATCTGTCAAGCTTTTGAAGCATTGGATCCCTTTTTCCCAAGCTTCTGGTTTGCTCTCATTTTCAGATTTGGAAGCACACTGGACAACATATAGAGTCGTTGATTGCCATTTAGATAGAATCAGAACCAACTTTTTCATCTCTTTGATTCAAAATTCTTGGAGTATTTATATAATCTTGTTATGACTTGAGCGTCGGACAATCTTCTATGTTATCTCGAAAAATATTATGACCATTCGTTTGTTCTACATGTCATGTTGCTCCACCTGGCGACGTTGGTATACTTCGTTTTTGCGCTTTGGGCCTACGGTCATAGCTAGCTTCCATATCATTTCTGGGCGATAGGCATCACGTTGATCATTTTGTAACATTTCCTAATTGTGATATATAAAAAAGTTTAAAAAGATTGATTTGACTATTTATATCATCAAAGTTGACTTATTTTTTTCGTCACACATCTGTTTAGAACCCCAGAGTTAAGCGTGTCAGGACTGGAGTAGTGAAATGATTGGGAAGTGATTCGCGATACCGTGTGAGTGAGGTCATGTAGTAATTGCAGGGACAGTATACATGACTTTCGAACTTAGAAAATTAACGGACCGATCGTTAGAACGGGATGGAACCCACATGTTGAGAGAGCGAGCGTGGGTGGTCCATTAACCGTGGACGGTCGTGTCGTCTGCTTCCTTTATAATCTGATAAACTTCCAAAGACCTTCGTCCCAAAACTGATGTTAGCAGGGAAGAGGGGGGTCATATGACACCCCATAAATGTTAAGAAAATTTTATTTAAGCTTAGTTGTCATGTAGATTAAGTAGCTCTGATTGTTAAGTTTGCCTGTTGACTCCCCATAAATCCGGGTTCGATCCCTCCTTGATCCCATTTTATATTTAAATTTTTTCTTAAGTTATATATTGAACCCTCTTAAAACTAATGCTGGGTCCGCCACTGGATGTTAGTCAACCTATATATCTTAGCCATAATCTCATTTGCTCTCTAATAGTCAGAGTCATCGTCTTAAAAACGTTTAGTGTTTTTTTTGTTTGAAAATTTCGAGTAGATCGTCTATGTCAGCAAAACATTAATCTATCGTAAAATTTTAGTAACTTTAATGAAAAGTAGCATTATTAATTGTAGATTGAATCCTTAGAAATAACTACATTTTTGTATAAACACAATGATAGAAACCACTAAATATAAGACACAATAATATAACTGTGACTGGTGGCATGTAGTATTAGAGTTGACACAATAATATATGATTTGTAGTTCGATGTAACTTGCAGTAAAAAGTATGTGGTAAAAACGGTAAGTTTATGTGGTAAGTTTTGCAGTAAAAATAAAAGTTATCATTTTATTACAACTTATGACTGGTAACATTTTTGATGTATAAGTTGGAGTTTGAGTTATAAATAAAATAATTGAATATATAAACAGATAAATAGTAAATTTTTTATTAAGCTATTTTTTAAATAAATAAAAATAAAATTTATTTTAAATAAGTATAAAAAGTTTGAAAAATAATTTTCAGTATCTATTATTTTCTAAGTATTATAATAACTACTAATAATATTTATTCTATTATCAAGAATAAGTTAAATTTGTTTTTGTTTCTATAGTTATGTTAAAATAATTAAAATACTATAACTTCATATCATTTTAAATTTAACATATCAATTTTAAATTTACCTTACGATCTGTAGTTCCACCGCCGTCTTCAGCACCAGCACCAACATCATCAATATTTTTATAATTAGACATTTTCATCCAAAAAATAAACAAAAATTAATAAATAAAAAAAAAATATGTTTTGCACGTAAAGAAGAAGAAGATGGAAAAGCTCAACTTTAGCTTATTGATTTCTTCATTTTTGTAATAAAAAAATCAATTAAATTTGTAACTCAACTCCTAAAATATGAGATTTTGGTTGATGTAAATTTATGTTTTGAGTTAACAATTTTATAAAGGGTCTAAATCAAAGTTGTAACTTAATTACAACATATCTTAAATCAAATTTAAAATAAATAAAAAATATATATATCACAATGATTGGTAACATTTTTGAGTTAGAAACTTAACTCAAACTTAATCAACCTTACCACATGTCACCAATCAATAAATAGCAGCCTCTAGTGTTTCGTCCAGTTCAGGTTCAGAAGTGGAAGATGTTTTTTAATAGTTAGTAGGTCCAATGCATTTAAAATTCAAAACAGTTTAGGAATTCACACTGCTCACTTACAGACAGCGACGAGGAAAAAAAACTAAATATTTCTTTTCCTACTTTAACATTTTTTATCTTTACTTTTCAAAAACATTATATTATATTTACTTTACCTCATTATATTAAATAATTCGTGTATTTATTAGGAACCTGATACCACTTTGATTTGTTTAGTTGCGTGGTTCTTGTTCATCTCTTTCTCGCTCTAACAAAATCTTTACTTCTGCCAAGAAAACCATTTTTGAGATAATCAAATCCTCTACAGGTTTGTGTGTATTTTATTGATTTCATTTTCTGTGTTTGTTTGTTCATTGCTCTCTCTCTTTCTAAGAAAATCTTTTCTTCTGCCAAGAAACCATTTTTGAAATAATCAAATCCTCTAAAGCTTTGTGTGTATCTTAGTAATTATTTTCTGTGTTTATTTCTTTTATCACTTTTCTTTCTATGTATTTGTATTGTATCAACGATTTACAATTTCTTCTTCTTACTTTCCTTTGAATCTTTCTTGATTTTTATTTCAAAGATCTAACCTTATATTCTTTAACAGGTTTGCATGCCTTTTTATATAAATATGTAAGTTTTGGTATTGTATGATTCAAACTATCTTATGCTCGATCATAGCATTATAGAAATCGTTTGGTTTTTGGTGTTTGTTCTTAGTCTCTTAATTTTTCTTCCCAGATTCATTGTTAGATCTCATGTTTTGGTTATCTTTACATGTCTTTTCATGTCAATAGTTTCTAGAAAAATTCTCAATGATCTTTTGATCTATGATAACAAGATGCTTGTTCGAATTCCTCTGTGGATTTTCTACTATCTTGATCTATCAGTCTCTTGTTATGTTATCTTGAGTTTCATGTGATTCCTTGCATACAATAACACTCAAACTGATGTCTTGGGAGAAAATTGAAAATTTCCAGAATAAAAAATTAACTCTTTGAACTGTTCATGCTTGTTATTTCCTTCACCAATATTTCAAAAAATATCCCCCATTAATTCCTAATCTTCATTCTCTGTTTTCTGTCCTTCACATAAAATTATAATAATTTTCTGTTCAATAATAATGTTCTTTCCAGTTAGATATTCTCAAGTTTCTGGGTTTTACACTTTCCTCTTATGTGGTTTTCTATAAATTCAAAGAACATATTTAAAAAGCATTCCTTTTAGCTCTTGCAGGTTTCATATGTTCTCACAAGTTTTGATATTACAAGATCTGGTGTTATGTGGAATAGCAGGGAGGTGAATAGTAACACTGGAAGATTCAAATGTTCTTATCATCCACTGATGAAGGCTCTCCAAATAATCCATCATCTTCTTCCAGTTTCTTACATCTGACCAACTCTAGTCATGCGTTAGGTCAATCACATCTTTCCAGTTTCTCCATCAGGTAATCTTAAAGCTTCTTTGTCTTTATTTTCTTTTTCTTAGATTTTGTTTAATGAGGAGGAAGTCAAAAAAAATTATTCACCATTGTTTTAGACCAATCTTAAACTTTCTTGATGAGTCTGATCTTTTCTTCCCATCCATTCAATTTTTTTATTGGTCATATTCAAAACAATAAAAAAAAATTATCTTTCACCTTCTAGGATTTTGTGGAGCTTAAATGGTTTTGAGTGTTGACTAGTTCTTTATTTTTTTTCATATATTGGTTTTCTATGATCCTTTGGTCCATACCAAGTTGGTCTGAACAAGGCTGAGTATCATCATTGACACAAACTTTTCTTTGTTGTGTCTTGTCTCTCAGAAGTTTTTCTTCATAAAGTTTGTACATTCTTTTGTCTGGTTGTAACACTGATAAGAGTTGATAGTTTGGTTTTTGCAGAGACTATGCATTTAGTTACCGGACCAAAAACATTCAGAAAAGCTGGCCTTTTTCCTCAACAAGTTTGCAACTTTGTTTGAAACATGGCTTAACTGATCCATTGCCACCGTTTCAGCCTCTTGGCTCTGAAGCTAAGCTAAAAGTAATCCATGTTGAAGCGAGAATGTTAGAAAAACTTGGCTCCAAGCATGCATTAGCAGAGACTGAACAAGGCTTTTTGGTTAGTGGTTCAAAATCCAAAGTCCAAGTAGCTATCGTTAACAAGAATCCAAGAAAAAAATGTGGGTTAGTAGTGAAACATGGAGCTTGTGTGAATAGTGAATCAAAAGAAGCTCAGGGTTCTCTCTTTTCAGCTTCTGAATCTATGGGGTTTAGAGCTTGTCCTATCTGCAAAACCTTCTCGTCTGCTTCCAACACCACTTTGAATGCGCACATGGATCAGTGTCTGTCTGTTGACTCGGACCAGCAGCCAATGAGTAAGCATAGGAATAAGCCACGGTTGAAAGTTAAAACGTTGGTTGATATTTACGCTACTGCAAAAAGGTCAACATTAGAAGAACTTGATAAAAGAAACGGAACAAAGTGGTCTGTGGTTTCGAGCTACTCTAACCAGGTTGTCTCTGATAATAAGCATGAAGTGTCCAATAAAGTGAAAAAGAGGAGCGTGCTACGTGTCGGAAATGATGAAGATGGTGGCATTGGACCTGTTTACATTGATGCTGAGGGCCAAAAACTGCGGATTTTATCTGATTCACCAAGAAAGCATGTAGAAGATGTCAGTGAGAAGAAGTCTTCTAACAAAGGTCAAGGGAAAAGACTTCGGTTTAAGAAACATTACAAGCATTGTAAAGTAGTTCCTCAAAGTAGAATACTCACTGTTGGTGAAGGCAATGCTTCAGAGGTATGTCTTCTCATAGTTTTTCTTAGGCATGTGAGTTCGGGTAGTTCCAAAATTCGGATAGTTTGGATCAACCATAATCTTGCCCAAACGAAGAAAAAGATTTGGTTCGGTAATCGGGTAGTTTGGTTTTTAAAATTTTTACCCAAACTAACCAAAGCTTTTGGTTTCGATTATATTTCGGTTAAAACTTTGGTTAAATTTTGGTAATTTCGGTTAGTTCGGTTGCTTCGATTCAAAATTTTGGTTAATTAGGTTAGTTCGGATTAAAATTTGGATACAATTTTTTTTTTTAAAAACGAACTAACCAGTTATCAAACCAAACC
Organism: Brassica rapa; assembly: GCF_000309985.2. NCBI lineage: Eukaryota > Viridiplantae > Streptophyta > Magnoliopsida > Brassicales > Brassicaceae > Brassica > Brassica rapa. The sequence goes on from NC_024796.2 coordinate 6,550,247, forward strand.
GAAAACCAAGTTTTTTTGTATACCTGCCGAATCGAACCAAACTTCTCACAACCGAAATTTTGGTTCGATTTGGTTCAAAATCCTAGGCCTAGTTTTTCTGGTACCTTATGCATTTGCATGATACATTCTTGGTTCTTGAAGTAATACCAGATTTTTTAAGAAAGTTACTTGTATAGCAGATACCAGAGTATCAAAGAGGTTATTCTGAAGAATGTAGAGCCATGGAGAGGTCAGAAACTCCAGGTCCAAGCCAGCGTAGGATTCTCAGTCAGCGGATGGTAACAAGAAGTTGTCTTTCAAGGAATGAAAATAAGAAAGGGAGAAGCATTTCTGATTCATTGTCAGCAGATCCTCTTTTGATAAGAGGTCCACGTCATGCGAGTGTTGATTTATCCGAGACCGTTTCAACTTGTTTTAGGAGTCAAAACTCATGGAGAAGTTGTGGGGAGAGCCAAGTCTCTAGAAAGAGCACTAAAAGTCCCTTGAGATGTTCGATGCCTGTGGATAAGGTGTTTGCATCTGCTCCAAAGGGCTTTTTGAAGTTAAAGAAAGCTCGGTTGGATTTCTCTGAGAATGAAGATGAAGATTCAGGGAGATGGGAGTCTGAAATGACTCAAGAACGTGAACTGACAGATTATGATGATAATGAAGAAACAGATAAGGTGTTTCTAAGCTCGGATCCTTCAGTTGGTAGTGGTGAAGAGAATGATTATGAAGGCTGGGAAGTGACTGGTGATAACAAAGTAGATGATGATGATGACATGTTGTACCAAACCAATGATGCTGAGTTTGAAAGCTCATTCATGGAGGTTGATCTCATTCCCATTCCAGGACCTCCAGGTTCATTTCTACCGAGTCCTTGGGATATGGAAACTGATGCAACTGAAAATCATGTAAACTCTTCAGTTACCACAAGCCAGTTCCAATCTTCCCATGACCAGCTTGATCTCACTGACAGAAAATCGTCTGAATCACCTGAAACACAGACATTCAGAGACAATGATCAGTCATGTTGTTGCCAAAGGAAGGAGAATGTTTTTGAAGATACAACATTTGGGAAACCAGCACCACACATGAACCAACAAGATTTGGATCTATCGAGTAAGTCTGTGTCCAAGACTCCTTCAGTTTCCAACCCGGTGTTGCGGCTAATGGGAAAGGATTTGATGGTTATTAACCAAATAGAAGATACCTCACATGGAGATTCAAGTCTAATACCAACGTCACAGTTTCATGATCTCTCTAAAACCAAACAAGTGTTTCCTCCTGTCCATCTTCTTCATGGTCCTTATGGTGCAGATAGTTCGTATTTGGACAGCACCACAAGCTTTTACAACATTCCATGAAAAATTATATCAAGACCTCTACTTATATTTCCAAGCATCTACATTCCATGACAATTCTGTTCCTCTCCAGCAAACTTCATATGTTTGAAAGATTTTAAGAAGTTTTCTTATCAACCATTCAACCTCAAGATTTTGTGATTCTCTTATAATTAACGACTAGATTAAGACTTGGTCATTTGGCAAACTATTTTATGTATTATATGTTTTTACATATTATAAAATAATAAATATATATTAAATAATTAAAGTTAGTAACTATTATATATATATAATTAAATTGGCGTAAACATATAAATTAATTTTATTAACCCAAAAAACAATTTTTTTATGAGAAAATTTGCCAAATGATCAAGTTTGGAATACAAAAGTCAGTAGCATTGATTTTAACATTGAATCGGTTACACCCTTTCTTTTGGTAAGTACCCGGTGAAAAAAGAAGAGTGTTGATGACCTCGTCATGGTCATGAATAAAACACAATTATTACAATTTCATCACATAACGGAATCCACATCAAATATTTATTTACCACATACTTATTTATATAATATGCAACTTATGATAGTGTAAAATAATATGAAAAATTATTTTAGTGTTGATAAACATATATTTATACAAAATCGATGAATTGGAACATTGTATACAAACTAAAACACAAATGAATTAAAATATAATATATAGTGTAGTACAAGTTAATCAAATTATCTAACAACTGTGAAGTTAACATAAACTTTAAATCTAAATATACCCTAAAACCAAATAGAATGAAACAAAATAAATAACGCAATACATGTTGGTGAAATAACGAAATGTATATCATTGCATGGAAGAATTTAATGATAACCTCAATCTTAATCCCACCTACCCAATACTAAACCCTAAACTCTAATCACTAAATCTAAATATAATTTTTTTTTTAAATAGTAAATAATATTATATAATATTAAACTATTTTATGTAATATTAAATTTATATAAATTATTTATTGTAATAATATACTTTTAAATATAAATTATAATCATTGTAAACATAATAACTGCATGGAAGACTTAAATGCTCAATTCCATATCATCAAAATAGTATATGACACCACCACTATCTTTTTTTTTTCCCGTCTGATTTTCATTTTCATTGATAGCAAAGGAAAGATACAAGATGGAACACTAAAGCCGGCGGAGCACATGACCTTCCCCGGAAACTAAACCCCAACAGGAACAAGGGGACCAAGAGCCCAAAACACACGGGCAACATACCAACATAGAAATATAAACAAATCCACATACTCCTTCAAATAACCCATAACCAAATCAATAGATGCAAGAGCACTGACTTAGAAAACTCTATGACTAGCCGGATATCATGCAATGAACTAAGCACAAGAACACGCAACGTAGAAGACTTCTTCGTGAAGAGCAGAGACCTCATCTGAACTACTTGTTCACGATTACAACACCGAACCACATCGATATCATCTGAACCACAAGTTCACGATGACAACCAACAAAACCCTACGCCAATACCAAGGCAGAAACCAGGAAAACCAGCAATCGAAAGAATCCTCAACTCCAACGCACCTTCGTCTTGAAGCTTTCGCACCTCAGCCTCAGTATATTGCTTCACAAAAGGAAGCCACCGAGGACAAACAGAGAGCAAAAGCAGACCAGGAAGTTCACTTATTAACAGGGCGAGAGGAAGACCACTTCGAAACCGGTAGATGAGAAGGTAACCTTGAACCTACTGCATCATAAAAACCAGAACCTTCACCAGCTCAACACACACCTCCACGTCACTGATACACCGTTGCTAAATCAAAGCCCAACTAAGCCACACTCTCAAAACCGAGAGATAAGATCCGGATTCAACCTCTATCAAGCTGTCTCGACACCACTAGAGAAAGGCTGAAGACACAGCCACTGCAAAACAGGAGAGCCACCAAAGCTTGAAACTTTACCTAGATTGGAGTCTCAGACGGAGGCCGGAGAAAGGTGCAATCGTATACACCACCGGCAGACACCCTTCCACACTTCCAGATCTCCGTAAAGTTCCATGGATCTGAGAGAACAAGAGCTCTTCCAACTGCTTTCAGTACACCGGGTAAAGGAGACGACTTTAAGAGAAGGAGAAGGAGTGAACAGACAAGAACAAGGACACATGACGACTTCAAGGACTAGATCCGGCGACCGCGAGAGGCGGCGGCCGCCAGATTAGGGTTTCACCACGAGAGCTTTTCTTTCTCCAAGGAGAGTAAGACTTCACTAAATGATTTGCTTTTGACACCACCACTATCTTAATCCCTACAATCTAGATAATAAATATTATCCCAGCCCCATCCAAACCTTTAAATACTAAACCCAAAACCTTAATCAGTAAACCCTAAACCTAAATATAAACCATAAACTCAAATAAAAACCCTAAACCTAAATAGAATGAAGCATAATACATATTAGTGCAATTATGAAATATCTATAATTGCAAAGACAAAGTTAATGTTGACATCGACCATACATTTTCACATTCTAATACTAAACTCTAAATCCAAATATAAACTCTAAATCCAAATATCAAAATCTAAAAAGTACATTAATATTATATAATATTTAACTATATTATATCTATTAAACTATACAATATACATCATAGTACAATTTTACTGATTAAAAACCATGTAACGATAGTTAAAACTTAAAAAAATTACAAACTATATTTCTAAAGAAATAGAACACTTTTTACTAATCGTCAAATAAAATAGAACATAATAAAATAGTATAGTAACAAAATATATCGCATTACATAAAATGAATAGAACAAACATAATATATATTGTTTTACATTTCTATTATATATACGAGTTAACATCATGAATCTGCTTTCTATATAGATATATGGTTGAAATCATGTGAGGTCGTCAAGATCATAGCCACCGTCATGACATACATTATGTATACGCAATTCATTTTCTTTATTATACACCTAATAAACTTCTGTTGAGTATAAACAATGTCAACAAAAATTAGATGGAGAAATATATTATATATAACAACTAAAACGCGAGTTGCATTTGGCCTTGATGAGCTGTTTTCTTGTTACAAGCAATTTTAAATAAAATAGGGAGAATATATTAGTGAAAAATGAATCATATGTATATCCATATATATATATATATATATATATATATATGAGTACAACCACAACGGCTATATAGACTTGCATGCGCATTTTCAAAATCATTTGCTCATTATCATATGCTTCTGATCACTCTTCTTTTGTTTTGCATTTTAGCTGATCACATATTACATTTGTGTATTATGTATTCACAGAATGACTCATTTACAAATATATAATATATGCTCGTAACAAGAAAATGGTTGGATGTGATATGAATACTGGACGTGGATATAATGGAGCGAATAAACGAAAATTTGCCAACCATGCATGACCTGCGCACAAGCTAATAAATGTATTGATTACGACCTAATAATTTTAAAGCAAATTTTTTCATTAGCAAATATATATCAAGGTCGTGTTATTCAAATAGTGATTTTAAATTAATTATTATTGTCTTATAATCTATCAGATATTAAAATTTTAAAATACTTTTAAGTTGACAGATTCTAAAATCTCTCCAATATACATTGGATTTTGAGTTTAACTATTTGTTCATGACCCTCTATAAAAATGATTTGAAATCAATCCAAAATACAAAAAAATAAAAATCATAAAAGTTGAATAACACAAAATCTTAAAACTTGGATTTAAATCATTAATTAAATAACACTAGATTTTAAAATAAAATTTATAATCATTATTTGAATAACAACAGATTGTGTTTAAATTTAAATTCCATTAAAATACGTGATTGAATAACACCATCTAAATCTATTTATTAATTTAAAAATTTATTTTTATCTACTATACAAAAGTTTATGTTGGACCAAGTCTAGATTATTATTAATATGTTTTATTTGGTATTTTATCTTAATCAATCAAAATCCAGTTTATTAAATAAAACATGATATTTGAAATATATTTTCCCAAAATCTACTCTTTGAAATTCAAAACAGTCAAAAAGTAAACAAAATATTATTGCTTTAGCTATTAAATCCTATAAATATGGTTTACATTTTATTTTTGTATAGATATCCAAAAGATATTTCAAGACGAATGACAAATGTATTGTCTAGTGAATATAACGTGTTACGCGTCACACTAAATACAAAGTATTATACTAAACTCCAATTATTAACATAAAATACATTTGTCAAAAAATAATGTGGAGCCAAAACCAACATTATCAACATAAAAACCTTAACATTTGTAATATTTTTTTGTCGATTGAAAAACTAAAAACATATTCCGCATTAAAACGCGGGTAATATCCTAGTTTGAATTAAAACTATGTTTATAGAGAGATACGACACTAGCTATTGAAGGTTCTTTGTTTTTCTAAAATTTGAGGAATGGTGTTATTCAAAAGACAACTTGTTTTAGAATGCCACTATAATTACAACTTGTTTGTCACAACATTTGACCGTTTGGAAAAAGTTATTGTCATGAAAATCCCTTTAAAATTTAGAAGACTAGTTGAAAAAATTGCATGTCAACATTTACGAGCATTTATATTTAATGGAAAAATCATGTATGCCTCATTTGATAGATTTAAGCTTCTGTAAGACCGAATATATATATATATATACATATATATATATATATATATAATAACATTACATATATGCATGAATTTTCTGAAAAAAATTGTATCAGATTTTCATTTTGTATATACTTCAATAATTGGCGGCGACAAAATAATGTGAATATTAGGTTGTTATCTAACTTTTCTTTTTTTAGAAAAATTGTTATCTAACTAACTTCTGTTGAGAGAATTTTTGATCTTCAGTGTAAAAAGTACAATATATTTTTAAACAATGTAAGAAATTAATATATTCATCTAAATAAATGAATTTATTTACTTTTTAAAATTATTATTTTCTAGAAGAAAAATAGTAATCTTTATTTTTTTTAAATATAGATAAATATCATATATGTATAAGCAAATATAATTTGTGTGAAATATATAAAAGTGTATCGGATACATGATAATAGAATATGCGTCAGAAACATTATTTTACAATTTTGTGCAAAGTTGAATAAACACCATCTATTTATTTTGTAGAAAACATTTCCTACTCATATTTATATGCATCTAAACATATCTAAAATATAAATTGTGACCTTGGGGATGTGTATCAGCCGTCGGGTTGTGGTTTGGGGATAATACTCGTATAATCTTCGGCTTTGTAACTCTTCTTAGTCACTGCCGTCTTAACCAATATAATAATCTTGTAGGAAACACAAAATATGTATCATTTTATAAATATTTTATATATTTTTCTTCGCGGTATTTCTTTTAACTTGAACTCCAAAATTTGAAACCAGTGTTTTGAAAACTGGATCGGCTAGACCAGACCGGTCGGTCGGACCGTGACTCGGCCATCTATTCGATTCTGGGTTATATTAAAAACCGAATTTGAGTTAAATTGGCAAACTTGATCAAAAACTGGTAAAACTCGCTAAAACCAATGATCAAGATTGATACTAAAATCCTATTTTTTCAAACTCAAGTATTTTTTTTAAACTGAAAATTTTGAACATATTTCATAAAAAATTCTTATTGTTTTCTAAGTATCTATCTAAATAAATTATTTTCGTTATTTTACATTATTTTGAAAATTTTAATTTTTGTTTTCATTTTTTTTAGATTCTAATAATTATATAAAATTTTATAAAAATAATTTTATGCCATACATATAATAGTTACTTAATATAAAATTTAATTAAAATTTAAAACCCAGTTGGACCGGTCCAACCATTGATCTAGTTATAATGCCGAATCAACGTCTGGTCTGATTTTCAAAGCACTACGTGAAACAAATAGAACAAAATATCTCAAAACTAATGGTAAATATACATATTTTTTTATTGTTTTGTCTTGTAATAAATAAATTAAGTTTACTTAATTATGAGTCTTTTTGATAATTTAACAGATTAAAATGAACCTTTAAAACAACACAAATTTTTTTTGGACCATGGACCCATGGCAAATGCCCATGTTGCCATGGATAAGAGTCGGGGCTGCTCTTAGTTTGTTATTAACAAAAACCTAAAATGAAAAAAAAAACTAGCAAATCCTGTAAAATAAAATTTTATTTATTTTACAGTTATATTCATTATTTTGTTTTGTTTGCGTATCATTTCTAGCATTTATGGCTTGGAATAGTAACCAGCTTCCCGCTCCGCCCCGTAGTTAACAGTAACAAAAATCTCTATATATATCCTATATCTATACATTTTTATAATTGTTAGAACCGCACCGCAATTAAACCACTTGTCCCGCAACGCTCAATCTGTTGTTACCATTCGGTGCCTATGTTGTTCAAACCGGGTCCACTTAAATAACATTTTAGCGGGATTTTTTATTTTGGCGTGAAGATCTCAAATTAAACAAGAGAGAAACATTGGTTTTGGTCTGCCTTTACACCATCTATAATAGTTTACTTTATTTTTCACTTTAAAATAGAATAATTCTATAATAGAGTTTGAGTTTGCTCCAATAGACCTGAGATTTTTATTTGAGATTCGGATTCGATTTGAGATTCGGATTCGATCCGAGATTCGATCCGGATTCGATCCGAAAATCCGGATATCCGGAGGAGCCAAATCCGGATATTCGGAGGAGTCAAATCCGGATCCGGATAGTAAAATGTTAGATCCGTCAAAGTCGGATCCGGATATCTTAATTTTTTAGTCCGAATATCCGGATCTGTAAATTTTATTAATAAATATTTCAAAAATAGTAATATCTATATATAAAAATTAATTTTATTTAATATATTTTCATTTTTATAATAGTATATATAAATTTTATGTAAAATATGTAATATTATACATAGAAATAATTAAAAACATTATATATTTTTTAAAAAATATTGTTAATATTTTTTATATATGAATATTATTTTTATTTATTTTAAGGATCCAAATCCTGATCCGGATATCCGTCGGATATTACAATTTTTAGAAAGATATCCGAGAACCTCGGATCCGGATAAAGATAGTAAAATTATGGATCCGGTGGATAATGATCCTGATCCGGATATCTTAAAATTGTTCGGATACCTGATCCGTCCCAGATCTATGCTCTAATAGTACTTTATTTTAGAGTAGAAAATAAAGTGATGAACAAAAAAACAAGTTACTCTATATGTGGAGTAAACTTATTTTTCACTCTATTATATAGTGAAAATAAAATATATCAAAGCAATTTTAATCTATACATTATTTTAGAGTGAAAAATAGATCGGTGATATCTTTGCATAACTAAAAATAATTATTGGTCTACGCATATTTAGAAAAGAGCACCCACATGATACACGACTTTACTATACTTTAATTTGGTGGGGAACTCGTTGCCATTAAGGTAGTTTTTTCTTCAAGCCATTAAGTTAATACTTAACATGTTAAACTAACCCTTTTTTTGCAACATCATGTTTAACTAACTTGACGCTAACATAAGAAATAATTTAATGATTAGCCGTCTAAGAGCATCTTCAATGTAAAACTCCATTTTTTCCTCCAAAATGAAGTAAAAGTGAAAATAGAGTAAAATTGCTCCAACCCTACTCCATTTCCCACTCTATTATGGAGTGATGAACAAACAAAAAATAAACTACTCCATTTATGGAGTAAATTTCATTATGGAGTGAAATATGGAGTTGAGTTGGAGCATTTCTTACTTCATATCTACTTTTACTCCATTTTAGAGGAAAAAATGGAGTTAGGATGGAGATGCCCTAAGAGAGTAATAACTTAGAAAAGGAGAAACAAGTAGCTTTACTTCGGTCATGAGTTTTTTTTTTTTCTGTCATGAGTTACACACTATATATCTTTTGTAACTTGATAGTCCATACTATAAAAATTGGATTTGTATCCAACTGGTCATGAGGAATATCCAAATAATTATTGAATTATTTTGCTCCGTTGAAGTAATGTAATTTTTGCGTATATGCTGTTGAAAGTTGCCATGGAAAATTCCGACTGCGAGTATTAATGGCAGTTATAAAAAAAAAAAGTATTAATGGCAGCTACAAAAAGAGAGAAATAGTATGCTACTGTAGCTTTGACTTGGTCATATGGATATAAAACGTGTAACTCGTCGCCATCGATCGGTGCTAATATATCATAAACTTAGAATTAGAACCAGACTCCAAGTATGTGTTACAAAAAAAAAAGAACTAAACTCCTACATAAGTTGATATAATTAGTTTGATGAATATTTTACATTTTGATTTGTCGAGTTTGTTACTAAGTCGAGGATTTAAACATATTAGGTCGTTTTCATCTATTTGGAGAGCTAGATTAATTAATAATCAAGATACACAATAATCAAAATAGTGATATCTCATATATACATTAAAGTTACATCGATGGGATTACACACGCCCATATATTTGGAGATGTTAGAATGCGCTTTCTTCCATGTGTGATGATTAACTGATGACAATAGGTAAAACATCTTGTTTTTGGTACCATATATGGCCTAGACACCCGAATATATACATAAAAAATATTTGGTTTGGTTTGGTCAGAATTGAATTTTAGACTAATAAGTCTTCTAGCACACATGGACTCAATGAATCCATCTTTTACCGCATATAATATTGTGACATTTTATCCTACATGAGCGTCGCCACAACTAAAAACATTGAGATTGCGATCACGCGAAGCATAGGCTAAATCCGAATCAGACTTTGATTTAGTTCTCCACATTAAGATATGTATCATATATAGTATTGTATATGTATATATATATATATATATATATATATATATATATATATGTACAAGTGACGTCGTGTACCGTATGAAAGAAATAGTTTAAAAGATTGTGCACATGCATGCATACATGACACACTACGATTTGGGCTAATCTCTTCCGTCCACGTCAAATGGACATATCGAGTTATCGACTATTTTGTAGACACTACTTTGGCATATTCACATATACTTGTTTAGTATATTTCTGCGTTCATGGCATGCTTTTCCCCCATGTTTGCTTTACTTTATCGAGTTTGTTAAAATCACAGCTTCTATGAAAATCTTCAAAAGATAAATTTAATTGACTACAACTTCATAATGTCCAATTGTGTATTCGATTTTTCAAGGTATAAATCGATAAGTAGAGTTTAACTAAAAGAAATTGAGAAAAAAAAAACAAAAAGGGATAATTACTACCATTCTCAAAAATAAAAAGGAATAATAACAATGAGTTTAATGTATTCAAATTTGGCTGACATTTCTTGTTATTTTTGTAAGTTTTGATCCAATTATATCAAATCTAACATACACATGTGATATGAGACTTCAAATCTTTAAAAAACTCATTGTTTTTTCCCAATTTTTTGGCCGAATTCCACCCGCTATAGTTCTAGTCCAAATCACCTTTTTTTGCGATAAACTGTTCGTCTCAATCGCATTTTTGAATACGAACTACCATGCAACAAAAATATGTAACTAATGAAAAAATTAGAGAAATTAGACCATATAGCTACAAAACAAAGGATTAAATATCTAACCAAAAAGTACTTCCATCATTTTTATAATATATATTATATTACTTTTACTAACCGGTTAATGTTAAATCAAATATCTTTTTCTTCTTCTTCAATTTTCACCTACCACCACTCATTTTTCATCTTCACCACCTCATCCTCCGCTACCGTTACAATTTGTTCATCACCAACTTCACATTGTGTTATGTATTTATCTTCTCATTTTTTCTATAATCAATTTTTCTTTTCATATTCGTTATCACTTCATTCATATTCACATTCATTACTGAGCCGCCATCACAATAGTCACCACAACAACCTCTAAATCCACAATCTCTGCTACATATATTGTTTTTACCTATATACGTGGGTTTCCGCTTCTAAAATCTACAGACCACCACGATGGCGTTATGGTCGAGGCACCCTCGTTTGTACAGTAAGTTCTTGGTAGTATTATGCTATTTAAACAATATGCACTATGCTATTTAATTTGTTACTATTTTATTTTAATAATGTTTCATATTATCTGCTATGTGCATATTTTGATATCTGGATCAGAGTTTATATTTCTTTTTAGGGTTTAGTGTTTTAAGTTTAGTTTATGGAAGATTGGAGTTAACGTTGGAGTAAACATGATATATTTTCATGTAATCATAGATATTTAAATTTTTTGAATAATATGTACTATGCTATTTGTTTGTTACTATCATATTTTGATAATGCTTCATATTATGTACTATGTTTATATTTTGATATTTTGATTAGGTTTATACTTTTTTTTAGGATTTAGTGATCATTCGTTTGGATTGAGTTTATGGAAGTTTTGGGTTAATATTGGGGTAAGCATTGCCTTCTTCCTTGCAAATATAAACATTTCAAAATTTGAACAATATGTACTATGCTATTTGTTTGTTACTATTATATTTGCATATGTTAAAATTTAGGTTTATGGTTTATATTTCTTTTCAGGGATTAGTGATTATGTACTATATTGATAAAATCTCTGTCATAAAAGTTATGTTTATGTTATTTGTTAATTTTAGACATACATAGTATAATATATATAAACCATTTATGCTTTTATTAATATGAACTACATCATTTAGATGTTATAGTATATTTATGTAATAGCACCGTAATCACTATCATCATGAATATCATAAACATTACTTTTTTAACTATAATTTTTATTTTGCTTCATTTAAGTGACATATATTTTTATATACCGTCAACTGGTTTGGAAAATAGATAAAATCAGAAGAAAGAAAAGAAAATAATGCTAGGAAATCTAATAATTTCAATATCAATGCTATATTCTTAATTTTTCTCATAAAATTGGCTATTACATAAATTAACACAAAAATTTATGAATAAATCTTATTTAGCAAAATTATCAATTTATTATACTTGGTTTTGAGGCGCGTGGATGTGTGTGACTAAGGTGAATATCTAGGCGGGCGTGGGAGTGCATTTGTATGTGTTCCGTAAATAAGATTTCATCGACGTACAAAATGATTTTGTTTTGTTAAAAGTAAAAACTGTAAAAACATATAAAAATTTAATAATTTAACGAGAGTGGAGGAACAATGGCCCCAGGATTTTATTTTATTTTAAGATTGACGTGATTGCGACGTGTCGCTTGCTTGTCTGCTTGGTGGGACAAGATCCAAGTTGCTCCTTGTAAAACTCGTTTTTCAATTGATAAATACAGAATATCTAAACATTTTTATTTAAGTTGTAGCAAGTTTACATATAGCCCCTTGCTGGAAGAAATTATAGAATATATAATTATTTTAATTTTTTAATTAAAAGTCTTAAGAGTCTATTAGTTGAAATTTCTACCTCATTTCAATTTGTTTTCACCAATCAAGTGAAAATTGAATTTTTTTTTGTTAAAAGCAACAGAAAATGCAATACATACTAAATACATCCCCTCTCTATCGAAATGACGTAGATTATTTCAATAGTAAATTATATTATATTTTCTTTTTAATGTACCTCTTATTTTCACACAATTACTCTATTTTTGTTACCAATCCCGACCTATATATATTTACAATTGATAAGAACTCCTTTGTTGAATAAAAAAAATAGTAACTCATTTTATATGGAAAAACCAAATATATCAAAAATCTACATTTCTGGGAATGAGAGAATGTAGCATTAAGAGACTTAAAATTTAGCTTTACCAAATCTATAGAATATAGAAATTAATAAAAGGGGATAAAATGAAGATGGTGGAGTGTGATAAATAATTGAAGTTAGTGTGGACACTTCCCTTTTTTCTTTATTTTATTCACATGTAGTGATAATACATATGTGGACTTATATGGAACACTAAAATTCATTAATAGTGTTTGCTTGGTTCATCTCTCTCTCCATCTTTTTTCCTTTCTTCAGTGCTCTCTTTCTCTCTCTAAGAAACCATTTTCTTTCTCTTGCCCCATCTAAAGGTTTGTCTACACTTTTACTTTCATTTTGCTCTTCATTTTGGTTTAGAGTTTGTGAATCTTATTTATTTTCTTCTTGTTCTTTTTGATCTTCTATACTTCCATCAAGTCGCAAGATCTCAAATCTTGAAGATGGGTATGTGTGTATAGATTTAATAAGTAAAGATCACAGTTTTCAAAGTCTTTTTTTTTTCTTCTGATATTGACTTCCAAGTAGTTTAGGTTGGGTTCTGATTTCATGTTTTTCAGATTTTTTTTTCTGTATGTGTGTATGTAACTCTCATCTTACTGTTGATCTGTTTAAAAAAAATCATTCATAATATTTCTCTTACTCCTTCAAATCCATTTGTTAATCACATATTTTTGTCTAACTAATCAAGAATCAACCCCATATCTTAAATTTTCTTTGGGGTCACATAATTATTGCTCATATAATCGTCAGTTTATGAAACTTTTGTTTATAATCCTCTTAACTTTGATCTAACTTATAATCTAATTAGTATCTTTTTTTTGATCAAATCTAATTGGTAGCTTCTTCATCTTATGAGATGACTTTAGTTCACCTTTTTGTGTTCCTTATAATCCCATCAACAATAAATTAAGCTCTGGAATCAGATCAACTAGATTTTTTAACGACAAAAAATCACTGTCTTTTGCGTGAGAATAACTGTTTTGTCTTTATGGATTTCACTTCATCAAATCACACATATAAACACTTCAAAATACAAATCTTCCTTTGTATGACATCCTTTCACATGAAATAATGTTACTTTTCCTTAAATCACAAGAGTATATATATAGTTTCTCAAATCATAATTACATGTTGTGTTGTTAGCAGGAGTAACAAGGGATGATATAAAGAAGATCTGGTGATATGCAAAAGTATTTGGGAAGCGAAGAGGCAAATAGTAACAGTGGAAGAAGATTCAAATGTTCTTATCCACTGAGAACCCACCACGTGACCCACTCTCATCTTCTTCTTCTCCTGCCAATCTCTTACGCCTCACCACTTCTCCTTCCCATGAGTTAGGTCAATCCAGTTTCTCCATCAGGTAACCAGAAGTCTCTGAATTTTTCATGATGGGTCAGTCTCAAATGATCTCATCCTCGTAGCTAGATCATAAAGTTTTGACCTTTCTTCCTTCTGATTGATATGGGTTTCATAAAGTTTTCACCTTTTTGTTGAAAGTTGTTAACTTTGTTCTTTGCAGAGACTACGCATACAGTAACAGGAAGAACAACATCAAGAACAGCTGGCCGTTTTCTACCAAAAGTCTCCACCTTTGTTCATCTCATGGAGTGACTGATCCTTTGCCACCGTTTCAGAAACTTTCCAGGCTTAGCAACAAGTTTGAGACCACTCCAAGCGTATCCCAGCTCCATCAGACAATAGCAGAGGCTAGTAAAAGAGTTTGCAACCAATCAAGGATCATTGAGTATGGTTTGTTTACTAGCACATCGAAGTCTAAGGTAGAGATAGTAGTAGCTGCTAAAAGTAATAACAAGAGTAAAAAGTGTGGACAAGGAGGAGGAGGAGGAATGGTGAAAACCAAAGGAGATAGTAGTGGTGTCCTTATGAAGACGGCTTCTGAATCAGTCATGGCTTCAAAGACATGTCCTATTTGCAAAACCTTCTCATCAGCTTCTAACACTACTTTGAATGCTCACATCGATCAGTGTCTATCTATGGATTCATCAGTGCCACCGGTTAGTAGTAAGCCAAACAAGCCTAGAGTTAAATCTGTTGACTCAGCGGTGCCACCGGTTAGTAGTAAGCCAAGAAAGCCTAGAGTTAATCAGTGTATGTCTGTTGATTCAGTGGCGCCTTTGGTTAGTAGTAAGCCAAACAAGCCTAGAGTTGAGCCACAGGTGAAAGTTAAAACGCTGGTTGATATCTACACTACTGCCAAAAGATGCACATTAGAAGATCTTGACAGGAGAAATGGAACACAATGGGCTTCGGTTTTGAGCTGTACAAACCGGGTTGCTGCTGATAAATCTGAAGTGTCTAAGAAGCGGAAAGCTTCTCCTGTTGGCGTTGGTCCTGTTTATATCGATGCCAAGGGTCAAAAACTGCGGATTTTAACAGAGTTTAGCCAGAAGAAGACTCTGTCAAGAGAGCAGCAGGAGGATGGTAGTAGTGAAAAGAAAAGTTCAAGCCAAGGTAGTAAAGAAAACAAGAAGAGAGGTCGAAGAAAGAAACATGGCAAGTGTATTAAACTAACCAGTCACAAAGCCAATACTGCAGAGGTAATGCCATAACTTGCTGTAATTTTTTTATATTTTGTGTAGCCAATGTTCATGAAATAACAAGTATACTGCTTTGTACAGAAGGTACTTGAGTATCAAAGAGAAGGTAGCAGCAAGGGTCCTCGTAGAATCTATAACCAGCGGATGTTAGCAAAACGTGGTCTGGTTTCAAAGAAGCTAAATGAAAAAGGACATAAACTTAGTGCTTTGAGGTATCAGCCATCTGATGATGATGATGAAGATGATTCATGGTCAGGAGAAGATCGTCTTGTGTTGAGAGGTGCAGATACGTCTGCCACTGGTTCTTCTCCTTTAAATAAACAGAAGCTCCGGAGCCAAGTCTCTGGAAGGAGCAAGACTATGTTAGAGAGTAAAAGAGCTCACAGTCGTTCATCTAGAGCTCAAATAGAGGAGAAATCACTTACAGGAGCTTATTCAAACAACACTGTCCACTCGAAGAAGAGCCTTACTTCGATTCAAGAAGACAAGCATCCACCTGGAAAGAATGTCAGAGATGCATCTCCTCGTGCAACTAGCATGAGAAACTTGTCCCCACCATTTGTAGCTAATGGCTGGAGACGATTATCACCGCTTGTGGAAGAGCTAAAGAAATCTCGGTTTGATTTGTCAGATGAAGAAGAAGAAGAAGAAACTGGAAAATGGGAGTCTGAAATGACACAAGAACGTGGACTATCAGATGATGATGATTATGTCTCTGGTGATGATAATCCTTCTTTTAGTAGATACTATGATTATGACGATGATGATGATGACGAAGAAAGTAGTGATGAGGAGGAGGAAGATGATAGCAACAGTAGAGCCAATGTGTTGGACAAAAGCAATGATGCTAATGTAATCATACCTAGCGAGAGAGCAATGTATTACTCTGAAGATATGATCTACGGGCAAACCGGTTGCGATGAAGAGGATGTGAGGTTTGGTTCTGAGGTGAGAGGAAAAGGAAGCTTGTTTGTAGAGGTTGATACCATTCCCATTCCAGGCCCTCCAGGCTCATTTCTACCGAGTCCACGTGGTATGGGGTTTGATGGAAACTCGTCTGTTATCACAAGCCAGTTCCAATCTTCTATGGACCAGCTTGACAGAAACTCATCTGAATCACCTGTTTCTGCGGTTTCAAACTTTGCATCTGGTAGATTGAATTTTCAGGCAGAGTTACCTTCTTCTTTGGACATTCCAATGAGCTTTGGTGCTCCATCTCATCATGGTACTATCCCTGAGGCTGAGCCGATGAGTTTTGACAAGGCAACAACACCTTTGAGTTTTAGAAACAATGATCATGAGTCCTGTTGTTGCCAAAGAAAAGAGAGAGTCTCCTTGAATCATGAAGCGTCTCATCTACTGCAGCGAAGAGCTGCTTCTTCTTCATCAATAGCCATGAGCTTAACCAAGTCTCCCACACGTTTGGATCCAAATCATCCGTTTGAGCAGTCACAGTGCGTGATCAACAGAGCAAATCTCAATGGGGCTGTTGTGCCTCCAAGTCCTTCTAACTCGGTTTTGAGGTTAATGGGAAAAGACTTGATGGTCATGAACCAAGGAGAAGCAGACAGTAACGAAGAAGCATCTCGGACTAGCTTAAAACCAACCCCTCAGTTTCATGATCCTCAACCATGCGCTGGAACCGGCTTATACTTCAACACAGGTTTCTATTTAAGAAACAGCTTCGAGCCAAAGTATGAACAGCAGACACCAAAAGCACAGCAACAAACACAAGCACACCAAGCTTCAGCATTCAGAAACAATTTTGATCACTTGAGGTACTTTCCTCCGAGCTAGTCAACGTAAAGTTTGTGGACCTTCGTGCACACTAAGAAGAAACGGAGAAGTGGGTTCTCTTTGGAAACCGCATCGAGCATGGGTGCATTGGGTTTTAAGGTAGACTCCGTGTGTTCTACGGCATTTTTCATGCTCTATCTCTTTCTGCAGAGACTGTTGTATAGTTACGGTTTACAAAGAAAAAACAAACACTTGAAAATAACAAACATTCTGTAGAAGATAAGTAACTTTACTCACGCCTTTCATTGCCACCAAAGTTGTCTGAAAGCTCAAAAAAGTTATAAAATTTAAGCTTCTCTTTAAGATTTGGCCATGATGGTAAGAGAATACTTTCCACAAACTTGGTAAATTGAACATCGTATTTAATCTTCCACAAACTTGCAAAAGCAGAAAGCAAAGCTGAGAATCTAAAGAATCGAGCTCAAGATTTACAAAACCGTTGTGTATAGATCCAACAAGTGAATAGTTTCAAGTATAGACCACTTCACGCCTTCTTCTACAGTTAGGCTTGCTGTTTTATGATGTTCAGTTTCCACTTAATGCCAGAGTCAGATATTGTTGTACACCCATATATGATTTATCAGGAATATGTTTTATTTATTAATAGTATTATTTTCCTTTATATCATCTTTTCCTCTTTTACATATTTATTACATATATATTGTAACGTATTTGCAGTGCCGTGCGAAGGTTTTCGGAGGCCCGAGGCAAGTTCAAAAATATATTTGACATGATATATTTTTAATAATATATATATAACACTCAAAAGTTTTGAATTATTACATAAACGTTTTCTAAATTTTTTTTTACCAAAATTTTATAAAATAAAAATTTTAAATCATGAACAAAAAATATAAATTTGTAATATAAATACAAAGATATAAATTTTTGATTGAAATGTTGGTAGCTGTCAAAAATGTAAATCTTAGCATTTAAATTAACTATAATAAACTATATATTGAAAATATTATTTTTTCTTTATCAAATTCTCATAAATATATAAAATAAATCTAATTCATAGCATTAAAAAAAGACCAATGTGATCAAATATTTACAGTTATTTAGAGTAGAATCTTTATAGTTTTATTTAAAATATAGCAAAAATAATCATAAATCTAGTTACTTTAAACAGAAGTTCAATTCAAATTCAAATAAAAATAAAAATCTAACTAAGAGAATATGTTAACTATCATATAAAAGTATATTTTTTTATAATTTGGGACCCTAAATTTTCTACAAAATTTGGGGGCCCTAGGCGAATGCCTTTTTCAAAAGGCTCTAAGCACGGCTCTGCGTATTTGGCTTCAACTGACCAATTCCTCTTCGTTGCTTCTTTGTTTTGTGTGCTGCTATGGCATGACGTCAGTGTGTGTGTGTTTTTATATTAAACTCTTAGCTCTTAAGAATTTATAGGAAGAAAAGTTCAATTTATTAGTTGGGTGAATATTATGTGGTGTTTTATGATGGTACCTACAGAATTGGTCTTATGTCATTAGCGGCAAGTTGAGACTTTGACATTTAACTACAAAGAGCCATCTTAACGTTTGGTTTGTTGTATTTGTTCCAACACATACGTAGAAAGTTAATAATGCCCACGTCTTGAAGAGTTTTAGACCAAATCAATAATTAATAAACAGTATACTCTTTTTATATAACAAAATGATTCATTTAGACTCATAGATGTCTTGTTGATGAGCTTTATTATCTTGGGGTCTTTTCTTAATGTAAAAATATTACATAAATATAGAGATGTGATTCTTTCTTTCTATCTAGCTCAGCTGTTGGTATGTTTCAAAACTAGAATTTTCCGGTTGTTAAGATAGTGCAAAGAAAACAAAATGATATACCATAGTAAGTGTTGAAAGTATTCAATGTTTAACTTTAACTGTGTTAGATCATAGCATTTGGTTTTAGTGGAAATGTGTTTATGGCCTTACTTTGAGATCCACTTTCTACAAATATAGATTATGATATTTTTTTGTCTATAAGAAAGTTCTACCATCAAGCATCTATTCATCACCAAAAATATCCAATATATTTATGGAGAAACCATAAATTTGAAAAGACGAAAAAAGAAAGATAAGATGGTGAGATGAATAAGATGGGTTCACTTTTTGAAACTTTGGTCGATTTAAACCATCATGCTTTGTGTGAATCCAAAAGCATAAAAGATAGAAGAAAAGTCAAAGCTTGAGAGAAGAATACAAAGGGGATCATATATCCTTTATATAAAAAAAGTCATATCAAAATGCTATGATCAATTCCTCTTTGCTGCTTCTTTGTTTTGTGTGCTGCTATGGCTTGACGTCAGTGTGTGTGTTTTTTATATTAAGCTCTTAGCTCTTAAGAATTTATAGGAAGAAAAATTCAACTTATTAGTTGAGTGAATATTATGTGGTGTTTATGATGATGCTTGAGAGAAGAATACAAGGATCATATATCCTTTGTATAAAAAAATAACAAAAGACCCCATCAAATTAGATTAAAAGCCAAACACCAGGAACCTCAAATAATAACCAAAAACCAAAAGCATTTTTATCTCTTTTCTAAAACTACCATGTCAACAACTCTTTATACCATCATTACTCCCTAGTTTCACTCACTGTCTTTGTCTTTTTGGATTTTTAAATTAAAGTTTACTTGCCTGCATATATACGTTTCTGAGAGTCACTCTTCGTTAGGTGGCAACTCATTCAAGTCAAACTCCAAAAGCTTTCTTTTCTTCACCTCTTGCACTGTCTCTATTACCTGACTAGCAGAAGCTCCACCTGGAGCAGTCGCAGCCGATGGAACAGCAGTTGCAACCTCACTAGAAGCTGGTCCAGTCCAATGGCGTCTCTTGTGACCCCCAAGAGCTTGACCTGTTGGGAAACTTTTATGACACTTGTTGCAAACATGATCTCCGATACTGCTTAACGATGTGTTTGGTCCTTGAGCACTACCCAAACCGGTTATCATTGCTTCGGTACCAAGTAACAAAGCTTCACCGTTTGCCCTAGCGTGATGATTCTCCAAAACCTTGACCTTGTTGTGACTTGCTCTATGACCTCCTAAAGCTTGATAAGAAGTAAAGGACTTGTTGCAAGTCACACACACGTGCTTCTCATGTGCACCACCTCCTTCCTCATCAGCTCCACCAACAACAACCTCAACCATCTCAGACAATCTTTTCTTCTTCTTCTTCTTCTTGGTCATCACCTCTTCGCCGGAGAGAGAATCAGAAGTCCCTACAACATCGAGATCAACAGCTTCTGCAGTAGTAGCTAAAACCAGTAGATTCCTAGCATCAATATCTGACTCATCAATCTTCAAAGCACTTCTCCTTGCTCTCTTCCCTGTCGTCCACGATCCTTTGACCGATTCCTTTAGGTCAACCACGTTTCCCAATTCCCAATGATCATCATCATCATCATCATCATCATCATCATCAGTAGAGATTGTAGAAGAAGACAAATTACCAAGGGGATGATGAGGAGGCAAAACTCCTTTCCATCCTCTGTCTGGATGAAACCTCATGTGTCCATATAAAGCCTTCATTGATGGAAACTTCTTATGACAAACACAACAATCAACTTCGAATTCACCTCTCTCATCACCAGCAGACACCATCTTTGGTCTCACCGTTGAAATTTTCCGAGTTTGGAGCATATGAAGACTTTTATGACCACCTAAAGCCTTACCTGACGTAAAGCTTTTGCCACATGCACAACATATATGCTTCTTCTCTTCTTCTTCTTCTTCTTCTTCCTCATCCCCTTCTAGATCTGCACTTGTAGCTCCATCATCATCCTCATGTTCTTCTTCTTCTTCTTCTTCTTCCCTGAGATCGATGCTTTTAGCTTGTCTTTCATCATCTTCAGCTTGTTCTTCTTCTTGTGTAGATCTAGGTCTCCGAAGTGAGAATCCACAGTTGGATTTGTTACCACTTAATTGATCCATTAGCTTACGAAGCTTGAATCCACACAAAAGTCTAGCTCAGATAGATAGAAGATGAAAACAGATCTCACCAGCTGATAATGACAAATAGGGTTTCTTTCCGTATATACCTAACGTACTGAAGAAGATATTCTCCCACAGCTCTTATAAACTCAAGATAAATCTCAAATATATGAAAATCAAAGAAAGACAAAATAGAATCGAATAGTACTTAGGGAGGTGAAGAAGATGTCGACAATAGAGAGAAAATAGTGAAGAAGAGTCTACTCAAGTTTTGGGATGAATAGTCTTTATTTATCTAATTGATATATATATAGATTTTGTTATTTAAGTTTTAATTAAATGGTATGTATCATATCTATGGATATGACTTTTAACATTTAAGGTCGTGTTTGACTGTTTACACAAAATACAAATTGCTTTTCTTTCTTTTACTAGTAAAACAGTGTTTTATATTTATATATATTGTGTAAGTTTTATTTCAATTTTACCTCTTTGATTCTTTTTATAATTTACCATAATTTCTTTTTGATATACACAAAGAATATATCTATGATTGATTGAAGATCCTAGTCTACCAAACATGATTTTGTGTGTACATAAAGTTGAGTTCACGTTTTGTGTTTGGAACCAACCACGTCGTAATCGATCGTGCAATTAGGGAATAGTAATAGATGATTAATTTGCATTTATTTTTTTCGTGGGCATTGCAATTTATGGTAATTAAATCAAGATTTTATTTGGATTTTCATTTATTTTATTTTTAATTGGAGATATCCCTTGCATCAATTTTTTTTTTTGATTGGGATTCCAAAGGGTTTTAACTTCTTATCAAAGAGAGGAGAAAATAAAAAGAAATATATACCGGTATTTATACACATCTCTTACATTTTCATTAGTAATTAATAATTATCTACTTAGCAATTAAGTCTTCAAAAATTGAATTTGATATTTTTAGTCCCACGCATTTCTGCAGTCAACTCACTTCCTCAAAAATCCAGGTTTGGTTCAGTTTCTTGAACCATTTTTCCTTGTTTCGATTTTAGTTTTTCAATAAAACAATCAACTTTAAAATATGCTTTGACTTTTGAGTCTTTGTGGTTTATCCAAACTAAACACTTTAAAAATTAAGCTCAAATTCATGCAATTTAATTTAAATTATATATTTTATATACAACTAATCTGACTTATTTTATTAATTATAGTCTTATATTTAAGTCTATATTCTGTTGTACAAGTTTTAAGAATTGTACAACTTTCTTGTCAAAGATATACAACCAATATCAAACTATGTTATATGCAAAATATAAAAAGATCAAGTTACAAAAAAAATGAAGAGTTCTCTTTTCAAAAAAAAAAAAAGTGAAAAGTACGTAGTGTAGAATTTCTATGGACACATATTAGTTTTTTGTAGTCACAGATATTGACACATATTAGTTAAACATTTTTACACTATCAAAAAATTTCATAAGCAGAATCCAAACACTTCCAAATCTTAAAGATCTAACTAGATATTAACCCGCACATCTGTGCGGATATATTTATATTTTTAAATTAATATTTAAAATATAAAATATGTTAATATATATCTAATAACAATTTTATGTATATAATTTTTATTTTGAAAATTTATATTTATTGAAATTTGTTTGATGATATTGTACAAATTATATGTTAATGAAGTATTTTTGTTTATTTATTTAAAATGCAACATCAATATTATAGTTTAATTTTAAACATTAGTTTTATATGAATTAATAAAAAAAATATTAGCTTCTTTGTTTAGAAATTTTTATTCTAGAAATGTTTTTATGTGAATAAATTAAATTATTTTTGTTATATTTTAAAATATTATTTTATTTAATATATTATATTTCAGTTTAATGTTTTTATTTTTACTAAAAATATCAACATAAAATGTTACAACCAATAAAATATTATTTATTTTGTTTTATATAAAAATTTAATTTGATAATTTAAAAAGAATTGGACTATACTATTTAGTTTCAAAATTAGTTACTGGAATATATAAAATATGGTATATATTAAATATGATAAACAATCAAAAGATAATTAACTAATGACAATATATTTATGTTTTCTTAGAAATGTTATTGTTTAGATGTATATTGTTTTTGTTAGGAGAATATCATATATGAGTAATTTTAGGATGTTTAGTTAAATTTCTAATGAATGGTCTAACATAGACTTGTGTATGGTAGATAAAAAATAGGACTCTATTTTAATAGAGTAGATAAACATGTCACTAAAGAAAAAAATCTTCATTTAAGAATTTTCATATTTGTCTCTTTTAATCAAATTTAACTTAATCTGGCTCATTTTTATGTTTTCACCCTTTTTAAACCTATTCAATAACTTTTCCTTTTTTTTCCATCTTTGTCCAGTATTTTAATAAATAAAATAATTGTAAGACACATATTGAAATAAAATATAAACAATTATATATAACATTAGAAGGTAAAGCCTTTGGTATTCTTATCTAGGAAATGGATCACTCTTAATTCATAGTTAAGTATTTATCTAGTAAAAATTTAATGTTATCTAGTTTTTTAAATATTTTTGACAAGTATATTTCTATTTACCACTATCTATACTTATTATTTATTTTAAAAAGCGGATATGTTTACATTACTTGTGTGGATTACTGAGTATATTAGAGTGTATAGCCGTAGAAGCTACTGGGTCAGCTACAGCTAGTAAATTTTTATATTAACCCCATAAATATACTAACAATAGCTTATATATTACGTACATTAGATTTCGTACCAAACTCAGTGGCCAATAGATTAGTGGTGGAGGGCTTCTCCTACTAAGTCATTCAAGTTGCAATTAAAAATTAGTAGACAGATAGAACAAAAGTAAAAACAATTATATACAGCAATGCTTAAGAACATGTTGAATCCATTTTTATATTTAAAAGAAAACCACAAAAATTGAATCCAAACATTTCAAACCAAAATAATATGTAAGAAACCATGGAAAACATTTTCACCGAAATATCAAACAAAGATGATGTAAAATTTAAAGCAAACCAGATACTTTTTTATCATTCCATAATTTAGAGAATATTTTATACGATTACAATCGGTGCTCAACTTATCCCATAAATATAGCAAACGGTTTTAGGATATAAAATCTTCTAAGAATATCTTCAAACCAAACCTAAAATATCTTTCTAAGAGGTTGTTATGATCCCAAGACAATCCCAACTTTCTGGAAATGTACATTTTAAAAGTACAACAGTAAAGTTACACAACAGAACAGCTTCGAAGTCTCTCTTTTCTTGTCGGTATGAAATCTAACCAAATACGGTATATAACAGATTATTTTATGCAAGTTTCTTTTTATTTTGAATTTTCTTTTATTTTATCAAAGCAATGAATCGAGATAAGAGAAGTCTCTGGTTCGACCATACTCCAAGAGACTTCCATAAGTCCGGTCCCAAACACCGATGAAGAGAGACTCAGTGTCTGGACTAAACGATATCCCCGAAATCTCTCCAAAGAAATCAATCTCTTGCTCCTTCTTGTAACCTGCTGTTGTATCATACACATGGACAAAATCTGCTGGCTCTGCCATCGCAATGTACCGTCCGTCCGATGTGAACCTAATGGACCGGATCGCTCCAAGGTTGCCTCTTAGTACAGCGACTGACTCCGAGGTTTTCCTTGTGTCCCAAATGCGACAGGTCTTGTCTTGGTTTCCTGTGGCAAATGTCACACCGTTGGGATGCCAAGCTGATGCAAATGAATAGTCTAAGTGACCTTTTAGCGTCCCGATCGTCTACAGAAAAAAAAACAAAACCCATAAGGCTCTACGGCCTAACCGGAGTAAAATAGACGGTACTGGGAAGAAGAATGTCAAGTACCTGTCCGTTGCTTGAGTCTACCAATAGACCATTTGGGTCATCTCCGACGACTGCTACTAGTTTTCCATCAGGACTTAGGGAGCTATGCTGTTAAATTTTCCCAAAATCATAAATTTGTAAGGTTGAGTTTTATTAATCCGCACAAGATCCAAACGAACGAAATGAGAACTTAAGTGAGCTTACGTTGACGGGCCAAAGATAACGGAAGAGTTGGACAAGCTGATATCTCTCCATGTCAAAGTCCCTGACTCCACAGTCATTATTTGAGGCCATGAAGTGAAGCGCGCCGCTGGTAAGACCATATAACTAGTTTCAGTTTCTCTTTTGTTCTGCTGTCTAAAATCAGAGCTCCAATACCACTAAATTTATATATGAAAAGCGAAGAGGTACCTGGAGTTTCTGTATATATCTACTGCGTTGGTGATAGCGTTTTCCGTGTAAGTTGTGCGTGAGCAGAAACTCACACCAGGTCTATCAAGATGCTGGTTGCAGGGGAGACATAAATAAGAACATTAATAAAGCAACTTCTTGGTCATTTTAAGTCAATGAAAAGAGACTCCAAAGCAGTTGATAGAAACACTGTGTGGTTGTCATCATCAACCTTAAAACCCCATTCAACGCCTCTAAACTAACCTTGCAAATAAGCTCTCCTTGAAACCCACCAGCAACCAGCAGCCTTTCTTTTACTGCAAGAGTGCTAACTTGAGTTTCTGTAAACCCTTCCAACAAACTCTCCGGATGTTTCTGAAAAATATCGAACATAGGCGTTAGAAAAAGCCCGAGTCGAATTTATTACATGGTTTGGTTAAAGCTTTGAGAGACGAACCTCAGAAGGAGCAACATGACCTTTAACGTTGAGAATTTCATTCCTGGAACCTGTCAAAGAAGACCAGTGGCTGATAGAGTAGTTGGACAAGAGGTAAACATCATGTTTTGACGTAGCCCAGACCAAATTCCTCAACTGCAACAACAAAAAGAAAATTAACTCAGCCTAACTATGATCAAGCTTTCCATGAAACTATGGTCTCATCAGAGTGTAATGGTGTGACAGTTGACAAACCTGAAAATGAAGAATGGTTGATCTCACAGATCTAGAATTGCTCCTAAACGTATAGAAAGAGCTCCCCTTCTCCGTATCCGTACAATGCTGGTTCCAATAAAGCAAGACTAGAATGAGAAAACGATCTCCTAAAGAGACAAGAACGAGATGAAGTAAGTCACCTTCCCAGCTTCTTCTCCGGAATGAGGAACATTCTCATAGTTCTTATACTGTTCAAGCCTAGTTTTCCTGTAGTCTTTTCTAGTAACGCTAAGTCTATCCCACGGTATACCCTGAATGTCCTTCCCATTCCGAGCCTGAGCTGCAGAAGTATCCGCAGCCTTGTTCTGATAATAGTTTCAGTGTCATCAACCAAAACACCAAGAAACAACCAAAAAAAAAAATAATAATAATAAGACAAACCAATTGTTCGAAATCTTCCACTTCAGAATCAGACGCATCGATATCTCTAGCATCAAACTCTGCATTCATCTCATCCTCCAAATCATCCATGTCGTATTCATCAGCCATATATTCATCTTCAGTTTCATTGTAACCAAACATGGTGAGATTCAATTTAAAAAAAAAAAATCTCAATCATCAAACAAGGGGGAACAGAAACAAACCAAAGTCAGCCATGTTAGACCTCGATCACGAATCAAACTCCCACCCTGCAACAACAGTAAATAAAATCTCTGAGACGAAGATCATTTTCTCGAAATATCAATCAAACTCCGTAACCATATTAATAATTCGGATTAGAATTCTAAAATTATTCGAAAATTCAATTGAAATTCACGAATATAAACCCTGGCAAGCCGGGAACAATATATTCTTCGATTTCATGCTCTAAATCTATATATATACGGATTTGATTGGATTGGATTGGATCGTCATCAACGCAAAAAAAAAAAAAAACTAATTTCGAAAAGAGAGGTTTCGTTTCACCAGATACATAATAATTAAATAAATTGAGAAGAAAATCGGATTACCCAATCTGAAGGAGAAACTGGTTGAGAATTAGGTAATCACCGCCGGATCTGAGCATCCATTTTTATACACCGCGTCTCCAAATCTTTACCCTCTTCCCTTATTAAAAAAACGTTGCTTCATTATTTTGCATCCACATAAGCAATTTTACATCCAATGATAAAGATCCACGTGTCCCACGTCATCATCATAGTTTTGAACCAGTATTTTTTTTTATTTTTCGATGACATATGGTAATTAAACAAGTTATTAATTTCCACAAATTTTCATATTTTCTCCACAAAATCTGCAAAACATAAAACAATACTCCCTCCGATTTCTATTTCTATATAAGTCTTTTTACAGTTATGCACGTAAATTAAAAAAATTATTAATTTTTTATATTTTTTAAACAAAAACATCATTAATTATTTACCTAACCACAATTCAACCAATACAAAAATAAAAGATATATTACTATTAGCCATACAACATTAATTATTAACAAAATTTACATAAAAAACCGAAAACGACATATGATTTGGAACAAAAAAATTCTCTAAAACGACTTATATTAAAAAACGGAGGGAGTATATTCTGTATTTAATGTGTTTTCTTAATTATTATTTTTTGCAAATAATGTGTTTTCTTAATTATATTAGTAGACAAATTAAACTAAAATAAACTTAAACACGTGGTCCTGACCACTTCGATACTTTCTTCATTGGGTTCACAAAATATCGTTATGTGATGATTGACATTTGAGTCGGTGAGCGAGACCACTTTCATCTAAACTTCGCGCGTGAGAGTAACAAAATCCTGGCGCTCGATTTAGACACGTGTCACTTTCTTAAACTTCCACGTCGGTCAGTCTCATCCAAACTACCGAGAGAAAGTTTTCTCCATCGTTTATCCAAATTTTCCCTGATTAGTTTTCTCGGGAAAATTTTTCTGGCAGAGGCGCGCGCGCGACGAGGAAACTCGGCCATGATTCTGAGGAAAGTATGGGGATCGGTGTGGAGCCGATCGAGTAGCGGCAAGGATTCGGCGAGCCAGAGCGCGATTCAGGCTCCTCTGTCGCCGCCGGCGTCTTCTTCTCTTGGCGCGTTCGATCATCTACCGATGGATATTCTGATCCAGATTCTGATGCTGGTGGAGCCGAGAGACGCGGTGAAATTGAGCTTGACTTGCAAAGCGTGGAGATGTCTGGCTGGTGGTAATCGTCTCTGGATATTCTATCTCCAGTGTTCGCAGGAGTCTTGGGACTCCATCTTCTTCGCGGAGACTAGTTTGCGCTCTGGTTATCCTCTCCGGTGAGATTACGAAATCGATATTGAGGATTGTTATCGGTTACTAGCTAGTGATGATCTCAATAGATGAATCAATGTGTGTTTGGGGATGAGTATAAGACGATTCTAGGTTTAGTAGCTATATTTTTGGAGAATCAGTGTATGTGTTTGGGGATGAGTATAAGAGAATTCAAGGTTTAGTTGCTATTCTTTTGCAGAATGCTTTCTAGTCAATCAGGAGAGTTGTCTTTCATGAGAATTTATGGTCAGAGAGCACAAGTTCATGGATCTATAATCATTGATGGTATGCTCTGTTCTTTGTTTTGAGCACTGTTGTATTTGTTTACTAATTTCAAATTCTTCGTTTTTGGTTTAGGTGGTTCTGGATATTGCAAGTTTGGATGGAGCAAGTATGCTTCACCTTCTGGACGTTCTGCAACTTTTCTGGTGAGATAATCTTTGGTACTGAAGCAGTTTACTATTTCTTATTTAAAAAGTTAGTAAGCATTGCCTCTTCTCTCTTGCACACAAGATACTTCTTACTAGTTTGATCGCCAGGAATTTGGCAACATTGAGACACCGATATACGCCAGGCTTCAACAGTTCTTTGCAACCATTTTCACCAGGTTTGGTTTGCCTCTTTGTTAAAAGTAACACCTGGCTTTGTATTTCTTGACTAAGTAACATGTGGATATATAGTTTCTTATGTGATAATTTTCTTACAGGATGCAGGTTAAGCCCTCTATGCAGCCAATAGTGGTGTCACTCCCCCTCTGTCATTTTGATGGTTAGCTAATAGTCCTACAACTTCAAGATTACATCTTTGCGGTTCCGGTTTTAAGGTTTTCTTCATTTTTTGTTTTCAGATACTGAATCAGCCAAGGCATCAAGGCGGCAACTTAAGACTGCTATCCTAAATGTCTTGTTTGACATGAATGTTCCTGCAGTGTGCGCAGTTAATCAGGCGAGCCTTTCTTCACTCTTAAGTGCTTTCTGCTGATTCAAAGCGGTGTTTTTCTCAGAGAGATTCATTCAGCTTTTATATAGCCTCATTTCCCACGGTTTTACCCAGAAGAAATGATATTATGTGTTTTCTTTTTATATTTCTGAATTTGATACTTCACCAACTGGAGATAGTATAATGCCTTCCTTGTAACATGATTAGTTTTATTACTATTACAGTCTTAAGCAAATTATAAATGATCTGTGCTATATTTTCAGGCTGTTTTAGCCCTGTATGCTGCACGGCGGACTTCAGGAATTGTTGTTAACATTGGTTTCCAAGTCATAACCATTCTTCCAAGTAGGCTGTTTTATATCTCTATGATTCAATTATTTTTGTATTCTCTCAGATAATTTTAGAGACTTGGTAATGAATTTGAGTAATTGTGTCAAAAAGATGAATGAATATGTGTGAAGATTTCAAATTTTTATAAAAAAAGTTCTTTGTGTATCGATCTGATTCTCTCTTCACCATTCACTTGTGTCTAAGCAAGTTACTTTTGCTCGGTGTTTTTCAGTTTTGCATGGCAAGGTGATGCGCCAGATAGGTGTAGAAATCATTGGTTTTGGAGCGTTGAAACTCACGGGATTCCTTAAGGAGAAGATGCAAGAGAACAACATTACCTTCCAATCGCTCTACACTGTTCGTACTTTAAAAGAGGTATTACCATTGACCAACCTGTTCCTGGTAGCAAATCATTACGTAGGTTTCCATCGTAAATGGCTCTTTTGTAAATCAACGTATCCCTGTGCGAGGCTGTAAGATAGACATGATGTACAATGTCTCCTAAATGATTTATTAAAAGTTAAACATAAGAAGTAACTGAGTATAGCTCTTTCTTGTAATTTGGTTTACATGATGCTTTTTTTGTTATGCGAACGTAGAACCTGTGTTATGTGGCGCTCGATTATAAAGCTGAACTTTCAAGGGACACACAAGCTTCAATGAAAATTGCGGGCGAAGGATGGTTTACTCTGTCAAGGGAGCGTTTTCAGACTGGGGAGATATTATTCCAGCCACGTCTTGCTGGACTGTAAGGCCTACCCTACTTATTATCATCAGTGATTAAGAAAGATAAAACCTTGAAGCCTATTTAGGATATGGAATCTGAACTAGTTCTGAATCTAGAAATTATATCATCTGATCATAGTCCAAAAATTTGTTAATAGGTTCCACTATTTTCATCGTGACTAATATTTTCTCAGATTACATCATTGTAGAGTGATAAAACTGCATACATCTCATGCCCGGGCTGTGTGTTGTTCTGAACATTGACCATTTTAAAATATATTTTTTTTTTATTGGTATATGTCATTGCAAAAACAGACGGGCAATGAGTTTGCATCAGGCAGTCGCGCTCTGTATGGACCATTGTGATGCAGCAGGAGTTACAGGGGATGATAGCTGGTTCAAGACTGTAGTATTGGCTGGAGGAAGCGCATGTTTGCCAGGACTTGCAGGTACGATAATATTACCTCTTTTGTAATGCCATGAATTTACTCTGAAGTGAATAATTAGTAGTTCTTTCGTACAACTTGAAACATCTTTGAAACTCGATCTAAAAGAATAGAGCACTTAACTAACATGCCTATGCGTTTTTTTTTGTCTTTGTGAGCTGTATCCAGAAAGGCTAGAGAAGGAACTGCATGACCACCTTCCTTCTTATATATGCAATGGAGTCAGAGTAATCCCTCCTCCTTGCGGCGTGGACTCAGCATGGCATGGAGCAAAGCTTATCAGTAACGTAAGTCGATATTATATTGATGATATCGTAGCGGTTTACAATTAAGCGGACGCATCTCTCTTTCTCAATCTCCGTAGCGGTTTTAATACCAACAGATTAATTCTCAAGTGCTACTGTCTGAAACATACCTTAGAAGGTGCTATATTTAACATACCACGCCTGAGGCTCACGCAATTGCATGTTTATTAATTACTATGTGCAGTTAAGCACGTTTCCTGGTCCTTGGTGTATCACAAGGAAGCAGTTCCGTCGCAAATCAAGACTAATGTGGTGAATCTCTCAGGATTTTACTTCTTACATATACTGATATACAATACCAAGCTATTCGGTTCGTAAGTGAGAGGCATGTAACAGTTGACTGCATAATAGTTCCAAGGTACTTTACATGTCTAGATGTATAGTGATAGTGTTCCATTATTGTTTACCCTCCAAAGCATAGAAAACATTATGAAGACCGAGTTACTTATACACACTGTATTTTAAACATAGCTTGTTGAAACCTTGTGGTGGTTTATATACTTAAATCCTTTCACAATCTTCTTTATAATATTTACTAGGCCAATTTATAGAAGAGACAATGATGCATACATAAGTCAATCATACAAATTATCATTTAGAAGCTTTTGAAGTTCCCTAAATCATAGACTCTTCCACGGAGGTTGTAACAAGAAGCATTACATATGGCTTTATCGGCCTCGAAACAATAAAACAGTCACGAATAAAGCTGCGGTCATCCAAATACGAGAAGAAGCGGTGGTTGTGGTTGTGGCTGTGTTTACGTCTGCTGCTGAACTGGGAGGCATATCGGGGCACTCGAGGCCTATTTTATTTCCGTGACACTGGTTAGCGAAAAGTCCAGCCGGGTATTTCCCATAGATATTGATGTAACTAAACATCGTGCTTGCACAATCTGTGGACAGGTCGTTGAGCTGGTCGGCGTAAGGACACGCAAAGTCTAAAAAGGAAGAGCAACACTCCTTTGCTGGGAATTTGGGACCTTTACACTGGCTCGTTATGATAGTGTAGTTCATAAACTCTAAGTTCAGGGAACATTCTGTTACCATGGATTAAAAAAAAAGAAGAAGAGAAAAGTCGAATTATACACAGATGGCCAGGAAAGTAAAGAATTTTGTAAGCATAATAAACACACAGAAAAACCTCCAGGATAAAGAAAACAGAATCAAAATTATGAAATATGGATCGGATCCACATAGAGGTAGCTCCATCTGGATCGGTTTGTATTTGTGCTTTTACACATTGGGAAACAAAAAAATGGAACTCTTGACTAAGATTCTAGTACATGCAAAGAGATTCAGTTTTAAATGACCAGAAGATAAACAAGTTGGGGAAAGCAAGATTTTATGAGATTGCGAAGTAACTTACTTTTCTTGGCCTGAAGTAGGTTTCTTCCAATAACCAAATCCTGAGATTCGAGCACACCATCTGCATTTAAAAAAAAGGAAAAAAAAAACAAATTGACTGAGAACATTCAAACAGTTATTTGGGGAAGAAAAGAATCAAGAAAGTGTTACCGGAGATAACAGTAGAGGATGAGAAAGATGAAACTATGGCGATTAGAAGAGAGATGAGAAGAGCTCTAGAGAGGAAGTTGAGCTCCATGGTTCTTTGATTACACACAGAGTGACTAAAGAGAACTGATAAAAATAAAGAAAACTTGGCAGACTGAGTGAGGTATCACGGAACACCAAGTTAGAGAGAGAGACTAAAAATTAAGTTCCTTAAAAAGAGAGAGGTTGATGACATATTTTTAACATTGGATTGCAGCCTTACAAGGACGCGGAAACGTGCGAGCCTTTAATGCAACGTTCTCAAACAATGACGTTTCGTTGCCGTGGCAACAAAAACGGCTGATAGGTTACAACAATATATATCAATCAGTACAGTATGCCACTTTGTGGATGATTTATATTGAACTTAATTTTCCTATTGGTTACAACAAAAACGCTGATAAACAAATTAACATAGGATAGTTTGGTGATGAATGGTATATTTAATTTGAACGTTGTGTTCCAAGAAAAGAATGGTATACTAATTTTAATGTTCCTTTTTATGAATATAATGTAAGATAATTCTCTACCGTTCTGTTTTGAACATACAAAATCATTACTTTGTCAAACTCTTTGAATTTAAAATCGTGTTTTGAGCAAGAATGAAACCAGCTTGGGCTTTGCTAATGCTCCTTTCTGTAACATCTAATGTCTAGGGGATACCCCTTATCTGTTATTTCCTCAATTTGAAAATTATTCACATGCGGTGAGAGTTTGCTCGATGTTGAAGTCCATTATTTACAGAAACCTAGTGGAAAGAAATGAACATTTTAGAGGCAAGAAGAAAAAATCATTCAAATCTACAAATAGCAAATGCAACTTGAGTCCTACTTTTACCTTATCAACATATAGGTAATATTGACAAGTTGTTGGCGCAATTTAGAAACAATCTTCTTAATGAAACCTAACCCAACATAAACTCTCAAACAAAAATATCTCATAAATAAAATATTACTCATTTTAATATAATCTAATAATCTAATTAATAACTAAATTTAAAACCATAAGATTAAAGTGAATAAATCACCATGCAACACATCATCATATGAAAGTATCTCCTTTTTTGTTGTTGAGTTTTTCAGATGAGAACCTCGTGTGCTTCTCTTACAACATTTTACAATTTTTTATGTTTTTTATTTAAGTTATTACTGTCTTAGAATTACCATATTCTGTAATGAAACCTAAGTTAGATTTAATTGATTTTGAAAAAGTAAAACAAGTAGCTCAGTTAACTCCTTAAATGCTTTAGTACCATGTTGATATTTTTCCAGAGAAAACCATGCATATTGTCAAAATTGTAGAACAAGTCTTATTCACTATATTCTTTTCTCAGGACTTTTTCTGTTGGACAAACCATAAGGGCCAATAGGAATCAAACACCGTATAATCCTTTTTGGATCATCTAAATGTGTTGGTCCAAAATAATTTCACTGTTAGTATTTTATGTTGATCACAAATGCAAAGAATAGTATTTGCAAAGTTTGCACCTTCTTCGTTCACACTAGCAAGAGACTTGACTCATCTTAATCATATAATCAAAGCATTGCAATATCTTAACAAGGCATAGTAAAAAGCTCATGTACACACCCACAACACATGGCTTATGATATTAAAAACTATTAAAGCAAAAGCCCCATTCAGTTTTTTTTTTCCTTTTTTTCTTTCTCTTCTTAGACAAGGCGCAATGTTACTGTCACAGATCATTATTGCCAATCCCCGCTCAGTCCATTGCATACATCTGGGTCCAGGTACGGGCAGTGGTCTCGTACTTGGCTCGGTCTGTCATGTATATATGAGCTATTTCTGGAACCAGAGGATCATCAGGGTTTGGATCTGTCAACAATGAGCATATAGACAGAAGAACCTGTGGAAAATGTAACACCCAAGTCTTTTTAGCACTTAAGCTGAATATGCAAATTCAAGAATATTTTTCATATAATCAACCAGAGTATCTTCAAGCAATTTACTAATGTAAACATATAAGATAGTAATGTCATCAATATTGATAATGAAGGCCTTGACCAACTAACTCCTAATGAAAGAGATGTGCCCTTCGAGAATTACTAGACTAATACCATATCACGAGTACTTAGACGACCCAAATCCTTAGTCAAAAGGAATAATCACGAACAGAGAAGAAAGGACAAAGGCATGACCATAACATAACAGAGCAACAAGAAGTGGTGGTGGAAGCAGACTGATGATCACCTTGGATAAAGTAAGTGCAGGGCTCCAATTATGTCTCAGAATGTCAATCCAGATGCTCCCATCATCGCTGTTGATGTTCGGGTGATAAACCTTAGTGAGGAGAGAAACCTGCATATAAACAACCACTGATGATTACCAAAGGAAGGAAAAACAAGGGTCTACGTGATGATAAACAAAATTCAATAAGCTTCACATGCAAAAAAAAACAATTTGTTACCTTCAAATGGGCTATCAGCTGGACCCATAATAGTTGCTTGCCAGTGGAATAAATCATCATCTTCCACAGCACCTAATAGCATGCATATCATTAATTTCATTACAATCTAAATTACTTTAAAAAAAAAAAAAATTGATACTGAGTTTGCTAAATTCTCTGTACAAAAGATCCCCAATTCAAAAAGCAATTATACAAAACCAAGTAGTGGTGCTATAAAGTCTACAATTAAAAGATGGCTCACCGGCACTGCATGAGTCTGGGGGATCCCTTTGCAGGTCCATAAGGTCTTTGTTAATCCTTTTGATAGCCATAGCTTGAATAGTCCTCCTCGCTGCTGTTAGCTACAAACAATCAAAGTCTGATAAATAAAAGAAAAAGTCCATACTAAAATTACATATTTAGAAAGAAGCACAAGCACTACACAAAAGAGACTAGGGTTATCATCATAACATAGGATTATATAATATTAAAATAAAAAGACTCATGGAAGTTTGTTAATAATCAGCCGATGATACGTCACTGGTAACAAACTTTGACGTTTATGTATCCCAAATCATTTCTGAAAAATAGTGTGTTGACATGTAACAGAAAATGTAATAAAGAGTTGAAAAGAGCCGAGAACATAACATTATACTGGTAACAAACTTTGACGTTTATGTATCCCAAATCATTTCACTGCTACTCTGCTTGTAAAGTAGTTAACCCACCAAGCAATGAATATTATTGGCAAACTTTGTATGTTCGTCATTCACATTAGCAAAAGACTGACACATCTTAATCACATAATAGCCAATTATTCACTCTAAGCATTGCAATATCTCAATTGTAGAAAAGTTCATGTACGTACACACCCCAACACACGGCTTAAGATAATAAAAGTAATAAAGCAAAAGCCACACACTAGTGTTTTTTTTTTATCCTTCTTATTTCTCCCCTTCTCAGATAAGGTCATTATTGCCAATCCCCGCTCATCCCATAGCATACTTCTGGGTCCAGGAACGGGCAGTGGTCTCGTACTTGACTCGGTCTGTCTTGTACATGTGAGCTATTTCTGGAACCAGAGGATCATCAGGGTTTGGATCTGTCAACAATGAGCAGATCGACAGAAGAACCTGCGGAAAATACAACACTCAACTCTTATGCAAATTACTGAATAACATTATTTTTATCAACCGAAGTATCTTCAAGAAGATGTAAAACATAAAAAAAATGGAAATCCAGATGTAATGTCATCAATATTGATAATGAAGGCCTTGAAGTAACTAACTAACTCCTAATAAAAGAGATGGCCCTTACAGAATCACTAGACTAATACCATATCACGAGTACTTACACCTGACCAAAATCTAAGCTTAATCTTTAGTCAAAAATGAACAATCACAACAGAGAGAATGTACAAAAGGCATGACCATAACAGAGACTGAGCAAGAACAAGTATGGAAGTGGGAACAGACTGATGATCACCTTGGATACGGTAAGCGCAGGGCTCCACTGCTCTTTAAGAATGTCAAGACAGATGCTGCCATTGCTGTTGATGTTCGGGTGATAAACCTTTGTGCGGAAAGAAACCTGCAATCGTAAACAACCACAGAAGTGGATGATAAACAAAGTCAATAAGCTCCACCACACGAAACTGCTGTTGTTAGTACCTTTGGTGGCTTGAAGGGGTAATCTGGCGGGAAGTGGATGGAAACAAGAAACACACCTCCGGCAAAAGGGCTATCAGATGGACCCATAATAGTTGCTTGCCAGTGGAACATATCATCTCCCACAGGACCTAAACAACATCACCAATTGCGTCTTGGTAAGTAGAAAAGATCCCAACTTTAAAGAAGGTGATACTCACCAGCACTGCATGAGACTGGAGGATCCCTTTGCAGGTCCCTAAGCTCCTTGTTAATCCTTTTCGAGGCCATAGCTTGAACAGTCCTAACTGCTGCTAGGCAAATCATGAGACGTAGATAATTAATTAAGAATCTAAATCAAGATTAATAACTAAAGATTACACTTTTTTTGATCAAACAGAGAGGCAAATCATCCAACAATTCAGAAACTTTATATCAAAATTGCGCCAACAGTGAATCAAGAGATAAAACAAACACATGGATCGAATCGAGATAACTAATTGAGACCTAACCTTTCTTTGAATCGATCTTGGGAAATCTCAAAGGGTTTGGGTTGTTTCGAAGTTGAAGTGTTTGCAGTCGATACGGTACGCTTTAAATAGATTCTTCTCTTCATTCGAGCGGGTGAAGTTTTGCCACGTAGCGACAGATAGGTTCCTTAATGGGCCCATTACACGGCCCAACATTCGAGCGGCTGGCTAATTCAGTTTCTGGTTAAGTTCGGGTAACAAAATTTGGAAACCGGCTAATATCCGACGTAACTTCATATCTTATTCGATTCTGATTCGGTTCTAGTTTTACGGTTGATTAGGATTAGAAATAAGAAAATTCAGATTTTTCATATTAAATATCAGATTTTTTGAGTTTTCGGATAAAAATATTTGGATGATTCATATAGTTTTAAATAGATTGGATAAAAAAATATTATGGTGCTTCGATTTTTTGTATTTTGGTTTACAAATAATATTTGTAATTAATTAATTATCTTAAACTAAATATAGTCAATATTTATAAGTATATAAATTATATTATAGAAATCCATTTCTCGATTCAATTCCAATTCGATTTCAGTTTTTTAGTTCTAAAGATATAAGATCTGTTAGGATAATTGATAGAATCAAACCTTGTTTTCAGCTCGGTTCCGAATAGATGTGCTAGACCGAGACTAGGCTATCAATTTTGAAAATAGAGAATTGACATGTAACTGAACATGTAATAAACAACAGAACATTATATTGTAACAAACTCTACTTTGACGTTTATGCATCCCAATAAATATTATCATTACCATACATATGATATGTTTTTTCCTTTAGGTGTTTGCTACTAGTGTAGTTTCGGTGGACCTTTTGATGCAAATTGAGTTATCATCTTTGTTATTATCACTTCGAGTTATTTACTCTTTGTAATTTGATTATTTACGAATGTGAGGTATAGAGTAAGGTTAAAGACCTTGAACTCAAGGGCCGTGCTGCTAGTGTGGATCAGCTTTGTTGGAACCCAAAACAACCTGATCTGGTTGCTACTGCTTCTCGTGATAAAAGCTTTCGTCTCTGGGAAGAAAATAAAATTCAGCAATTGTTAAAAAGATGCTGATGGTGTTTTTTTTTCGAAACATTGGGGTTTGTCATGTGATATGTAAGAATAAGTACTTCAATGGTTCTGTATTTTGTCTCTATAATCACTCTTTAAAATTAATGGAAATATTTGCCGAAAAAGTGACGTATTTGAAATTTCGTAAGTATGCTATTTCTATAGGCACAAGCCAATTAATATAAGCTTTCGTATAAAGTAAAACGTATTTATTTACATTTATTGTCATAAAAAGAGTAAACCTTATTAGTATCTGTAAACAACCAGGAAAAAAGTTTCCTACTGACTCATAAGTCATAACCATAAGTTAACTACCAACGGGATCCAAAATGAAAATGTAAACAGTAAATCTATTAAAAAGATCAAACCATATGATTAATGAGATCATCAGCCTGTAAATCCCACAAGTCGTTATCCACATTAAACGCATGTTGCTGATGTTGATCATGTTGCCTCCTCATCATCATTCCATCTCCTCTTCCTCCTTCAGATCCAATCTCCTCTTGTTCCATCACTTCTCCCTTCAGCTTCCTCCTCTCTTCCTCCTCCGCTGCCGCCGTTTCAGCCACTGATGTACGTATTCCACCGTGACCCCTCCACGCCGCAACCGCAGGAGACGCGGATCCCTCGTTCCTTTCATCATTCCCAAAGGACGAGGAAGATGATCCATACGAGAATCCATTACCCATGTCCCATAGCTTCATTATCCCATTACCATTATCCAGTTTCATCTTACCAGCTTCGTTATCAACAATTTGGTTAAAGTTGTTAGGGTTATGGTTATGGTTAGGGCTTGAGAAGTTGATTTGGTTTAGGTCAACACGTTTCTTGGTGAGCAAGTGAAGCATCTCGTCCTTGAAACAACCGAGTGCAGCTTCAGCGAGGTGAGAGACCTGAGGAGGGTTGAGTGTAGTGGTGATCTCTGCCATTAGGTGCGAGAAAGGCTTGTGAGTCACTGGATCTATCCCCATTCCCGACAACTTCTTCTTCAGCTTCGTGTTCCAATAGTTTTTCACATCGTTGTCTGTTCGACCTGGAAGCTGCGCCGCAATCAACGACCACCTGAACCATGCATATACGTCAAAAGAAAACTTAAGCAAGGTTTATGTCTTTCTTATTCACTTTCTTGTTCCTCAGAAATTTTGCTAACTATTGCTCTTTTGGAAATAAAAACATATAATATCATCAGCAATCTTTCAACCTTTAGATTTTTTGTTTTTTTTGGAACTTTGATTACAACCTTTAGTTTCTGAGTCAAATAGGTGTTAAGAAGAAGCAATTCATTTTAAGACTCAAAAAATTAAAACTCTGTAGTTAAGTATATATAACAAGGCAATTCCTGCTATAGTTAGATCCGATATTCAGTTTCTTGTTTCCCAAGAAACTTGTGGAGAAATTCATTCAGTTTCTTTTTTCAACAGTCTGAAGCATCAATATTCCATAATAATTTTATTATTTAAAAACACGCCACTTTTAGTCTATCATTAATTTTCTACATCCAAGAAAATGGAACGTACAGAAAATATTATGATCATAAGAGAGATGGTATATAAAGAAGGTCATACCTGTTACCAAGAACAGAGTGAAACTTGACAATGATATGTTCTTCAGCGTCAGAAAACTGTCCGTGTTTCAGGTCAGGACGCAAATAGTTCGTCCATCTTAGTCTACAACTCTTCCCACATCTCTGCAATCCTACAAAAACAAATTTTCACCAGCTCATTTATATGTATGTACATTATAAAACCAAATCTTTACCTTAACAAACATTTGTTTGTTTTTAAAAGTTTGTCTTGAAATATTCAGCAGAGTGATGGATAATCAGATCTTTATAAGACTATTCCTACTTGATTAAAGAAGTGCAAATTAATTTTACCAGCGTTTTTAGGGATGAGACGCCAATTACGAGTACCGTGTTGAGCAATGTAAGAAGCCAATTTGTTGTCTTCTTCAGGAGTCCATTGTCCTCTTTTCACATTCTCCTTTTCACAACATGGAATCCGACCCATTCTTTTCTTTTCTTTTTCTAGTTTTTATCTCGAAAACAAATAGTTTTTTCTTTAGTTAATTCAGCCACAAGAAACAAAAGAAAATTTGGTGAAGAGATGAAAAGAGATAAATCAAAGATTGCCCAAAAGAATTAAAACTACCAAACTTTAGTTTCTTTGTTTTCTTGTAATCGAGACTATTAAATTGAAACTGAAGAAAGAAAATGTATGCATACTTATAAAAGAATTAAAACGATGAAATTAATTAGCATCAAATGTGCATGAAGTGATTAAACTCTATAAAGAATTCAACGCTACAGAGCGTGTGATTCCCTTTGGCAGGTAGGTCACCCACTCTACGCTTGGTCAACTCCTTGTATATCCCACTTTTTTCAAATCGTATTATCGAATTTCACCCAAAAATAAATTACTTACATTTAAACATGAATATAAGTTGAGCTCTTATAGATTTATATAACTGTGACACTGATGTTTGACAATGTCCTTGTCCTTTTTGTAAGAGAATGTATGTCTTCGTGATGTACGGAGAATATTCTGAGATTCGAGGGCGTACTTGTGGCGCATTAATGAGCAGTCGTTGTTACACAAAAAATCTCAAGACATGTACCCTTTCCTTTCGTCTCTACCCCGTACGAACGTATTCCTTAGGACCCACTTACCGTCAGATATTCGTAAATGTGTTTTTTTTTTCTCTGAGAAAAGGCTTTGATATTCGTAAACATGTTACCCAAACACATTAATCGCGAAGAAACATTGATCAAATGTTTAAGGTTCTCTTAAAAATCACAACAAATAGTTTTTTTTTGTTAAAAAAATAGCATACAGATGAAATATGGTTAAAATATTATTCATTAAATAGTAAATCTCTTTAACATATTATTAATGAATAATATATTTAATAGTTGACACAAAAATATTTAATATATAATAAATATTTTAAAATATTTACAAAATATTATTTAAATATTATTACTTTAAATTTTATATCATAAATTCTAACCATAAACCTTAAATTTTATATAATTGTCAACCGTCTACGGTTAATAGCTTGTTCACTTATTCGTGTGATATATGGTACGTGATTTTGAGATTTGAGACTTCAAAAATTTGTTTACCTACTATATTTTTTGATAGATCATTCATTTTTTTAGTGTATCAGCTTTTAATTATGTATAGTGTATACCCAAAAAGTTAAAATGTATTTTGATAACATATATAACTAAATGAAATTTATTAAATTTTCAACTATATATCATAAACTGAGATGGTTACATCTCATTTTGAAAAATCTAAACTCTATTTTTAAGCATTGTACCCTAGATGTATAATTTTATACTTTTTAATAAATGTTTTTTGGTCAGAACTTTTATGTGCTGTTTTATGACACAAACCATTTTTGTACTATGTTGTGGTATCTTTCAATTTCAGAATGTTTAACCTAAATTATATATATATATATATATAAAAGGATACACGTATACTTCTGTGTGTCAAAGTGCTATATCAAATGTGACAGGGTTGATGGAACTCTAGCCTTTTAGGCTAGAGCTAGCATCTGTGGCAGATTAGCGGATTGTTGGTTATACATAAAACTCGTCCTTCCCTTACATGTTGGATTTTGCAATTCGACCACTTAACAAAAAAAACATAGGAATCTCTTTGTTTTTAACAAAATTTGACCAGAATTGCTCAAAAGTTGACAAAAATAAAACACTTAACAAAATTGCTCAAAATTATACTAATCATAGGCATCTCTTTGTTTTTTCTTTATTCACCATATTCTTCAAATTCCCATTAATCATGAGACAGAAAAGAACACATTGATAGCACGCATCAAGAAACGCTTTTACCAATATTGAAAAAGAAATAAATGTAAGCCTGGCAAAAGGAAGAACCATTATCTCACTTGTCTCGCAAGTAACGATTCCGACCATAACCTAACTCTCTCACCACCGACTCAACCATCCTCCCAGCCACTCCTGTTCCAACACCAATCTCTCGTCCACAACAAACCAAAGCGGCAATACCCACCAACCACATGACTGCCGCCACCCCAACACCAACCATAGCCGCCACAAGAATCGCCACCGTTGCCATCAACACCGGAGCAAATATCAGCATCAATGGAGAAACCACAATAAACAACGTCACAGTCGCGACGAGGCTGAAACTCATCAGACCAAGAAGCGGTCCGACCACTGCCACAGCTGCTACGGTTGCAAACACAACCGAAGAACCAGTTGTTTTCTCTCCATCGGTTCTGGCTACATCTCTACTTCTTCCTTCAGGATTCTCCATATCAATGGTCTCAAGTTGTGACTTGAAAATAAAACTTAGCATAGCTATATAGAAAGGAAGATGGTGGGATATTTATTGACACGTGGATGCTGATAAGCTACAATTTATTGACACGTTTCATTCTTCAAACCCAAAACGTT
This sequence comes from Brassica rapa, assembly GCF_000309985.2. Taxonomy (NCBI): domain Eukaryota; kingdom Viridiplantae; phylum Streptophyta; class Magnoliopsida; order Brassicales; family Brassicaceae; genus Brassica; species Brassica rapa. Next base: position 6,593,220 of record NC_024796.2, read on the forward strand.
ATCCACAAGGCTTACGGTTTTGAATAGAAATGATATTTACCGAAACCGAACTCAAATGTAGCTTCGAACCGATTTAGTATGAAAAGATTCACACTCAACTCTATGAAACTTCTGTTAATCGTTTTTGTACTTTATTTTCCGGATAAAGGACTGCTAATACAACATAATTAACCAAAGATTCGATGAAATTAAAATCTTAGTAAGCATTTTGCTTCCTAAGCTAGTCGCCGCTAAAGTCTACATCTTTCTAGACAAGGAAGCATTTTGACCCTACAAAGAGCGGTCCTTGATCAAGCCCAGCACACGAAACATTACTAGAGAAACCCTTCTCAGCCTCAGGTCTAGATATCGAATTAGAAAGTGGAGAGGAAACGAAAGGTGGTAACTTGGAGAAGAGATTGCAAGCCGTAGATGAGAAGAGGAAGCAGAGGTGAAAGCGCGATGAGAGGAAGTGGTAGGGTTTGAGCTAGGTTTTGCGTTCAGATGAAGAAGAAGAAGACGGTAAATGATTCTCCACCAAGTCCGACCCGGCCCGGGTTCCGGTTTTTCTGTTGTAGCTCTTCTGCAGACACTAGCAATTAGCAAATGGACAAATAGGACAAACCACATGGTGTTTGGTGTTACCTACGCAAACGGGACGGTGTTTAGAACGAAACCTGGAAACAATATACTGTCGACATATATACTCTTTCCTGTTTCTCAGTTATTTTAGCCAAAATCATAAAATTAAGAAAACTGTTCATTTTTGAAATAATATTATTTAATAGTATAAAAGTTCAACTAGTCATAAGAAATTATAGATAATTAATTTGTGACACGATATCTAATAAATAATATATATATATATTAAAATGTAAAAATAACATATTTTGAAATAAAACATATATTTCTAAAACAATTTATGCTATGACAACAAAGGGAGTAGCTTTTGTGATTCGCAGTTAATTATGGAATATTTGTTTTGTAAACTGCAAACCTATATATGTAAATTAGAATTTTGACTTGACAAATTTATATTGCACATTCCTCCCTGGGAAGTTCTTGGTATTTACACTTTTAGACTTTAAAGACTTAAAAATCACGATATGGCAAGTGAATGTCGCATCAAGCATTGGTGTAGCCGTGTACGTCGACAACGACGACAAGTGACCATATTCACCGAAAGCCAGAAAAAAATAGTGCACGGTCCCTTGCGCTCTAGCTGGACGGAGCAGTTCAGTGGGTTTGATTATTAGTACAATGCGTCCTCACCCGATAGCTCAGAGACAATGTATCACTTTCCTGTCCAGGTCCCGAGAGATTCAGTTTCCAGCGAATGTGGTGACGGCCAGTTTTAAATAAATTGTATATTAGTTAAATTTCAATTTGTTTAACCGGTCTACATTTTTTTCGTAAAGGACAGACATGACATGCAGTATGAATAAACTTCATACACGATACATCTCATGGAATCATACCATATATCTCACGTATTTCGGCGGTCTTTCTTTTTCTAATCATTAGGTCGCACTCAAAAAACCATCTTCGCACTTAAATATATTCATTCAACACAGTCACCATATTTTACTTTTTGAAGTCAAAAGTATAGTCTATAGATGCATACAAGAAAGCAAATCTTACTATAATATTATGGGTTGATTTTGAAATATGAGTACAAAATAGCTTCTTTCTTTTAAAGGATCGTTTAACCTATATTGTAGACGACGTGTATATTGGCCACTCATTTAGGTCCCTTCATTTTATGCAAGAGGCATTAACATTAATAAATGTATGAGTAACATCAGTCAATTGTAAACCCTATTATTAGTATTTTGTAAACCCTAATTTCTCGCTACATATATAAAAGAGATTTGTCATATTTTTTAGCATCTGCATTTAGAGTATCTCTAATGTAATACCCCATTTTTTCTCTAAAATAAAATAATAGTAAAAATGGAGTAAAAATACTACAACCCTACTCAATTTCTCATTCTATGGCAGTATGGAGTGATGAACAAATAAAAAATAGATTATTTTATTTATGGAGTAAACTCCATTATAGAGTAAGATTTGAAGTTGGGTTGGAGCAATTCTTACTCTATTTTGGAGAAAAAAAATGGAGTGGGGGTAGTTGGAGATGCCCTTACATTTGTAGAACAATTAAGTGTCAGTTCATTGTTTCTATTCCGTTAATTATCCTTATTGGATTTTGTGATTTTACCTGTTTTTAACAATCACAAAGTTCATCAGTTACAAAATTGTATATACAGTATGTTCTGTCATGACACGATTCCGCAAGTTCAATTACAAAAGAGGAAACTGAATTGTTTTTTGAAGATTAAAATTCTTGATTGGTGGTGATGGAGAATCATGGAATATTGAAAATACAAAAGCAAAATAAAGTAATAATAAACTTAATTACGAAAGTTGAAATTATACTTTATAATGCAATTCTTACATATATATTTTCATTGAACCTAACCCTGAGGTTTTAACTAAATGGTGTATCTCTTTCAAAAAAAAAATAACTAAATGGTATTCTGTGTGTTTTGATCAGGATATATTGTATATTAAACATATATCACTATTTGAAAATTCACCATATTCCAGTTCAAGGCTATTTGTTGTTGAAAAAATTATATGCTGTCACACACTCAGAAATATTGAATTGGCTGAGTGAACCCCCAGAAGGATTGAGATTTATTCCCAAAAAAGCAGATGAGTGAACGGAATCTAATACTCCGATGACTGTATAATTCAACGATATATATAATATGAAATCCAACTAGATCATATTAGTTTTGATATAATATAGAAACTATATGGTACATATTCGTAGCGACTTAAGAATGTTATGAGACATGCCTAATTTACCAACTCTAACCATACAACGGACGCACTTACACGCATTAATGTTGAATCGTAGTATTTTCCTTTTGATTCCATTCATGTTTAACAGTGAGATTAAAATATATACAATCACAATTCACAAGCATATACGTACGTAAACGCACACATCACTGATGCAATTTGTATACACTTTATTGCAAGTGTGTAGTCTAACGTTTAAATTATTGTTATTATTATTTTGCATTGCGCTTACTCATTTAAATATATAATTTACTGAAAAGCATAGGTTGTTTAGCGCACATTTTCTATAAATTTATTTACTAACTAGAAAATTATTGAGCATAACATATGTTCATAATTTGGGTAGTTCAGTTAATTATTATTATAGCCTTTGTGTATTTTAGTAGAACTGAACTATATATTAGTATTTAAGCTACTCGTATATTATGATTTTGAATCGATATTCATGCATTTTAAAGTAAGTATTTTACAACGTACAATATGAATCGAATCAAATAAATAAATAACAAAATTTAGATGAGAATGGACCCTACAAGTGTCAATAAATAACGACCCCTTGTGAGGGTTAAGGCCACAACACCAGCTTTTTCTAAGTCTTGAAAGCATTACTTTACTAAACCTAGCTCTATCTCTCTTCATAGTGTCGACATGGCTTGCGAAAACAACCTCGTTGTGAAGCAAATCATCGATTTATATAGCCAAATCTCGAACCTCGAGAGTCTAAAACCATCCAAGAATGTCGACACTTTGTTCGGACAACTCGTCTCCACGTGCCTGCCAACGGACACAGATATCGATGTCACAAAAATACACGATGAAAAAGTCAAAGACATGAGATCTCATCTCATCAAGCTTTGTGGTGAAGCCGAAGGATACTTGGAGCAACACTTCTCCACAATCATAGGCTCTTTTGAAGACAACCCACTCAACCATTTACACATCTTTCCTTATTACAACAACTACCTTAAACTAAGCAAACTCGAATTCGATCTCCTAGCTGAACACACAAGCCATGTCCCTACCAAAATCGCTTTCATCGGTTCGGGTCCGATGCCACTTACATCCATCGTCTTGGCCAAGTTTCACCTTCCCAACACAACGATCCACAACTTCGACATCGACTCAGAGGCTAACATACTCGCTTCAAACCTCGTGTCTCGCGATCTAGACCTCTCGGAACGCATGATCTTCCACACGACTGATGTGTTAAACGCAAAGGAAGGGTTAGACCAGTACGATGTCGTTTTCTTGGCGGCTCTTGTTGGGATGGATAAAGAGTCAAAAGTCAAAGCTATTGAGCATTTGGAGAAGCACATGGCTCCTGGAGCTGTGCTGATGCTAAGGAGTGCTCATGGTCTTAGAGCTTTCTTGTATCCAATCGTTGACTCTTGCGATCTTAAAGGGTTTGAAGTGTTGACCATTTATCATCCGTCTGATGATGTGGTTAACTCCGTGGTGATCGCACGTAAGCTCGGTGGTTTGAGTGAAGCTCATAGCAGCCAGATTGAAAGGTGTGTGGTTATGCCTTGCAATTGCTCCAAGATCCATGCCATTATGAACAGTCGTGGTATTAAGAAGAATATGATTGAGGAGTTTACTGCCATTGAGTAAATACAAAAACACAACTCTCTAGCTCTCTCTATAGAGGTATGTATTTATGTTTTGCTCTTTTCAGTTTTGTTTCTATCGTGTGCGATATGTTTGTTAAGCATAATAATTTTGTGAGTTCTTTGGTCGTCTCATCGGTGTGAAATCACAGAACCCTTGTTGTATGTACTTTTAATTATTTGGATCAATAAAACATAAATAATTTTAAAATCCCCATATATTGATAAATCATGAAGGTGCCTACAAATGTAATAAATAAAATGTTATCGTCGCTAACCAAACATATAATACACACTTATAAACGAATGTACAACGGTTGAAGAGATCCGTTACACTGATCAAATAGGATTGTCGAGAAACAATGTAAAAAAGGGTCTAGTGTTTACCCAACCAGTTACTTTTTTTGGTCATTTTACTTCAAAACGTTAGTTTAAGAATATAAAACATAGTTAGGGCACCTCTTGAGATTTTTTAACGACTCAAAATCTCACAAAATTTAAACATTGATTAATGTGTTTTGTATTACTATTCTTTAGTCCAGATTCTATCTTAACACAAGGAGATTAACGAGGATGATTTTTGTTATAAACATCCTCTACAGTTATATAATTGGAGGCTGGTTTCAAATCTAAGAAAACCTGCAAACTGATAACTCTAACTGAGTGAAAAGAAATACTAAACAACATGTGGAAAACATTAAACATCACAATGCCAATAACGAATAACTAACTAGTGATAAGAATTGTTTTTAAAGAAGAACTGTTTCTTTTTTCTTTTTGGTCAAATAAAAGAACTATTTCTGAAACATGAAAGTAGATGATTTTCCAACAAGAGGAGCTGGAGTCACTGTAATCTCCCACTTCTCTTCTGTTGGAACAGCCAGAAGGATAGTGATTTAAGCAAAACTCAATCTAAATGATTAAATATAAATTTTCTTTATCACCAGAGTCTTTAGCTTCTACTCACTAAATGAATATTCTGTCTTATGAACCACATAGATCTCTCCTCTACCGTCTTGTCTTTCACCAGCACTCTTGCACTCTTCACAAACCCTCTTACAAGTTCTTGGTGTCTCCTTAAATCCGGTAAACATTGAATAACGGATATAATCAAACCCTAAAAACAAATTATCTGAAAGTATTGCCAAATATGCGCTGGGAGCCTAATTAGACCGGTTTGATCATGATAGAAAATAAATTAATTTAGATATCGCTACTACTGGTTCGCTATTACCCCAAATTGCTAGAACATATTTTAAAAGGATATATATTTAAATATAAACGCAAAGTAATTTTTAATTTTAATTATTTTGCATTGAAAATGAGATAGTTGAATACATATCTTGTATTTTCTTATACGAATATATAAATTATTGATCCGACCGACTGAATTCGATAACCCACCCTAGCGCATGCAACCCAAAAAACCTTCCTTTTATACTTTACAAGAAGATAAATAAACAAACAAATAGGAGAGATACAAAGTCGACAAAAAAAAAGAAAAAACCAGATAGGAGAGCTACATTGCAAATGGTATAAATACATACATAATTGTTTTGATTTCGTGCTCCCACTCCCAGTGACGACAAAACGGTCCAAACAATTTGAAATTTATAGCAATAATTTTTAGTTGAATTTTTGAGGATAATTAACCAAAACATACTTTGAGATCCAATCCACTCGCTTAAAATCAAATATGTTGAGAAGAAGAGTTTTTAGACGGTCATGCAAAGGACCTTGTAATTATCTAACTAATCGTTTCTTAAAAATGAAAGTAGAAGATTTTCCGACAGGGAAGCTAGAGTTACAGCGAGGTCTAGATCCTTTCTTATTTGAGTAACCAGGAAAATACCATTTGTTAAATTCCACCTCTTGAGTCAAAAACAAACCATTTTCTTCAGCCAGAGTCTCTATCTTCCACTCGCTAAATGGATGAGCCGTCTTGTGAGTAATGTGAATCTCTCCATCTTTGTCTTTCACCATCTTCTTTGAGCTCTTCAAAAACCCTCTCACAAGTTCTTGGTGTAACCTGTGATCACCCACCACATTTTCAATACATCAAAAATAATCCCCCAAGAAAAAAATACAAAAACGAAGCAGAAGGGTTACATGATGTAGTATCTATGGTGCTCACTGCCAAAACCAAACCCCGAATGAGGAAAATTAAAGATTATTCTATCATAACGCTCTGATCTTGGAGCAAGCCTCATGGAGTGCACGTTAAATCCATGGATCACGGTGCAGCCGAGTTTCGTCAATTCTTCTATGTTAGCTTTCCCATTCGCATAGTTAAGCTCTATTTCCTCTGCAATATTTTTGTTACAAATATTTATTACCAAAATCATATGACATATATATATGGTTCCTTAATAAATATATACAAAGTAATATGAGTTGATTACCTCGAGTATCGAGAGAGGTCGCAGTGAGATTTGTTGCAGAACCAAAGGCTCTAGCTAAAGATAGAGAAAAGGAGAAGTCTCCTTCTCCGACCAGAAGTATCCTTTGCTTATTGCTGTATTGTCTTAACCTTTTGGTTTTCATTTCATCTTAATATTTTGTTTCAATTTTCACACATTGACGATATATAGACACATGTATATATTTAAGAGACTACCGTTAAATGTTTGGTTTTGGAATTATGTCTCTTCGGACTCTGTGATTATTTATTTGCCTCGAAGAGCATTCAATTTTTCTATCCATGCACCATTTTGCCGGCCCTATTTCGTTTTCAATTGGGTTACTATCCAATGTACCAGTCATGCCAATTACGAGCCGTTTAGCATTTTTACATTTTTCTTTAAAAAAAAAAGATAAAGTATTTTAATGATATTTACTACCAACAAAATTTGTAACATACTGTATTACTCAAATTATTTATGTATCTCAAACTTTAAATGCAGTATTAATCTATGCACCATGTGAATATTTGAAGATAAGAATTGGAATTAGACACTCTTGTGCTTTCTTTTCTTTTTTTGAAACACAAACTTCTATTAAAATCATCAGAAATGTTAGGTGATACAATTAAACGCAATCAACTCGCTATAAATGGCTACCAATACGAATATACGTACGTACCATGCCAAATAGCAATTTAGGATAATGGTTGTACTGATTTGTTCTTAGACTGTCTATTTCGTTAAACACTGTAAATTTATAAACTTGAATATAAAAATAATCTTTCATGTTTAAGTTTGCCTTTCATAATTTTCAAGTACAGTTACATAAAGTGGTTTTTATAATATTAGCTTAAAATTACATACATTTAAAATTCATAAATGCAAAATAAAATATCAAAATTTTGCAATTTTGTTTTATAAAATCAAACTGAAATAAACATATAGGGATGACTATTTTTTACAAAAATATAGGGATGACTATATAACTCATCAATTTTATTTGTTTCGGTTGATAGACAAATTCTCACGATTAGATAATCAAACAATCAAACACTTAAAAAAAAAAGATAATTAAAAAACTATTAGTTAATTTAAAATTACTTTTTGCTGTGGAATAAAAATGTTTATTAATAAAGAAATATATTGAAAATGAAGAAAAATTAAAGAGATGCACAAGCCTTTTTAGGCTCGGCTTCGTTTGTAGGCTGTAGCCCACACTTACAAATAAAACTCAAATGAACCTCTCCAAGAACACACTTTCAACAAAGTTACATGTGCTTCCTAAACATGAAAGTAGAAGATAATCCAACAGGGAAGCTAACGTCCCAGTCACTTCCACTTCCTCTCTTGTTGGAATAACCTGGATACTGACACGTTTCAAAATTAATTTCTCTGACACAATACAAACCCTCTTCTTCACCAAGTGTCTTGATATTCCAATTGGTAAATGGATATGCTATCTTATGGGTCACATGAATCTCTCCACTGGCATCAACCAACTCTCTGGCACTTAGAAAAAAGCCTTTCACCACTCTTTGGTGTTGCCTACGTCCACATAAACTTGTTTAATAAACCGAAAATATAACAACCACCAAAACACATATCAAAGGAACAAGATTTACATACAAGATGGTGTAGCTATCAAACTCGCGACCAAAATGAAACCCTGCATGAGGGAAATTGAATATGACTCTATCATATACAACCGACCGGAGTACGCGATGATCTTTACCCATGGAGTGAACATTAACACCATGAATCACGGTGCACCCATGTCGCTCCAACTCTTCTACGTTATTCTTGGCATCCTTATAATTCTGCTCTAACTCCTCTACAACAAGTATATGATTTTTTCAGATGCTTATGATACCCTAATCATAACTTGACATATTGAACTGAATTCAAAGCAAACAAAGCACCCTCTAGCCTCTAAAACTATACGTACACACTTTGCTATTACTTACCTCGAGTATCAAGAGAAGTTGCAGTGATGTTAGTAGCCGAACCAAAAGCTTTGGCTAGACATAAAGAAAAGGAGAAGTCTCCTTCTCCAACCAGAAGTATACGCTGCGTATTGTTGTAATGACTACAGGTTAGAGTATTTGAAAAATCCATTTCGTCTACATGGCTTTAACCACTCTCACTATGCATATATTTATATGTAGCTATACTGGATATGAATTGAATGGATCAAAGAGTTATTTTTCTTTGTTAATTTGGCTCTTCGAATGTTGTGAGTAGTAATTATTTACTTTTGACCAGCATCGATCATTTTTCTCATTCAGTCATACATAGTAGTGCATCTTTAAGAAGACAGCGGGACTGCATCAAATTTTTGCAAAAAAAAAAGAAGAAGACAACGGGACACAAAATGCTACTAGTTGGTCAAGTGGAAAATTAGCAAGTGTTGTAACCAACCAAACTATGCACATTTAATTTTGTACACTGTTTTGCAAAATATGTAATACTTTTTTTTGAAAAATATATGTAATATTTTAGTTTTCAAAGCTATGCACATTTAATTTTGTACACTGTTTTGCTTTTCTGTTAGTTTAACTAAAAACAAGTGTTGACAAAAAAGCTAAAAAAAATAGAAAATATCTAAAATTAATAAAATTAATAAAAAAAAATAGTAAATTGCTAAACCGGGAAAATCCACGTTGACCAAAATAACAGGAAAAATACATTAAATGTTAATTTTGTATTAATATACGATGACATGGATTAACATTAGCAAATAATAGATCTAACAAAGAGAGAATGATCTAGAAACTCGAAATTAAAAAAAAAAATTAGCAAACAAAAGATCCGAGAGAGAGAAGGATCCAGAAACTGGAAATAAGAGAAGGATCCAGAGTTGTTCAAAAAAAGAAGAGAAGGATCGAGAAACACACTCTTATTCTGTCGAGTATATATACATAACTTCCTCTTCTTCATTACTTGGCATCTAAAATCTTGATATAGTCTCTCTTATCGATAATCACAGCAGCAAAGCAAAGCAAAACAAAACAATGGCAGACGCCGAGACATTCGCGTTCCAGGCGGAGATCAACCAATTGCTCTCCTTAATCATCAACACCTTCTACAGCAACAAGGAGATCTTCCTCCGTGAACTCATCAGCAACTCCTCCGATGTACGTCTCTCTCTCTCTATTGATTGATCTGTAGAAGATTAATTGTTACGGTTACTGTTCTCTATACCTCCGATTATTATAGAATTGAAGTAGCGATCTCTATGCAGTTTCATTTGCTTGTATACGTGTCAATTGTTGATTGGATGTTAACAGGCGCTGGACAAGATTAGGTTCGAGTCGTTGACGGACAAGAGCAAGCTCGATGGTCAGCCTGAGCTTTTCATCCACATCATCCCCGACAAGGCCAACAACACCTTGACCATCGTCGACAGTGGTATCGGTATGACCAAGGCTGATCTGGTCAACAACCTCGGGACCATTGCTAGGTCCGGCACCAAGGAGTTCATGGAGGCCTTGGCTGCTGGTGCTGACGTCAGCATGATTGGTCAGTTTGGTGTTGGTTTCTACTCTGCTTACTTGGTTGCCGACAAGGTTGTTGTCACCACCAAGCACAACGATGATGAGCAGTACGTGTGGGAGTCCCAGGCTGGTGGTTCTTTCACTGTGACTAGAGATACCTCTGGGGAGAGTCTTGGCAGGGGTACGAAGATTACTCTTCATCTCAAGGAGGATCAGTTGGAGTATCTCGAGGAGCGGAGGCTTAAGGATTTGGTCAAGAAGCACTCTGAGTTTATCAGCTACCCTATCTCCTTGTGGGTTGAGAAGACTGTTGAGAAGGAGATTTCTGATGATGAGGATGAGGAGGAGAAGAAGGATGAGGAAGGCAAGGTGGAGGAGGTAGATGAGGAGAAAGAGAAGAAGAAGAAGAAGATTAAGGAGGTTTCTCACGAGTGGGAGTTGGTGAACAAGCAGAAGCCTATTTGGATGAGGAAGCCTGAGGAGATCACCAAGGAGGAGTACGCTGCTTTCTACAAGAGTCTCAGCAACGACTGGGAAGAGCATTTGGCTGTCAAGCACTTCTCTGTTGAAGGACAGCTCGAGTTTAAAGCTGTTCTCTTTGTTCCGAAGAGGGCTCCTTTTGATCTCTTTGACACTAAGAAGAAGCCTAACAACATCAAGCTCTACGTCCGTCGTGTCTTCATCATGGACAACTGTGAGGACATCATTCCCGAGTGGCTAGGCTTTGTCAAGGGTATTGTCGACTCTGAAGATCTTCCTCTCAACATCTCGAGAGAGACGTTGCAGCAGAACAAGATCCTCAAGGTCATCCGCAAGAACCTAGTGAAGAAGTGCCTTGAGCTCTTCTTTGAGATTGCTGAGAACAAGGAGGACTACAACAAGTTCTACGAAGCTTTCTCCAAGAATCTGAAGCTCGGTATCCACGAGGACTCTCAGAACAGGACCAAGATTGCTGAGTTGCTCCGTTACCACTCCACCAAGAGCGGCGATGAGTTGACGAGTCTCAAGGACTATGTGACGAGGATGAAGGAAGGTCAGAATGATATCTTCTACATCACCGGTGAGAGCAAGAAGGCTGTTGAGAACTCTCCATTCCTCGAGAAGCTCAAGAAGAAGGGGTATGAAGTTCTGTACATGGTTGATGCGATCGACGAGTATGCTATTGGCCAGCTCAAGGAGTTTGAAGGGAAGAAACTTGTATCTGCAACCAAGGAAGGTTTGAAACTTGACGAGTCTGAGGACGAGAAGAAGAAAAAGGAAGAGCTAAAGGAGAAGTTTGAAGCACTATGCAAAGTGATCAAGGACGTGTTGGGAGACAAAGTGGAGAAGGTTATCGTCTCTGACCGTGTGGTTGACTCACCGTGCTGTCTTGTGACGGGCGAATACGGCTGGACAGCAAACATGGAGAGGATCATGAAAGCACAAGCTTTGAGAGATAGCAGCATGGCGGGGTACATGTCGAGCAAGAAGACGATGGAGATTAATCCAGAGAATGCGATCATGGAGGAGCTGAGGAAGAGAGCTGAAGCTGATAAGAATGACAAGTCTGTCAAGGATCTCGTTCTCCTCCTCTTTGAGACTGCTCTTCTCACCTCTGGTTTCAGCTTGGACGAGCCCAACACTTTCGGGAACAGGATCCACAGGATGTTGAAGCTTGGACTGAGCATTGATGAAGATGATGCTGTTGAAGGTGATGCAGAGATGCCTCCTCTTGAAGATGACGCTGATGCTGAAGGCAGCAAGATGGAGGAAGTCGATTAAAAAGTTGAATAAGGGTTTTGCAGTTAATAATGTTTTTCTCTTGACTCTTCTGTTTGTTTTTATCGTTTGGAACTATTATCTCAGAGTTTTCTCTACTGGTTTCTCGGAAGTAAGTGGTGTTATGTTTTGATGTTTTGCTTTAAGGAGGATGTTTTTTCCTAGCAATTCTAGACTGGCTGTTGACCATCGTTGCTTCTTGGTTTCATACACATCCCAATTCATCAAATGAAAAAAGACAAGATTGAAGCAAACCCCTATACTTGGTTGGATCAATTAAGTTGAAAACTTTACATATCATATACCAAGATGCATAAGTTGTACCTACAAACAGGTCTGAACAAAGACGCAGAATCGAAAATAGAGATTGGATTCACACAAAAAAAATCATAGAAATTTCATTTGTATTTTGCTTCACATCAAATAACTCAATGAAACAAATGAACAAGAAAAAAAACATATAAAATCTCGATGCTTGCTGTTTATCTTTCTCATCATCAGGTATCTTCAACCTGAGAGTGGAACACAAAGCTTGGAAACGTAGTCGTGATATCCCTGCAAGCAAAGCAAAGGCACAACAAGATCACCACCTTTGTTTACTACAATATATCATCCAGAAAGAAAAAGAAACCAGAGAAGCACTTGCTTTATATACTAGATCCAATCCTGGTTTACATAAATAGATAGAGACTCACTTGAGATACTGAAGAGTCATGTTCTTGAGCAGGCTGGGATGTCTAAGAACGAGGCTTCTCCACTCTTCCTTATCAATCTTCCCATCATGTTTTGTGTCTGCTTCTTCAAACGTCTGCACAATCAAATATTCAGGAGAATTAAATTTCAATGAAAATGACATTGGTTGAAGAGGAAAAAATAGGTAACTGAATAACCTTGTCGATTATATCCTCAATGACAGTATCCTTCAAGTTCATTCCAGATTCAGCAAGCGTAGCCACAACCATTTGTTTCAGCTGTGACACAATGTCAGTGAGGATGATGATAAAGTGCAGTCTTATTTGATGCTATTGAAACTTTACCTCTTGCCGTTCGATGAACCCTTGCTGCTTAAGATCATATAGCTGAAATGAAACTGCATAAACAATGTTTAAGTACCATGAATATGAAACAAAATCAATGGAGAAATGTGTTTTTCAACAAGCTATTAGGGAGACGTACAGTGGATTTTGTCATCTATAGGCGCATTAGGGTGGAAGACGGAGAGAGCACGAGCAAACTCCTCAAACCCTAGTATTCCATTATGCTTTGTATCAAACAAATCGAAAACCTACAAAACCAAATCACATCAGAGCATTACTTTTCAACTTGATCTATACGAAAACACTAATGAGGATGAAGAAAGAAGCATTACCCGATCTGCAAACAAGCTCTCTTTTTTGTTTGTCTTAAACAAAGCCAGCTGAAACTCTTCCTGATACAAACAAGAGATGAGGAGTCAGCTACAAGTAACTAAAGAATGTTGAAAAGGGTCAACACAAGCAAGCTCTCTACCTTGTTGATTAGTCCATCGTCAATCACGGCACTGCTGATTTTCTTGAACAGCTCATAAAGAGCTTCTATTTCACTCACACTGACTGCATCAGAAACAAATTCAAGAATGATTATCATTCCTCTAATGATTTATCCATAGAATCGTATTTAAAAAAAAAAGAAAAAAAAAAAAATAGAGAAGATGATGCGGCATACAAACAGTGTCTCTGGCAAGCAATTCAGGGTCACCAAGGCCACCAGGTTGTTTATACAAATCAAGATCAAAACACCCTAAAACAGAGGTGCATAAATGCTTGAAACCGTCTATGCACTGCGCCATGATTTAATGCAAATCAAAACTCTTCATGCCTGCAAAATAAATAAAAAGAAAATAAAAAGTTTTGCCAAGTGAAAAGCATAAACATATGAAGAGTTATAAAAGAATAATCACCTTGTAACCATTTCTTATTATGTCTGAGATTATCTGGAATATTAAAGAAAAAAAAGCAAATGAGAAGAAATCAGTCTAATCTTTTGGCGTAAGATTTAGTTAGGACAGGAGGATGAGACAAAGAATGTTGTATAATTCTCAAAGTCCAATAAGAAAGGGAACAAGACATTGCTTGCAAACTAGAAACTCGAGTCACTTTGTCATAATTACTTTATGTCCACATAAACAGAAACAAAAGCAATCGTTGAGAACGGTAAAGAAAATAATAATGCCAAGTCTCAAAAGCTTAATCCCCTCCCCCACTCACTCAAAAGCTTAATCCCCTCCCCCACTCAAGTTTTTTTTATCTTCCTTAAACATCACAATAACGGAACAGAGTTGAAGAGTTAAACCGAAAAATAAAATAAAACGAATATTGATATCGAAAAAACAATTGCGATGGCTAGTAAGAGATTCATAAAAGAAATCGAATTATACAATCCATACGGATTCAATCGAAGCATGTCGTAACATAAAAGCTATATCGATCCCAAAAAAAAAACCGATCTATATATCCCAGAATTATTCCGATTAGCATTTACATCCCAAAACTGATTCAGAGATAGAATCACGTTATGTAACTTAATAACAGTAGATGAAATGAAAATTTAAAAAAAGATTAAGAGATGAAAATTTACTGATTCAGATGCTTTGATCGATTCCCAATCTCAAGGCGACTGGAAGGTGGAGATTGGTAAAGGTGGAGGGAGACGATTCTGTAAGCAAGAGAAAGTTAAAAAGAACAAATAAAAACCTGACAAATCTTTTTTTAGCATTAATTAACTTTGTTTTAAAATTTAAATTATGCTGTTGATACAGTTGTTAAGCCAAAGGAGTGTTTATAAATTTAATTTAAGAAGAAGAAGCCATAACAACATGTCACACGTCGCATTTGTGGAGCATCCTGTTGTGTCAATGCTGAGCTGTATTCTTTAGACGACTTCCTTCTCAGTCGAGGCTAAATTTGCACTCCTTGTGGAACCGTTTAACTTTTGGTCTGGTTTGGTTTTTAATTCCGGTTTAAGTAATAGTCGAGCTGAATGACTGAATCGAACAATGTTTTCTTTCAAACAATTGAGCAAAATATCTTTTCTTTTTGTTCTTTTAGCAAAATATCTATAAATTTTAATTTTTTTCCATTTTGATTCCAACACGAAAATTCAGATATTCGTAACTTTACAAAGCAAAAATTATAATATATAATATCCATAGAAAACAAATCAAATCATAAAAGGAAAAATGGATATATAATTTGATTTGTTATATGCATATACATATACATATATTTAAAATTATATATATGAATTATATCATTATTATATTTTATGTGAGATTTACAATAATTTTATTTATTAAATTGACTAGTCAATTTAATTATTAGAGTTCTAAAAAAATAATAATTATATTTAATAATAAAATAATAATTTTACTATTATTTCATTTTTCATTATTTTATTTTATTTTATTTATATGGACCGAATCAAATATTCAGTCAAAAATATATAATTATTTAAATAACTACGGATCAAATTAGATAACTGATTAATCAGACAAAACGGATCGTATCAATACCTCCGTAAACTATCCATATGAAGAATTTTGTAACATTCAGAAAATGTAACGTACTTATTGAAAAAATAATAAAATTGGAAATCCGATATGAATGTGGTCGACCCGAACCCGGTTCAGTGGATCCAGATCCACTGTCGTTAACAAACAATCTCTCTATTCAAATCCCACCTTACTCCGGCGAGGACCTAACTCAGCGAGTCTCCGATCGAGTCAGATGGGGACGGGAACTAACGTCGAGTTGAAGTACGAGATCTCACAGAACGCATACATCAAACTCGTCCTCCACTCCCTTCGCCACAAAACGGCGGCGGTCAACGGAGTCCTCGTCGGTCGAATCAGCCCTAACGAAGAAGGCGTCGTGGAGATCTCCGACTCCGTGCCGCTCTTTCACTCCAACCTCCCCCTCCTTCCTCCCCTCGAAATCTCCCTCATCATGATAGAGGAGCATTACGTGGCTCGAGGTTTGAGTGTTGTTGGCTACTTTCACGCCAACGAGAGGTTCGATGACGTGGAGGTCTCTGGTGTGGCTAAGAACATTGGTGATCACATCTCTCGCTACTTCCCTCACGCACCGATTCTCTTGGTCTGAATCTCTCATTCCTTTACTTTTTCAATCGCAGCACTAGTGGTTTCTTATTGTTTGCTGTTTTGTAGCTGAACAACAAGAAGCTTGAAGGCTTATCAAAGGGTAAAGATCGAAGCCCTGTGATGCAGGTTTGTATTTTGATGTTGAGGGCTGTTCGTTTGGTTGCCGCAGGTACCGGCGGCAGCGGCAGCATCAACATTCTGCGTTAATTTTTGTTCGTTTTGTTGATGTACGTCTGACGCCGCGTCCTGCGGCTGACGCCGATAAAACCTACAGTTGCGACATAATCTGCGGCAGCGTCAGCGTCAGCGAAACGAATAACAACTGTCCTCATTGACGCTGCTGCTGACGCTGACGCCGAAACCTGCGGCAACCAAACGAACATGGCTTTAGTCAATTAAGGAACATATATATATTAATGAGCTTTGATATGGGATTTAGATTTACATGTTATTTAATTTTTTTGCATTTTATTCGTTTAGTAATTCTTTATGTTAGTGTGTGTATATTCTAGCTTTGTGTGAGAGATGCTTCCAAGAACTGGAGAGTGGTTGGAGCTGATGGAGGAAGCAAGTTGCTCTTAAAAGAGCCATCCGCCAATGTGGTTTTGTCAGATTACATTTCGTCTGAGAAGTGGAAAGAAGTCATAGATTTTGATGATCATCTTGATGATGTCACCAAGTAAGTTAGATACATACGAGCCATAAAAATAAAAGCTACAAACTGTGCAAGATGGTAATATCTCACTTGTTATTATTCACTGTAATTGCAGGGACTGGCTAAACCCTGGACTTTTCAACTGAACACGGGCTTGCAATATAGTTAATTAGAGTTTTGCTTTCATCATCTTCAGTCGAAAAACAAAATATTCTCAGACCCTTCTTGTTTACAGTTTCCTTTAAATCTTGTTCAAGTATTATCCAGAGCTTACAGAACAGAGGTCAGTTTACTTTTAATTGGTCACATCTTGAACCAAAATTTTATCATTTTAATGATATATTTTGGGGCTTGTTCTCGTGATCGATTTTTCTTTTGTCTCTTTGGTTGTCTCTTTGATCATTTAGTTGGAATGAAAAGCTATGCTTGATTTGTTCTTAAACTTGCAAAGTACATGGTTAAATCCTAAAGAACATGAAACCAAATACAATGCTTTACATTGCCTGAATCGCTTAACTTCTTTGGGACAGGTTCTTTAAACATATAGCGATCAGCAAAACGTTTTTAAAAAATATCAACATTAACCCTTTTGAGGCAACACTTGATCTGCATCAACCTGTGTTTTAAAACACAGGACAGCCTTCAATAACAACACCTTTAGCTGTCGGACAATGCGCTAAAGGACAATGGTCTGAGTTCTCAAGCCCCCACCAATCAGGTATGCTTATATCATTGTTCTGGAACGCAAAGAATATCAACACTCCCATAATGGCAGTACCTGCATCAAGCGCTGCAGAGAGGATGTAGTTGTGCCTCGCCCACCAACTCTTAAACCTCCTGAAGATGTAGTAGTTGAACACAACCCCAACGATGGTCCAAGACCAGTAATGCACAGCTTTGGCTTGCGGCATTGGGCTCACCGCTGAGAAGATCAAGGGGATGTGGATAAGCTTGAGCCATTTCTTCTCTGGGAACTTCTTTGATAGGTACCAGAAGGGAACTGGAGCCAAGATACCGATGAGGAAGAACCAGTTCATCCCGGGGTAGATACCTTCTTTGGTAAACATTCTCCTTGGGCCGATCACTCCCCATATGATGGATGCATTGTAGAACACTTCATCTCCAGGACAAGTCCATGGACTACCCACCGGGAGCAAATCAGTGTTACATATGTTCTCAACAGACGAAATGAGCCACCAGGTTGTTCCGAAGCAGACGGATGATGAAACCACGGTCGCAACAAGCTGGACGATGAACATAGATCTTGGAGGAATCTTCATGTAGTGACCAAGCTTGAAGTCTCCCACAAAGTACAAGGCTTGAGACATACTGATGTATCCGTACGTCTTGAAAGACACATTGGCTAGTGGCCTTCCCGGGTATAAGTAACCGATGATCAGTTCCGTTATAACGTTAAGACCCATCTGCTGGTTCGTTGTTGCTTGGATAACTCCAATAGGCAATGTGAAGAACATGGCGATGGCGCATGCGAGTACAAGCCCCCACCATGGAAGCTGAAGCTGCTTGTCAAAGCCCTCACAAGCGTAGAGTGCCAAAGCAAAGGAGATGATGAGAACTGCGATGAACCACCATTGAGGTACTGCTTGGTAGTTCTTCTTCATCAGTCTTGAATGCACATCTCCGAACTTGTCCTTTGTTGCTGTCGTTGCCTTCTTCCACATCCCCCATATAAACCTTGAGAATACAAACAACACACAAAAGAAGCTTAGAGAGAGTTATCATCAGATCATGTATTCATAAGATGTATAAAGATCACTTACTTTCCGTCATAGAGGGCGACATGAGAGATGGTGGCGAAAAGAGAACCAAAGCTGAGTCCATAGAGCAAAGCAAACATCACACTCAAGTAAAGCTTGCTGTAGTCATTGTAAGCATCAAGGTTGATATCAAAGTCCTTCTCGTTGAGGATGCGTGTAATGTTATAGGAGTGTCCAGTCTGATCAAAGGTCTTGGAGGTATAGAAGGGAAACTTCTGCGCATCGTAAGCATTAGACCAGTAAAAGATAGGCAGAACAATGTACAAGAAGATGAAGAATCCGGCAAAGAAGTTGGCAATGGCGAAAAACGGAACAGCCAATGGACTGCCTAGGAAACCAGCAACAGTTGACCAGTCAAGACCAAAGGAACCAATGCCTAGACCTTTGAGCCCCGAACCGAGGATCTGAGCAGTCACAGAGCTTTTCCAAATCCAGCAAACGAATGAGATTGCGGAGATGGAAGGGAAGAGGTAGCCAGGGATGATGTAGTAAGCAAAGCTGATGCCGAAGACAACAAGGAAGAACTTTAGTCTTGTTTGTTGTCCTTTTTGTAATTCCTCCTTCTCATGCAAAGCTCTGTTACACAAGCCAAAATGTTAAATCCGAGTTGAGAGACAGAAGAGTCATAAACCAGTGGATGGATGGGTGTGAAACAAACCTAAAGAGTGAGACTTGGACCAGGTTCGACGGCCACCACATGTAAGGAGATTCCACTAGGAACTTCCTGAAGATTCCAGCCCATCCATATCCCAACAACTGCATGAAAATGATTGTCAAAGATCAAGAACCGTGAAAAAATATTTACCCTAAATATTTTATTTTAAAAATGTATACGTGCGACAAAAGTAATCAAGAAGCATAAAGATTGTTTTTTCACCCACGAAAGTAATTTCATTATTTGAACATGCTAAAATATAATATCAAGAAATAAAAACAAAGGGTACTGGTATTTCTCTAAAATCAAAATTTTCGCTTTTTCACCACAAAAAAATGTTTTAGTAATATGGTATTTCTCTTTGGTATTTTATTAAAAAAAGGTTAAAATAATTTTAATTTTAAAACATGCAAAAACAAGTGTGCTATAATATGGTAGTTCTCTTAAAAACAATTTTCTTTGGTCACCAATAATAAGGAGATGTTTTAAATAATCAAGAAGTATAAAGGTTGTTTTTCATTCATTAAAACCTTAAAGAATATGATTATTAAAAGAAAAATAATTAAATCATAAATATTTCTGTTTTTTTTTTTCCTTCTTTTCATTGTTGTATTCAGCAAGAAAAAGAAAAACAGATATGGTCATTTAATACCTGAGTGGTTTGCGTCAGCAACATAGCGGCGGCGACACTGAGTTGACGGTGGTAAAAAGCTTTAACAATGGTTATAATACCGGTTGCATAAGCTCCTCCAGCGCCCGTATTAGCAAATATCGAAATGAGAACATGCTCCTTCACATTGAACGGACCAGGGTTAAACGACCACGACCAGTTCGTCCCAGGAAACCCAAATTTCTTTGTCGGAAGCGTCGCAGCCATGAGTTTCCCTAAGGGAAGAGTCACGATCTGAGCCGCAACTGAAGACACCCAAAGCTGGTTCGACCGGAAACTAAAGAACTGGTTAACGAACGCTAGTAATATGCAAGAGAGAAGACCGAGAAACCATGTTCGGAACGTTAGAACCGGTAGTGTTGGATCGTCGGTTATCGGGACGGTTAACCGTACTTCTTCAATGGGACTATCATTCTCCTCCTCTTCTTCTCCTGCACGTCAAATCAAATCCCAAAAACTCTTAACCGGTTCAACCACGGTAATAAGAACAAGAATCGAAACTAAACCGGAATAAACCGAATATATTACCGTGGATAACGACTTTGGACTCGTGAGGGTTGTCCTCGGAGGGTTTGGGTTCGTGGAAAACGCTCGTCATTGTTTTATCTTCAAGCTTCTTTTTCCCGTCCTTCACGATGGTTTTTTCTTTTGTAGAAACCGAGGTGTCTCCGGCGACGGTGACCGGAACTCTAGTCCTCGATAACCGACCGGAATTTTAAAAAAAGAAGCCTGAAAATTAAAGAACACGATAACGTTTTCTTAGTCCTGTCCAAATGCATCTGTGTATCATTGTTCCCTTCATATATAAACTTAAAGACAACTTAACACCACACGATCTTTTTGTCTTTTTTACCGTTTTACTATAATTAAAGTTGAGGATACCGTAACTAAAGGATCGGTTTTCTCTACCTTTGAATTTATTTTGAACCGGTTATTAATATTCTCTACGCAATAAAGATTTTCTAATTCAGAAACTTGGAATCTTCAGCTTATAGTCAAAGGTAGATTCTAATCCTATGTAGACTAGAATCTAAATCAAAGTATACATCTAGTGAGAAAGCAGGTGGAGATAGACAACACCTTTGGGAAACTTACTTGGGTCAACTCTACTCGTGTCAAGGTATTGGACAAGCCCTAAACCGCGATTACAGACAAGCTCTTACAGAAATTTGTGAATAATCCTTTGAGACGATGCATATTTATATAGGACGAGATGAAAATCTTATCTTACAGGGTATATTTCGCAGTCATTGCAGATTCTCTTTATTTCTATAAATAGATTTCAATATCGTTACGTTTTGATTTGATATTCTATTTTCGTACAATTGTATGCATGGTTAGTTATAGCGCATTGTCTAGATTCATTGTTAAGTTGCTTTTGCCAGCTCTATCGAGTTTGACTAAAATCATCTTTGGTAAGAAAGTTTGGATCGACCTGGCAGATTTAATTCCCTAACAAATACTAATCTTTTGGTAAAATCAAACTAGTCAACATAATATATGTCACTCCTGAATGTTAGGAGTTTAAAATTCAAATACACTATCAACTAAAACTTTTAGATTATCTAATAGAAATTTTAGATGTTATAAGTTAAATTATATTATAGAAAAATATTCTTTATAAAAATATAGAGTTTAAACTGTCTTAAAATGTACTACGGACATTTAGAACTCTCTAATCATTATTTTTTTTAAATCAAATATATTGCAACAAAAGTGGACGCCACATAGTTAAGGAATAGTGAATTTTAAAAAATTAACTATAGAAGATCCTACGTATGTACATATACACTATATGGAGCTGTCAGCTTATCGTGGACTTGGACTTTGACATGTAATTGGGACA
Organism: Brassica rapa; assembly: GCF_000309985.2. Taxonomy (NCBI): domain Eukaryota; kingdom Viridiplantae; phylum Streptophyta; class Magnoliopsida; order Brassicales; family Brassicaceae; genus Brassica; species Brassica rapa. Next base: position 6,615,073 of record NC_024796.2, read on the forward strand.
TATCTTATCGAGTTAGTCGACATATGTTTTATTACGATTAATAGACTATGACCCGTCCTTTAAAATGATTACTAGATTAAGCGGATATATTTTTTGTTTATTTTTTTTTGTAATTATATCTATGTTTAATATTAATTTAATTTGATATAACAGTTTTTAAAAATAAACAAATTATGTAATTGGACCAAACCTTTATTAGTTGAATATGTTTAATAGAATAGACAGAAACTTTTTACAACAGGAGAACCTTAAATTAAATCACTGGAGTGTGTGGAAAACTCTAATTTGTTTCTGTACTACAGTATAATAATATTTGCAGTAACCAAGTAACCACCATCCCATAAACTGAAACTGCGATAGGCAGCATATAATTTATGACAAATTTTTCAATTCATAGACCATCATGAATAAATTTAGTTTCATGAGATGTGTTAGTTATAAATTTACGATCTCAGCAAATCTCAGCAAACTACAACATGTTATTGATATACATGTACGTCTATAGTACTGATGTTAGAAAATTAGAATGAACACTAGCTAATCTCGATATATATATATAGATAAAACACTACATCTTGTTAGGTTAATATATATGAAAAAAGTTAGATAAAACATCAGTATAGATTGGCAACACCGTTTGTCCTTTAAAATTACCACATACGTATTTTGATTTTTAGTAATGTAGAGATTGATTGGTTTAGTAAAAGTATTACATGGATTAAGTAAGAATAGTGGGTAATAGAGATTTTTTCTATCATCATTCAAATATTCTACTTCATATAGATAGTTTATTTTACTGGAGGTCGATCTTATAAAAAAGGTAGGTTAGACAGAGTAAATGTACTTTCTACAATGTAAAATAAAAAATCAGAAACCAAAACAGAATTCTATGGTATGTATCTATTTTTTGAAGTAATAATAAACTATGAATTGTTTCTTTTAGAATCAAGCATTAAGGCTTCGAATGGTGACTATCGTCCCGTCCCGTTCCGCAGTTAACAATAACAAAAATCTCTGCATATATTATATATTTATACTAGGCATGGGCGTTCGGGTACCCGTTCGGGTTCGGATCGGGTAAATCGGATATCGGTTCTTTTTTATAACACCTCCTAGGTCCCATTTTAAGAAATTCTTAAATTCGGATCGGGATCGGATATAACACTTCGGTTTCGGTTTGGGTTCGGATTATACTGAAGTAACCATATATCAATTGGGTTCGGGTTGTTCTGTATCGGTTTCGGATTTAACTGAAGTAAAATTCAAAAGAAGACAAACTAAACAAAAAATTCTTGTAACTTAAGCTTAGTAGTTAGTACAAATGTTTGCAAATTGATCACATTGACAAGTGAAACATGAAAAGTGATCACGTTTGGACATTATAGCAAATATTAGCAACATAAAGTAAATTGATCAAGTTAATAACTAAGAAACATGCCACTCAAATTTAGTAAAAATGTTTGCAACAACACACCAATAGACTGCAACATAAGTCTCAAACCAAAAATAGCAACACAAATTTTTAAAATGAAAACTGCAACAAAGTCTCAAACCGAAAAGAAACAGAGGAAAACAGAAAACAGAAAACAGAAAACAGCAACATAGACTGCAACATAAACTGCAGCCAGCTTGTGGCGAAGGAACTTGGTCATATTTGGGAAGAGCTTACTCCTGATAAGCCATCAATTCCTCTGATCCAAAGACAAAGATAGGCAGATCAATATACAAACCAAATTTAAGCAAATATATTACAAGTTATAATGTTAGATCACATACCTCTTTCAATTTTTTCTTGCTCTTCAATGTCTTCCAGAATTTCTTCATTTGTAAGCACCCTTGACTCACAATGAATGTCTTGCTTCAACCATTGCTCGGTACACATCAATACTTCAACCATGAAGTGAGTAAGGCAGCTCCTAAATGGGTCTATGATCCTTCCACCAGTACTGAACGCACTCTCGGATGCGACAGAAGAAACCTGCATTGCAAGGACATCCTTTGCAATCTGTGACAGTATTGGAAACTTGGTACAGTTTCTCCTCCAGAAAGAAAGAACATCGTACTCTACACCAACAATCAACTCTGGATTCTCAACTCCTTCTTTCAAGTACACATCCAGTTCATCCCGCTTCTCTTTCACTCCAATCTCCTTTAGCATGGACTTGTACATTCTGTCAATCCTCTTATAACCTATACCATCATCAACTAAATCAGGTGTTATCATGGAGAGTTCTCGAGAACTCTGAGATGCTTGAGTGTTGCTGGTAGTTGCTTGATCGGTCTGCCCACTTGATGACCTCATATGTCTTTCACTGTACTCCTTAAACAAACTTCGCAACACACTCATCACAGACTCGTACATCTCTTTCCCTTCCAAACTGTCCTCCCCATAAAGCTCATCAAAACACATCGTCGCAAGCACCATCTTCTTTGTTGGATCAAAAACTGTTGCCACAATTAACATCTTGTTGATGTTCTTCAATCCATCCCAATACTTGTCAAACTTCTTGAACATCTCCACTGCCTTATCCTTCAGTTCATGATCCATGCTTTCGCTCAGCGCCATCAGGTTAGTTGCTATGGTCACAATCTCTTCATAACACCGGTAAGCATTAAGAGATGTAGACGCAGAGACAACTAAGGTCGAGTTGTAGAAGATCACTAGAAACCTGCATAATCTTTCTATTGATCTCCAGTCATGGTAACGTGGAGGTCCTTCTCTCTTTTTTCCTTTGTCGGTCAGCTCCAAAAAATGATCGTTGTAGAGCTTATCTTCTGCCTCCATCTTATCAAACGCAACTCTGAACTTCAATGCCGTATTCAACATCAGATAAGTAGAGTTCCACCTAGTAGTAACATCTAAAGGCAAGCTTCCTCTAGTCAGTCTACCCGAATCAACTTTCTGCTCAAACGATGTTATCCTATTCCCTGAAGCTCTAACATAGACTATAGCATTACGAACCGCAGTCACATTCTCATCTGCATCAGCCATCCCATCCTTCACAATCAAGTTAATGATGTGTGCACTACATCTCAAATGCATGAACTCTCCATCTAAAACTAAAGCATCTGGAGACTGTGAAGAGAATTCAGCCTGAAACCTTCTCAATGCAGATGAATTCGCAGTAGCGTTGTCAACAGTTGCGCAGAACAATTTATTGATTCCCCAATCAGCTAAGACCTCTAAAAGAACTCTAGAGATTGTCTGACCTTTGTGATCGATGACATGTTTGAACCCAATGATGAGCTTCTTCAGGCGCCAAGAAGAATCAATGTAATGAGCAGTCACCACCATGTAGCTTGCACCTGTGAGTAATAACATACACATTTAGATCAATTCGATTTTTTAAAATAACAGACATTAAGATCAATTCAAAGTTTTAAAATATCAGACACATTTAGATCAATTCGATTTTTTAAAATAATAGACCTTAAGATCAATTGAAAATTTTAAAATAACATACACATTTAGATCAATTCGATATTTTAAAATAACAAACATTGAGATCAATTCAAAATTTTAAAATAACATACACATTTAGATCAATTCGATTTTTTAAAATAACAGACATTAAGATCAATTCAAAAAATTTAAATAACAGACACATTTAGATCAATTCGATTTTTTGAAAATAACAGACATTAAGATCAATTCAAAATTTTAAAATAACATACACATTTAGATCAATTCGATTTTTAAAATAACAGACATTAAGATCAATTCAAAGTTTTAAAATAACAGACACATTTAGATCAATTCGATTTTTTAAAATAACAAACATTAAGATCAATTCAAAATTTTTAAATAACAGACACATTTAGATCAATTCGATTTTTTTAAAATAACAGACATTAAGATCAATTCAAAATTTTAAAATAACAGACACATTAAGATTGAAGAACTTACGGGTTACTTGAGCCACCCAAATATCAGTAGTGATGGATACTCTTTGCTTGTTTGCTTTAAACCACTTCTTCATAACAGCCTTCCTCTGCAAATACATCTTCACAATATCTCTGGTTGATGTTCTCCTTGACACAGGCTTCCACAATTTCATCTACATAAATGACATATAATGTTAGATACTAGTTAACTTCTCTATGTATAAGGTGGATATTTTTATAACAGTAGACTAGACTCTCATACCTTCTTACAAAAGTGTTTCCAAGCCACACCTTCTATCCAAGCTAATGGTAACTCCCCTATCACCATCATCTCATTGGTTGCTTCTCTGAAAGTTTCTTCACTGACCTTCGCATCCGCCAGATTGCCTTCTTCATCAATGACTTGTTGAGTAGAGCTTTGGCCATCTGAATGCGCAAAGTATTGCTTACATACAGTGAGATGCTTCAATAAGTTTGATGTTCCTGACTTTGATTTGCAACAGAACATCTTTTTGCAGTAATGGCAAAGGCATCTGTCCCGATTTTCCTTTGTCCTTGTGTAATGGCTCCAGATTTTAGACCTCGGAGGAAGAACTCTCGCAACTTTATTTCGATCTTCCGCTGCTCCACTAGCTCCAGAGGATTCTTTACGTTTTCCTCCACTATCAGGAGTAGCAAATTCTTCTTCTTCTTCTTCGTGGTCAAGTTGAACTCGGTGAGGAGTTGATGATGAATCCATCTGAGACAAAAGAAAACCAGAAAATCGTTTATCAATTGAACAAAGCTAATAAATGATAGCCTAAAACGATTCTAAATAAACCAAATCCTAATATCCATTCATATACACAGAACCTGTAACAGAGCCTAAACAGAGTATTGAGATGAAGACAATTGAAAGATGATATCAACTTGTACCTGAGATCGATTTCGGGAAATCGCAGATGGTGGAGATAGAGAGAATTGTAGGTTTTGGTATTCAATCATGAGAGACTCTTTCAATTTAATAGGGTTTTCGAGAAGTGGAAGAAGAGGGATCGCCTCACCGTGAAAGGTTTTTCGAGAAGTGAACAAGATATGAAGAAAGAAACTTTGGAAATAACAACGCGTGTTACAACTTGTGTCTTTGTGTCTTGAGTACATTAAATACACATTGGTATACATATACATTTATTTCGGTTATTTCGGGTTTATGTTCGGATTTCGGATTAAACCGAACCGTACCCGATAACCAAAGTACCAGCATATCAAAACCGATCGGGTATTTTCATGGATCCATAACTGGTCGGGTTCGGGTTTTTCGGTTCGGGTTCGGGTTCGGTTCCGGATTATGGATAATATGCCCAGGCCTAATTTATACATTTTTATAATTATTAAAATTACCCCGTAGTTGAACCTTATCCCGCACCGCTCAAACCGCAGTCATTAGTACGATTGCGTCGTGCGCCAGACATCGATATCAACTAATTAAGCGTGTACGCATTAATGAAAATATGTTTTCTCCGATTTGCCAAAATGCTAGAAGATATACGGAGCTTTCATATTTTGGAGATCACGACAATTTGCTTACAACTTCCGTTGAATTGAGGACAGAGGCGATCCTAAATTTTGCATACCCCAGAAAAAAATTTCAAAATATATATTTTAATATTAAAAATATGGTTATGCATTTTTTTTTGCTAGAGCAGTTATATATTTTAAGTTGAAAATAAATAACTGATTCACATATATTATTTTTTGTTTGAATATCTATATTGGCATTAGTTTATTATATAACTTTTCGTAGTTTGATATGTTTTATTTTTGATTAAATATGTAAAAAAAATACTAATTATAAATATTTATATGTTCTTCAAAATAATGGGCCCTATAAGCCCCACTCTAATGTTTAATGTGTACACATTCATGACCGGCATTGACCGAGGGAGGGAGCGCTTAGTTGACAAATCACAAATCAAATAACAGATTATTGGCAAGTCTGAATAGTATTCCTTTTCTCACTCACAAAATAACAAAAGACATATTGCAACTTGTCAGAAGAAGACGATGAACAAGTTTAATAATTGGAGTATTGGTCCATGCCATGAAAATCCAATTGCTAAGCCAATCGATGAACTTTCTTTATGAAAAAAACACTATGAGTGAATTTCAACTTCTTTGATGTCACATTATCTTGGAACTACATATTCTGAGTTGTCTTCTCACAGTGAGAAAGATGAATCTATAAGGGACATGCAAAAGAGAAAACTGATTAGAAAACCATGTTTATTTTGCAAAAATTTGTAAGGATGCAGCTTTAACTTTAAAAAAAAAATGGTTTTCACCAAACCTTTTGGTATAAAACACATTTTGTTGTTTGTTTTGTTTTTGGTTTTTGCAAGTTCAAAAGCTCGCATGTACCAACAAGATACAAACGACTCACTTTTTAATTCGTGGTTCTAGTTGATCTAAAGCTTCTTTTGTTTTTTTCTCACTTTTCCACTGAGCCATCGCAATCAAAGACATACAACAAATTTGAGAGGATTCTGTTTTCTCTGACTCTCTATGTTTATTTTTAAACATTATCTGAATTCGTTGTTTTGTATATAAGAGGATTTTAACAATGTATCTGATATATCCACACTAGCTTGAAATTGTTTTTATAGGAATGAAAATGTCACGAACCAGTCATATAATTTACGAACTTAGTTAATAATTAAACAATCGTAGGATAACAAGTGATTATAATTAGGTTTAACGAAAACAAAACTTAATTTCACTTGAGAAATTGTGGTGGATATAAGCTAATCAATGGGTGATGACATCACATAGACGTTATCATGCATGGGTAGTCTAGTGGTTTGTATCTGATTTGCATAGAGAGAAAGTCAATGAGTGATAAGATTATCAAAATGGGCCTAACAGTATCTGGATCAAAGCCCATTAATATAATAGACTACACTCCACAAACACTAAGCAGTTGCCTTTCTACTACTAGTGTGTTAAGCCGCGAGAAAAACCCTAATTCAAACCGTTGCAATGGTTCTCACTCGCAGCAGCAAGAAGGCGCCGAAACCTCAAACCCCGCCGGTGAAGAACCTCTCGAAAGCTCAGACGCCTCCGTTATCGAAGGCAGAGAAACCACAGACTCTGACATCGAAGAAGGGAGCCAAGTCTCAGAAGAAACCTCCGTTGAAGAAGCAGAAGAAGGATGTTGTTGTGGAGGAGGAAGAGGTTTCCGATGTAGAATCAGAAGAGATAGATGAATCCGACGATGGAGAGAAAGGCTCTAACGGATTCTTCTCTGACGACGACGGTGAAGAGCTCTTAGGTGATGACTTTTTGGAAGGTAGCGGCGACGAAGAGGAGGTTTTGAGCTCTGATTCTGATTCCGACTCGGATGAAGACGATATTCAGAAGGAATCTGAAGCTATTGACAGAGCGAAAGCGAAGGAGGAGGAAGATGCTGATGCTGAGCTTCTCGATTTCAACAAGGAAGCTGGACCTGAGGAGCATGAGACATTTCGCCTACCAACTCAAGAGGTACGATCGATTCTTGGTTCCTTTTGGCTTTAATGATGCAAGACTTAACTGATGTGTTTGTTATTCTCCAGGAGCTTGAAGAAGAAGCTCGTGGGCCACCTGATCTTCCTCTACTGCAGAGTAGAATCAAAGAGAGTCAGTAATATATCTCAAAGTTTGATTCTTTATTACTGTTGAATGTTTGTATAATAGTCATTTCGTAATGTTTCAGTTGTTAGAGCTCTGTCGAATTTTAACGTCTTGAGGCCAAAGGGAGCCAGCAGGAAAGAATGCGTTGAACAGCTCAAAACTGATCTTGCTTCTTATTATGGCTATAACAGTTTCCTTATTGGCGCTTTGTTTGAGGTTTACTCTCTTTTCTAATAGTTGAAGTTTGATTTTGAAGTTGCCAATGCTCTTTTCTTATGGATTTCTCTTGCAGCTGTTTCCTCCTGTTGAACTTATGGAAATCATTGAAGCCTTTGAAAAGCAAAGGCCTACATCTATTAGGACAAACACACTTAAGGTGAACTTCGTTCTGCTATCCTTGGTTATTATAGCTTATGTCTTTTGGATTCTGCAACTTAAGCGTGTTGTTTGTTTTGTTTTAGACTCGAAGACGGGATCTTGCTGATGTGCTTTTGAACAGAGGAGTCAATCTAGACCCATTAAGCAAGTGGTCAAAAGTAAGTATTTTGTTTTCTTATACTGTTAGTCATATTTATGATTGTTCCGTAGTTAACATGTCATAAGTATTGTAGGTGGGACTTGTTGTTTATGATTCACAAGTGCCAATCGGTGCCACTCCTGAATATTTGGCTGGTTACTACATGGTTAGTGATATTCTGACCCGTCTGTTCACCATTAATGTTTGATGTAAATTGTTTGCTTAAGTCTGTATGTGGTAAATCTGCAGCTTCAAGGTGCTAGTTCGTTTTTGCCAGTGATGGCCCTTGCCCCTAAAGAGAACGAGCGGATTGTGGATGTAGCGTAAGTTACCATCATCTATTAAATTGTAGACGCAGCTATACTTTATTCTCGCCTGTGTTGTGTGAACGTGTCATACTTTATGATGTAACTTTCAGCTGGTTGCTTTGAAATAAAAAATCAAATTGAGTGTCTGACTGTTCGTTATGCATTACTTTATAACAAGATTTTTACCCGATGCAGTGCTGCTCCTGGTGGTAAAACAACTTACGTTGCTGCTCTAATGAAAAATACTGGTATGCCTTCATTGAGTTATTGTGCCTCTTATTCCCATATTCATGTTGATTGTCTTAATGTTTATAATGATTATTTTTGTTTAATTAAGTTTGTTATGATGCTATAATCAGGTTTGATATTTGCGAACGAGATGAAAGTACCTAGGCTCAAGTCGCTAACTGCCAATCTGCATCGCATGGGGGTCACAAATACCATAGTTTGTAACTATGATGGAAGAGAGGTTAGCTTCTTGTGCATCCATTATTTCATTAACTTCATAGAAAGTCGACTTCTATGAATTTGCAATACCTCTTCACAAAACCCATAACATCTATATACGGGCATGGCTGGAATTATAAGACTTGTTTATTCACTTTGGTTTCAGCTACCCAAGGTGTTAGGTGAGAGATCGGTTGACAGAGTATTGTTGGATGCACCTTGCAGTGGGACTGGGGTAAGAAACTACCATCTTAATCCATATTTAAGCTTTAGATCTTTATAACTAAATGTTCTCTGCTACCACTACAGGTCATTTCGAAAGATGAATCAGTTAAAACTTCGAAATCTCTAGAGGATATAAAGAGATTTGCTCACTTGCAAAAGGTATGGTCGTACCTTCTTAGAAAATGTCAAATTTGTCTGAACAAGCGAACTTTATATCCTCAGATAAATGCCAGTTTAACCCCCTTTTTTAAATCATGCAGCAACTTTTACTAGCTGCTATTGATTTGGTGGATGCCACATCCAAAACTGGTGGATATATTGTTTACTCAACATGTTCACTTATGGTTGCTGAGGTTTGTTAATTGATACATTTTGCCCCCCTCATCTATTTTGGTTGTATCCTAATATTTTTTTTTCCTTTCTCTTGTATGAAAAAAAATTGAGCAGAACGAAGCCGTAATTGACTATGCCCTGAAAAAGAGGAATGTTCAACTTGTTAAAACTGGACTCGATTTTGGCCAAGACGGGTATTGCACAGATTCTATCTGTTGAGATATGTAATGCATATATACGTATTCGACGTCTAACGTCTCGGAATATTTGTCTTTTTGTCTTATTCAGATATAGAAGATTTAGAGAGCACCGGTTTCATCCATCTTTAAAGCAGACTAAACGTTTTTATCCTCATGTACACAACATGGACGGATTCTTTGTGGCAAAGGTAACTCACTTTTTAACTCTGTAAATGATCTCAGCGATGTCCTACTTTTTTTTTCATTATTCTAATAGCTGATATAAAGAGATAATAGATAACCTACATACATATATTGATGTTCTGCGCTTGTCTTTTTCTTTCTTTTATAGCTGAAGAAAATGAGCAACATGAAACAAGCGTCAGAGGATGATGACGAGGCGGTAGAAACTGTAGAACAAGCTGATGTGTCTAGTGATGATGATGAAGAAGCTGAGGCGATGGAAGAGATGGAGAAGCTTTCTGTTCCCAGTAAGCAACCCAAGGAAAACAAGGAGAGACTTGCAAAATCGAAGGAGAAGAAGAAAGGCAAAAAAGATGGGAAGTCAAAATCTATAAATGTTGAGAGGAAGCCAAAGAAGAAGAGATCTGATTGGAAGAAGGAAATTGCTCAAGCTAGGTAAAAAAAAGGATTTCTTACCTCTTATGAAAATACATCTACTGAAAGAATAAAACGCTTTTTGGCAGTCTTCCATTTCTTGCGTGACATTGTTTGAATAAACCGCATTTGCAGGGAAGAGAAACGAAGAGCCATGAGGGAGAACTCGAAGGGGAAGCAATGATTCAGCGGTAATGCATCAAACACTATCATCTATGCTCATGGGGAGGTCCAAGGAGGTGCCGATGCTTGGTTTCTTTTTTATTCATTCGCGAACTATTTTGTGTAACATTAAATTATGAAAACCAAAGAGTGACAGTCTTATCTGCCCAAAAGTTTTGTTTCAAAAATGTCTTTTAGAGTGAAGTTGAGTTGAGCCAAATCGCTAGTGGAGACATTCAGCTTGACTATTAATTAACCGGAAATAAAAACCAAGCCTAGCGTTAAACGGTTTCGTGAGGAGGGCCAATGTAGGATTGGCTAAAACGGTTGTAGAGCAAATTTATATCTGTTGATACAACTTGTGTTAAGGGGATTTGCTTAGAAACGATGATAGAGACTTTTCAGAAGTGATGTTGACTTCCTACCTTCTGTGGTAATATTCGATCTGTAGTTTGCGGAAAGGAAGATGAGATGAGGAGAGGATGACAAGTTGACACAACTAATACTTGCCACATGACACCATACCTCAAGACATTAATAACAGATTCAAAAGATCATGGATTAACAGAGAAATTAGAGACCTGGAGTTTAAGCTCAATAGAGAAAAACACTGACACTAAAACAGTCATCAAAACAGTACCAACCACTATCAAAAATAAAGTTACATAGCGCGAAACAATCATCCAATAACGCATAAATCGCTTCTTTATTTCGATTTATTTCTGTTAACAATGGTTTCAGAAACAACATGGAACACAATCAATCCCAAGTACCAAGAACATAATAGAAAGAAAGTTTAAACAATCAAAAATAACTCCGTCCATTGACAAATAACATTGACCCAAACATTAAGGTATACAACTTTCTCGTTCTGAATCAAACGACTGCTACTTGTCTAAGCAAAGTGGCGTGTAACAACAGTTCAAACACTCCGGAACTGCTAAATTAATAAGAACGGTTCGTACTAGCAACTATCATCACTTCTAACCAGCAAAATATAATCAAAATCAGGATACTTGTAGCCCCTGCAATAACCAGTCGAGTTGCCAGAAGTAAAGTATCTTACTTGAAGCAAAACAGCATAACATAACACCACTTAGTTCTTAGAAACCGCTAATATAATAGTTCCAAACGATACAAACAAACAGAAAAGTCAAGAAAAAACCTTTACTAACTGCAAGTCTGCAACCGTTATTCAACTTGAAGCAAAACAGCATAACATAACACCACTTAATAGTTCCAAACGATAAAACCAAACAGAAAACTCAAGAAAAAACCATTATTAACTGCAAAACCCTTATTCAACTTTTTAATCGACTTCCTCCATCTTGCTGCCTTCAGCATCAGCGTCATCTTCAAGAGGAGGCATCTCTGCATCACCTTCAACAGCATCATCTTCATCAATGCTCAGTCCAAGCTTCAACATCCTGTGGATCCTGTTCCCGAAAGTGTTGGGCTCGTCCAAGCTGAAACCAGAGGTGAGAAGAGCAGTTTCAAAGAGCAGAAGAACGAGATCCTTCACAGACTTGTCATTCTTATCAGCTTCGGCTCTCTTCCTCAGCTCCTCCATGATCGCATTCTCTGGATTGATCTCCATCGTCTTCTTGCTCGACATGTACCCCGCCATGCTGCTATCTCTCAAAGCTTGTGCTTTCATGATCCTCTCCATGTTTGCGGTCCAGCCGTATTCGCCAGTCACAAGACAGCACGGTGAGTCAACAACACGGTCAGAGACAATAACCTTCTCCACTTTGTCTCCCAAAATGTCCTTGATCACTTTGCACAGTCCTTCAAACTTCTCCTTTAGCTCTTCCTTTTTCTTCTTCTCGTCCTCAGACTCGTCAAGTTTCAAACCTTCCTTGGTTGCAGACACAAGCTTCTTTCCTTCAAACTCCTTGAGCTGGCCAATAGCATACTCGTCTATCGCATCAACCATGTACAGAACTTCATAACCTTTCTTCTTCAGCTTCTCAAGGAACGGAGAGTTCTCAACAGCCTTCTTGCTCTCACCGGTGATGTAGAAGATATCGTTCTGACCTTCCTTCATCCTCGTCACGTAGTCCTTGAGACTCGTCAACTCATCGCCGCTCTTGGTGGAGTGGTAACGGAGCAACTCAGCAATCTTGGTCCTGTTCTGAGAGTCCTCGTGGATACCGAGCTTCAGATTCTTGGAGAAAGCTTCGTAGAACTTGTTGTAGTCCTCCTTGTTCTCAGCAATCTCAAAGAAGAGCTCAAGGCACTTCTTCACTAGGTTCTTGCGGATGACCTTAAGGATCTTGTTCTGCTGCAACGTCTCTCTCGAGATGTTGAGAGGAAGATCCTCGGAATCAACAATACCCTTGACAAAGCCTAGCCACTCGGGAATGATGTCCTCACAGTTGTCCATGATGAAGACACGACGGACGTAGAGCTTGATGTTGTTAGGCTTCTTCTTAGTGTCAAAGAGATCAAAAGGAGCCCTCTTCGGAACAAAGAGAACAGCTTTGAACTCGAGCTGTCCTTCGACAGAGAAGTGCTTGACAGCCAAATGCTCTTCCCAGTCGTTGCTGAGACTCTTGTAGAAAGCAGCGTACTCCTCCTTGGTGATCTCCTCAGGCTTCCTCATCCAAATAGGCTTCTGCTTGTTCACCAACTCCCACTCGTGAGAAACCTCTTTAATCTTCTTCTTCTTCTTCTCTTTCTCCTCATCTACTTCCTCCACCTTGCCTTCCTCATCCTTCTTCTCCTCCTCGTCCTCATCATCAGAAATCTCCTTCTCAACAGTCTTCTCAACCCACAAGGAGATAGGGTAACTTATAAACTCAGAGTGCTTCTTGACCAAATCCTTAAGCCTCCGCTCCTCGAGATACTCCAACTGATCCTCCTTGAGATGAAGAGTAATCTTCGTACCCCTGCCAAGACTCTCCCCGGAGGTATCTCTAGTCACAGTGAAAGAACCACCAGCCTGGGACTCCCACACGTACTGCTCATCATCATTGTGCTTGGTGGTGACAACAACCTTGTCGGCAACCAAGTAAGCAGAGTAGAAACCAACACCAAACTGACCAATCATGCTGACGTCAGCACCAGCAGCCAAGGCCTCCATGAACTCCTTGGTGCCGGACCTAGCAATGGTCCCAAGGTTGTTGACCAGATCAGCCTTGGTCATACCGACACCACTGTCGACGATGGTCAAGGTGTTGTTGGTCTTGTCGGGGATGATGTGGATGAAGAGCTCAGGCTGACCATCGAGCTTGCTCTTGTCCGTCAACGACTCGAACCTAATCTTGTCCAGCGCCTGTTAACATCCAATCAACAATTAACACGTGTACAAGCAATTGAACTAATCCATTAATCGGTATAGAGAAGAGTAACGCTAATCAATTAATCTTCTAAGCTAATATAGAGATCGATCAAGAGAGAGACGTACATCGGAGGAGTTGCTGATGAGTTCACGGAGGAAGATCTCCTTGTTGCTGTAAAAGGTGTTGATGATTAAGGAGAGCAATTGGTTGATCTCCGCCTGGAATGCGAATGTCTCGGCGTCTGCCATTGCTTTGCTTTGCTTTGCTTTGCTGCTGTGATTATCGTTCAGAGAGAGAGAGAGATCTAGGGTTTTATCAAGATTTTAGATGCCAAGTAATGAAGGAGAGGAAGTTATGTATATATACTCGAGAGAATAAGAGTGTGTTTCTCGACCCTTCTCTTTTTTTGGGCAACTCTAGATCCTTCTCTTATTTCCATTTTCTGGATCCTTCTCTCTCTCTCTCGGATCTTTTGTTTGCTAATTAAATGTTAAACATTCGGATCCACACACATCATCATATTTGAAAACAAAATATACTGAAATTAACATTTCTGTGTAATTTTTCTTTTGATTGACGTGAATTTTTTTGGCTTAACAATTTACTATTTCTTTTTACTTGTTTCTTTTTTGTTATTTTTCTAGTTTGTAAAACTAACCCAAAACTGTCTTTCCCAAATACAAAAATTAATGTGCATTATTTTGTAAACTAGGTGTTACATATTTTTGGTTTATAAATAGTTACCACGGTATCTCTCAGCTTTGCATACTTAAGGGGTAAGGGTGGAGTTTCGGGTTCGGTTCTATTCGGATTTTAAGTTTTCGGGTTTAAGGATTTCAACCTCATTCGGATATTTTTAGATTTAGGTTCAGATTCGGTTCGGGTTCGGATTACCTATTTAAATTATTTTTAAAATTTTAATATTCATTATATGTTTAAAAAAATTCAAAATCTATAAAACCAAAAATTTATATTACATATAAATTTGAATAATATATGTACCTAAAATTAACATATAAGTTGATTTGATTTGAATATTTTTGATAGAAAATCAACAGATATTTCAAGTATTTGATGTTTTCAATATATTTTAGCTATTCTAGACATTTTATTTTGACTATTTATATATATTTTCAAGTATCTTAGACAATTTAAAAGTATCTTATATATTTTGGATGTTTTTAATATATATTAAATCTAAAAATAAGTAATATAGTTAGGTATATAAATCTGTTTCGGTTATAGTCGGGTACCCGAGATACTTCGATTCAGATTCGGTTTTGGTTCTTTAGATACCAAAATTTTGAACCTGTTCGGATATTTAATCAATTTTGGTTCGGATTCAGTATTACTTTTTCGGATCGGGTTCAGTTTAGTTCTTCAGATCTGGGTTTTTTTGTCCAGAATGCTTATTTTGTGAAACCTCGTGTATGAGAAACATGAAGATTATTTTTGATCTGTTTCGAGGCGGACTGTTCGGAGTTAACTGGACATGACTATGAATCAGATGGACTGGCTAACATTCGCGACGGAGATCAAGATGCTTTAGAGACTACATAAAGACTTCGAGGATGTGAGTTTAATTTATATTCCTTGGAGTACGAATGGTCGACGGACTCGCTAGCGAGAGAAGCAAAAATCAAATGCTACATTTTGTTTCATATAGATCAGACCCAAATAGACGAATGTGTTCTTCGGAGAGAATCGACTTTTTTGACCACCATTCGATCTAGTTTAAAATGAGCAGCTGGTAAAAAGAAAACAACCACCTTTGCCTCAAGTAACATTCATGTGTCTTCCTCTGTCAAGAGAAGTTTCCCTCTTCTTTCTAGTTAAGATTGGGCATAAAGGTTTCTAGAGCTAGGTGGTTCATCTTCTTGAGAGAGAGTGTTTCACTATAAAAAAGGATCAATATTAGATTTTGGTTCTAAATTTTAATTCTACCACATGAATGATGTATTGAGCTCATAGCTCTACTTATTTAGCTTAGTGTGATAACATTTACACTAGCTATTTCTAGAGGAGAGAATCCTAGTTGGTTAGTGAGATTATGGATCACAAATTCACAGGTTATGATGTAGGATTTCGCCTCAGTCTCATGTTGTTGTATGGCCGTTATCGCCAACTAGACCTTTACGGTTTGTCTTCGGCGATATTGAGCAGCAGCATAGAAAACATGTAACTTAAATATTTTCTTGATTCTCAATTCTATAACCTTTGCAAGATCCTGAAGTTGTATTATAACATTTTAATCATTGTGAATTTCAGAAGTTTTCATTTGATGAATAAATGCAGAACGTCGCTAGAGTTTTCCTTTACGATTTTGTTTGTGACTGTGAATGTTTGGATGTTCGATTCTAGGTTCAGTTATTTCAACCATGCTCCAAAGATCCATGTCCTCTGCGTCTTTCTTCTATATTAAAAAACTTTTGCTAATAGTTAATATTTCTTCTTTATTATTTAATTATATTTTTTATACATATTAAAAAAATGATTGAATGCATTTATGTTTTTATTAATTATATTTATTTAACTAATAATATTTGAAAAAATTATTTATTATAATCTATGTATTTTATAATTAATTTTCAGCTAAAATAAATATAAAATATATTAAATTCTAAAGTAACATTTTTTATGTAACAAAGAAAAAGTGAAATAACACATTTTGAGAAACAGAAGAAATAATATCTTTCGCATAAATTAGTCATGTTTTGAAATAAATCAAATATTACTAGATATACAACATTTTGGGCAAAGCAGTTTGGGTTGTGTCAAAGTTTTTAAATAAATCAAAGATTACTAGATATACAATATTTCCAGAAGATTACTAGATTTACAGCGTAAAATAATTTCTAATTGAATGTATGTTTATGTATTATAATTGTATGTGTGTTTAATCTTTCTCTCTTATAGTTTTATAACATTAAAGCTATCTCTTTAATCCGTCAATAAATTGTCTTATTCCATCTTATAATCCTCTAAATTATGTTTGATATAATCAGAGAAAAAAATCACTAGGAATACGATTCTATAGCCATTGAATGAATGTTTACAAATGTATAATTATTTTTTGGAAACTATAAATTTACAAGATATATAAATGAATGGAAAGTCTAGCAAATGTTCCCAAAGTTAAGATTATATACACAATCTTATTTAGGAAAGATTAATTATAATTATCCATTTATATGCTCTTCTTACTTGTAATTTTTAATTTCGTCTCTAGAAATCTCCAACGATTACAGTACAACCTTTTGTCTACCATTTTGGAGAAAACAAAAAAAAATACATGGAAAAAATTATTGAAACCTCAAGAAATGAAAAAAGTAGTATTAATTAACTTTTTCTTTGACCCGACTCTCTCTCCTCCCTCTTTTCATGGTGTAGACCCAACTCTCTCTCTTCTATCTATCCCCATCTCCATGGAAGCAAGGAGATGTGTTCATTTATTTCTGCCTCTCTCTACAGCGTTACATGAACAGTGACTGCTTCTCTCTTTTCTGTTTTCTTCTCCCCTTTGCTTAATTCTTCTGAGGAAGGTTATCTCGTGATCTTTACCGCTCAAAAAAATCTAAACTTTCAGGTAACAGCTTAATGAGTTTCTCTCTCTCTCTCTAAAGCTCTGTTTTTTTTTTGTACTTTTGCTTTTCCAGGTGTTATTCTCTGTTTCATGCTAGATCCAAAAGGCCTTTACTTTGGCTCTTCTTACTTTAACAAGATCTGTGTAAACTTTGAGAGATAAAAACTCCACTTTGCATTGAAAAAAGTTCTAATTTTTTTGTTAGAACCAAGAGAGCTTGAAATAGTTTTTTATGTTAGTAAGATCCGTAAATCACTACTACTTTTTCAATCTCCTCATGATTTTTTCTAACACGCTTTGAAACTGATGCTATTGTTTTTGTTTGATGATTAAATCAGCTCACACTCTTTCATGGCAATTTACTAATCAAGAATCAATCTTTGTTCCATGGCCTCCAACACTTCTGAAGGATCACTTACCAACTCCAGTCAAAGTATGTCAGTCAACACTTTAGCAGATCAAGTATCTTCAACTCTGTCATTCGCTGATCCAAGTAACGACAGCAAAACTAATAATAACAACAAGAGTGAGAGCGGGAAGAGTAGCACGTGTAGACCGAGCACAAGCAGTGACATAAGCGACGAGAGCACTTGCAGCAGCTTTAGCAGCAGCATCAACAAACCACACAAGGCCAACGATGTCAGATGGGAAGCGATTCAAGCCGTTAGAACCAAACACGGCGGTTTGGGTTTGAACCATTTTAGGCTCTTGAAGAGGTTAGGATGTGGGGACATAGGAACTGTTCATCTCGCTGAGCTGAACGGGACGAGGTGTTATTTTGCGATGAAGGTTATGGACAAGACAGCTTTGGCTAGCAGGAAAAAGCTTCTTAGAGCTCAGACCGAGAGAGAGATACTTCAGTGTCTTGATCACCCGTTTCTTCCGACGCTGTATAGTCATTTTGAGACAGAGAAGTTCTCTTGTTTGGTTATGGAGTTTTGTCCTGGTGGTGATTTGCATACGCTGAGACAGAGACAACCAGGGAAACGCTTCACCGAGCAAGCAGCAAAGTAAGAACAAAGTTTCAAGCTTTCTTTACTTCTAAGAATAGGCATGGGTGTTCGGTATTATGCTTATAAGTCCCATTTAGGTTTTACTAATTAGCGGTTCGGTCCAGATTGTAACTAAAAATATATATTTTTAACCTAAAAAATTGACAAAAAACAAAGTATATAAATCATTCACAAATTTAGTTGAAAATAGTTAAACGATCTAAACCAACTAAAAGTATTCAAAATAACAACTAAAACAAACTATAAAAATCTTAAAAATACTATAAACATCTAACGTTAATATATTTAACTAATTTTGGATATTTTCCGATCCAAATTTGGGATTTTGGTCCAAAGTACCAAGCTCATAAATTTATTTATATTTTTGTATAATGGTATGGATCGGATTTTGGTTTTTTTTTTTCGGTTCGGTTTAGGTAGGAATTTCGGTTTGAGGTAAAAACGCCCAAGCCTATGTAAGAAACAGCTCTTTGTGTATGTGTATTGACTTTTGCTTACTGTTGTCAGGTTTTATGTAGCAGAGGTGCTTCTTGCAATGGAGTATCTACACATGCTGGGGATCGTTTACCGTGATCTGAAACCAGAGAACGTTCTTGTAAGAGATGATGGACACGTGATGCTTTCAGACTTTGATCTCTCCCTGAGATGCACCGTTAGCCTCTCCATAGTCAGATCAACCAATCTCGGATCCGAAGGCTTGTCAAAGAACTCAGTTTCCTGCTCGCAACAACCCTCTTGCATCCAGCAGCCATCTTGCATCTCAATGGCTCCAACGTCTTGCTTCGGTCCTCGGTTCTTCTCATCTAAGTCCAAGAAAGACAAGAAACCGAAAACAGATAACAACGGGAACCACCAAGTAACGCCCTTACCGGAGCTCGTTGCAGAGCCGACAAGCGCACGTTCGATGTCGTTTGTGGGGACGCACGAGTACTTAGCTCCGGAGATAATCAAAGGGGAAGGGCATGGAAGCGCGGTTGATTGGTGGACGTTTGGGATATTTCTTTACGAGCTGTTGTTTGGTAAGACACCGTTTAAAGGGTCCGGGAATAGAGCGACGCTGTTCAACGTGGTTGGTCAGCCTTTGAGGTTCCCTGAGTCTCCGGTTGTTAGCTTTGCGGCTAGGGATTTGATAAGGAGTTTGCTTGTGAAGGAGCCGCAGCATAGGTTGGCTTATAAGCGTGGAGCCACGGAGATTAAGCAGCATGCTTTCTTTGAAGGAGTGAATTGGGCTTTGGTTCGGTGTGCTAGTCCGCCTGAGATTCCTAAACCGGTTGAGATTGAACCGGTTAATTATGCTCCTCCTCCTGCTGCTGCGTCTACAAGTGTGAGATCTGATCAGAGCAATTATCTTGAGTTTGATTTCTTCTGAAGGTAACTTGTGTACACGATTTGATGATGCTCTTATTGTTTCTTGTGCAAACTCTGCAGAATATGTTTTAGTGGTTTTCTTTTAACGTGTTGAACAAGTTATATGAGATTTGTATCATACTTACCAGTAACAGTATCATGTGACTCTCTGGTTAATGTGTCAACATCAAAATGAGTCAACTTTTTTAGCAGTCTTTTAGCTTCACAATCTCCTCTTGCGTCGACTCTAACTTCTTCAGTGTCTCGTTTTCACTAGCGCTCACTGCTTTTCCACCTGAGCCAATGCAGCCGCCACTTTCATATCTACTAACTTATCGAATACCTCAGAGCTCTCTTGCTTAGCGACTTGAAACTCCTCCTGATTTCGTGCAGCTTTGGTTTGTTCAGAAAATGACTTCCTCTTTTGTCTCGGTAGCTTTTGCTTCTCCGACTTCATCTAGAGCGACATTCAAACTTAGCTCTGTGTCTTCAAGCGTGAGATGCACGGTTTCCTCTTCCTTCAAACTTAGACCACATGGTAAGGCCGAAAAAATAGATATCTAATTACATGCATGGACTGTCAGAACGGAGCCAAGACCTCCAAGGATGATCATATTGTTTACGATGATTTGTGTGGTTCTATATGCTATTTTGTTAAAGCTACTAAGAGCAATAATACAGCAGCTTGTTTGATGTTAAAGGCAAAACAAAAAGGATCAGAGTATCCTTTAAAATATAACACCAAAAACACCCATGAGAATCATTACATATATAGACACACAATAACTATGTTTTTTTTTTCGTTTTCTCTTTTCCTGGTTTTCCAATAAAAGTTGCAACACGATTAGAATAACAAACAACTTCAAAGAAGAAGGAAAATCATTATCGTGAATACTAAAGGGGGGCTCCAAATCATCTTAAGAACTTTTTTGTTGTGGTGTGGATACTTTCAAGAAAGACAATAAAACATTTTAAAAAAAAAGAACATTGCTTTACATGTCTAAGCAATGTAACCTTCCTTTCTTTTTTTACTTGGCAGCAAGTAAAATCCAATCTTTGTGTCCGTCAAGAGTCCACTGCTGGAGACTGCATGCAGCAGAGCCACTTTTTCTGAAAACCAAAAGAGACAGTAATGAGTGACGATGGATCAAAAGAGACCAAGAAGGAGAAGAAGAAGATTAACTTACAGGCTGGGGTTTACTAGGATCTCCTCCTCCTCCGGACTTAGCATGACCATCAGTGGATTTACCAGGCGATCCTGGCTTGCCACCGGTCTTCTTCTCATCCCTAGCTTTGTTGAATATGACTGTGAAACCTTCTGCTGATGCTGGATCATTCACATCCCATTCTCCAAACTTGGGCAAGGGGCGGCCTTTGTCCTGTCATAAATGTGAAACCAGAGAAACAAAATTAAAATTTCAAAAATCAATGCTTAAACCCTTTTGTGGCAATACATCAGAGAAACGTTGTGTGTTCACACGTTGTTAAGGGGCATGTGACCTTTCCAAAATGAGTTTAAATACCATCAACCATAGGAGGTTTGCAGGGCCGTCTGACAGCACGCGCAAGTGGAGCGGTCGAACAGGGCCCCGAAATATAAAAATAAAAAATTTAAGGCTTTTTGGAAATATATAGATAAATTATGGTAAGAAACTTTAAAACTTTAGATATAATGCTAAATTTAGAACTTATAATTAAAAAAAATAAAACAAAATTTTAAAATTTTAAAATTACTTGATAAAATATACGATTAAT
The DNA here is from genome assembly GCF_000309985.2 of Brassica rapa. Lineage (NCBI taxonomy): Eukaryota > Viridiplantae > Streptophyta > Magnoliopsida > Brassicales > Brassicaceae > Brassica > Brassica rapa. The sequence goes on from NC_024796.2 coordinate 6,636,377, forward strand.
ATTTTTTTTGAACAGGGCCTCAAATTAATTTGAGACGGCCCTGGAGGTTTGTACAATAGCTTAAACTAATCATCTTTCCATTTCTCAGCAAACATTATACACACACTAAGTCAAAAAAGATTACCAAAAACTAACCGTAAGAGAAGTTCCTTTCCACTTTATTAGGTGACAAGCAAACGAATTTTCAAACTAGTGAAATCAAATTTTTTGTCTCTAAATTAATTATGCCTGTCCATAAACACAATATTCATATGCCTCTTCACCTCTCATATAAACCAAGAACAATCTCTGAAAAGTGATCCGAGGAGACAACTTCTCTAAGCTAAGCTTTGATCAAAAAATATCTAAGCTAAAAGACAAATCAATCCTCATCAAAAGAACTCTTCCAAGTTGATTTTTCTGTTATAAATCTAAGCTTAATCAAACAAATTCAAAATTGAATAGAAGCCAAAGATCGAAACTTTAAAAGTTATAAATCAGAGATCCATGAAAAGGGTTATCTCATCAGAATCACAACCTCACATCTATTTTCTATTCAATATCGAAGGTTGCAACACATCTAGCTAAGCAAATGAAACTAAACTCATCAAATCGAATTCGAAGTATATTCTCCAGGAAAATTCTTAAAAAGATGAGATTTTTTGAACGTACCGACATGGCGTTTTCAGAAAGGAGGAAGCTTTATCCCCCAGGAAAAAACGATTCGAATGAAGCCGCCGAGAAAACCCAAAGGAAAGAAATAAAAATATGATCCGCAGGAGGAGAGAGAGAGAGACTTTTCTTTTTCTTCTCTCTTTCTCTCTTTCTCTTTCTCTTTCTTTTTATTTGCTTTTTCCTCTTTAATATTCTTCTTTTTTTCTTCATGGAGCGGTGTCTGTAACGGTTTATATAAACGGAGTTAGTCTTAGTGACGTGACCTCTTTAGGTTTTAAAACGGAAAGTTGAGCTGGCTGACGGCTGTTAATTCAGCGCCTATATGTTGGTTCGGACCGATGCATTGCAAGTGACTTGCTGGCACTGTTTTGTCTTTTAGCATTCATTTTTATAATAATTCATTATTATTATATACTTTTCAGAATAATATGGATTATAATCATAAAACTAATTGGCTAGTTTTTTTATTTTTAATTACTTGTTATAACATCATGGTTTTTGAAAGATATCTGAAATGGTTTTGTTTAAAATAATGACACTAGTTGTTCATTGTAATAAAAAATTCTCAAGTTGTTTATTTGTTTAATGAATTATGATTATGTTTAGTGGACATGAGTAAACAATATTGTTATTGACAAAAGTATAATCTTAAATGTCATCAGCTATCATTATCTACCAGTTTTATGAAACTCCTTAACCCACTAGCTGATTTAGCTTTCTTTGTACATCTGTAGTTACATAGGCCATTACAATAAACTATACAGGTTTGATATTTATAATTATTTGGTGGGTAGTAGTTGCGACACTAATATACATGTATTTGTACAATATTGGCATAAACGCAAATTAGCATAAATGTAATAGCAATTGTTAGAAGACTAACAGACAATCTTACACATTGAGAAGGGATATAATAATAATATTTTGTGTTACAGGCTCACGAGTGGTACTGCAAAATGGAACAAACCCAGTGATGCAATCTGACGAAGTGTTAGATTCTGTCTGCATCAAGATCCATCAGACACCATCCCAACACAACATAAACAAGTTTCTCTCTGTCTCCATTCCGACAATATTTACATCAAAAGATTCCTCAAACACACACATAGAAGAACCACCTTTGCGTCTTCCATTGCTCTACATTTCATTATATCAAAGAGTTCAGGCTCATTTACAAGTGAAGTTAGCATGTGAATTGCCAACACAGCCCCAGCTATTATTCAGAGTTTGCTCCTCTTCCCGTCTCTGTAAAAAGAAAAAAAGTGTAAGAAAGAACAAATAATTAAAGATCTTTAACACAAGTGGAGTAAAGACAGCTGTTATAAACACATCTAGAGGTTATAAAAACTCAGTTAAGAGTTTTGAGCTTTTTTTGTTATGGTTTTTGAATTGTATTTGTCAGCGAAAACAGCCAGTGAAAGAGACGTTTCACTGTCTGGCTTGTCATGTTCTGCATAATAGCACAAGTTCAAGAGCTCTAGCTTCTGGAACTGGTTGGCACTCACATCAAGACTCTCAATGAAACAAGAAAAAACAAAAGTATAACTATGATTGCATACTTAATTGCTAATTTGTGAATCAGACAAAATTACATAAGATGCATACTGTGAATCAGGCAAAGCTCTAGGGACTTTTTAGCTGGTTCCTCTACAGATCGTTGATTTTGCACATCCAGCTCTTCACGGTGATAAGCTGCAACTTCACCTGGAAAGCATATAACACAATACATGACAACCATAAATAAGCAACGAAAGAGTAACAAACATAAGGATTCTGGAGTATGGCCCTCAAGGACCATAGCTTCATAAATTCTTAAAGCTTCTTTTATGCATCACATCCTTCAATAATTGTATATCAGCGTTGAGTCTACAATGCCATTTGGGCTAAGAGCAGCTCAGTAAATTCTACACACTGTCTCCTCAGCAGTTTTAAACCTACCCACCTTGCAAAATCCATTTTATAATGCGGAATATGTGACAATATGAGGATCACTACCATCTTTGGTCATTTTATTAAGCATCTCAACCGCTTATTTCAATTAGCCTTTTTTGGGGTAAAATTCAGTTAGCCATTTTTGCATAAGCTATCAATCATTTCAGTGTATGTTATTTGCCCAACAGCGATCCCATTTATCTTCATTCTCATGTAAAAGCTTCTCCCTAGATCAAACTCTGCATGATTACACAAGCCATCTAAACGTATTCACATAGCTAACTTTACTAAGAATAAGGCGGTGTGCTTCCATCATATAAAACATCTTCAAAGCCTCTTTAAAGTTTTCCTCACTAATGTGTCCATCCTTTGCCGGTTTTGCGACCACCCGGTCCAATCCCGTATCCTGTCAGATTTATATATATATACATATTTTATATAAACATAAATATTTTATTAGATAAATAAACTACAAGGGCTCAGTTTTATATGAATTTTCAATTGTAAAGTCTTATAAAAATTATAAATTGTAAAATTGTTTAACAAAATATAATTTTTGATGGTCCAAAAATCTTTTTGCCCTAGGTTCCATAAAAATATTGAACCGGCCGGTCCATCAAAGAAAGTGTTGAAAGTAACATACACAAGTTGAGCAATGAGTTTATAAAGTTGTTGGTAATACGCCTATACTGAAACGTGTAATATCAACATGTGGGTAATTTGAAGGGGTCCCAGAACTAGAAGGATCCGTGTGTAACGACAGGCTGAGATTAAACGGCAGGAGAGTAGAGTAGGTGAAATGTCGATGACTACTTAAAGTTTTGCCTTGCTCAATTAGGTGATAGCAACTTCCGAATCTCAAGCGTGGCTCCCTTTTTCAGCTTAATATTTTTTTTCTATTTTATCAATTTTTTTACACATTTACTTATTATAAATTTTGGCTCAGACATAGCAACAAAATTGCATATTATGTCATGTAAAACTTCAGAGCAATAAATTTATAGTTTATAAACTTCTATAATCAGAACTGGAAAATTGTCGACAAAAAAATTCAAAACATATTCTTACATTATTAGAAATGGAAAATTGTTTACAAAAAAAATTCAAAACAGTAAATTTTTATACTTTTATTATTAGAAATGGAAAACTGGAGAAACATGTTACCTTATTAATATTATCGTATAAAAACTTTGAAACGAAACTGTAAGACGAAAATTATCAGAAAAGAAAATTAGAAATACATAAATGTGAAAGCGAAAAGGTAGGAGAAGAGTTAAATGGAGAGAATCTCTAAATGTGTAGAAACTTCCAGCTTCATGGCTGTAAGTAATTTTAGGACCATTTTCAGCTTTCTCTTTTACCCACTATACCCAGTTTCCACTTTCTGTCACCGTTTGTAACCAGTACATCACTCTCCTCCATTATAAATCTGAGTCACATACACATCCTCACTGCTTACTTACACAGCACGTCACACTTCTTCTTCTTCGTCTAGGAGAAGACGATGAGAAAATGTTGACAGAAGAAAGAGAGCACAAGCCGGGATTAGCAAAAAGAGAGTTTTGCCCTTGTCGGGAGTGTGCTCTCTTTACTTCTGCCACCATCATCGCGTGTGAGCGTAAGTTAGCGTTATACACACACTTTAGAAACTATGCATGCTTCAGCAAGGTTGCTTCAGTGTCAAAGAAGGTAGGCAACTTCTTGATTTCTTCATTCACAGTTTCTGTTTTCATCACGGATATGCAAACCCTACCGGTTTAATTTTATCTTTCAGGCCACATACATGATGATCAAGACCTTCTATATATGTCTATATGACTATATATATACTTCTTACTCTTCATCAACTTTGAAGTAGGGTTTGTTTTGATTGCTCTGTAGTATCACCATTCCAAAAATAGATCTGAAACCTTCCTTTTTAACTTGCATGGATTCTAAGATGGATTATGAAATGATAAGCCTTTGATAATCATGTTTTACTGATCTTGAAACTGGTTTCCTATGTAAAACTAGATGAGCTTTTGGTCTGGACTCAGAGATGGGTTTATATGAATTGAAAAACCTAATCGTTCAATATAAACTCATTGAACCAAAGACCAAACACATTGTTAATCAGCGCCGGCTCAACTTTTTTCAAGGCCCTGGGGAATTGTTTTTTTAATGAAGCTTTAGGAAAATATTGTATTCTAAATAAAATTTCAACATAACAAATTTTGAAACTATTTTATATGAGAATTTTGTATAAGTTTCGAAAATAAGTAAAAGAAAATTTATATACATAGTGTATTTGTTCTTAAATTAATTTTATTCAAAAATATTCAGCTAAACTGTTTAAAAAATTATATTACCTGAGTAAAAATATTTAAGGGCCCTTTTTATTTGTGGGCCCTGAGACATTGCACTCTTTGCCCTACCACCGGCTCTTATTGTTATACAAAATCACAAACCAATTATTTAAAAAAAAATTAAGATACAACGTACACAATGGCGTCTCCTTCTTCTGAAACAATGTCACCAAGACTTAGTAGTTAGTACACAAGAGAAAGAGAGTGTAGGTTTCGTCTTCGATCGGAACCGAAGTAGGCTCAACCTCGTTGTTTAGTATCTGAAGAACGCCATCTCATAGTCAGATGATCTCTCGTTACTATCTAGATGAGCACACATTAGCCCAACGAGCAACAGCTTCTTCAGAATTCCTCATCAAACTGGCCTTTCAATCTCTAATCAACAGCTTTGACGACAACTCTTACTCCACTGTGTAATCTCCAAACCCAGTCCACTAGATTCACAGTCTTCTGGCCCTCTGGTTTTTTATCTATTGCCCTCTTTCCACAAGTGACCTCTGGAATCAGCATTCCGTAGCTAAACGCATCTGTTTTCTCAGTCGTCGCAGTGCCGTATTGGAGATACCCCATCGTGACAGCAGTCAATGTCGAGAGACTCGAGACGGGGCTTTTATCGTGCTCAGTGAGCCAAGTAAGACCAAAATCGCCGAGCCAAGCGTTAAGGTTTACGTCAAGCATTATGTTGCTTGTCTTTATGTCTCTGTGAACCACTTGCTAGCTGCCAGTGCTGTGTAAAGGTTCATAAAGACATAAAGCAGTTTAAAAACTGGAGGCTTGTATATGTAAGTTAGAATATATAATCAATATAGCCTGTACATATAAACTTGGAACCTATGATTATTTTCTTAGTTAGAAAAGCTTTTATTTTAGGAAAAGAAGTAATAAAGAAAGCACACCAAAACTGAGAAGCTAACTCATGTTAACATTTAGAAAACACATGGAGCCAATATGACATAGTTCATTTTACTAGTTATGGCGCTCTTAAATTGTATAAAAAATTTAGAGGCCTGAGTCAAATGTATTTTAAAATACTCATTGTGCACGGCTCTACTTGCTGCTCACATTTATGGTGAAGATAAGATAAAGCTGAAGCCAAACTAATTTATATGTTCAGCGGTTCAGCCTATGTGACCAGTAAAAGAGACAGTTCCTTTTTCTAATTCTTGATACACATGCCCAAACGCTCCTCGTCCAATGACTCTACTCGAGCGAGTGAAACCCCTTTTGTAGCTGCGTAAAGCTCTGTAGCTAAACTGTCTTAGACCTCTAGTCAGCTCCGTCGATGCTCTTTCTATACTTTTACGCCTCTCCATTTCTTCAAAGTTAAGTATCCAAAAACACCAAGAGAGCTAAGCAGAAGAAGACCTGTTTCTTTCAGCACCTGCCTCTTTTTCCAACTAAGGAGAATCCACAAACATAAGAATACATATATATATATATATATAAAAATACAACTATCCGTTTTGAATTAATGTGAACCCCAATGGGATTGACTCATTAACTATTTAACATAACACCCATTCACTAATTAGGAGGTTTCAAGTTTCTAAAATATATTATTTTCTAAAGTAAAATTTTAACTTTTAATATTTTAAAAAACATTTTAGCTTTTTCAGTATAAATGCAAACAATTTTTCTTAAATATTTTTCTTTGGCTTATCAATTTATATTTTATTTTTAGATTTAGTTAAACTATAAAAATAATTTTTTTTTGTTTATTTATATTATTTATGACTATGTATATGTATATATATATTAAATGTTTATATTTTTGTTAATTTAATGAACTCAATAAGTCGATTAATAGTGTTCAACAAACACATTTTATGGGGATTATTTATGAATGAATTTACTAATTTAGTAATCTGATTATTTTTTTCATATCAATGAATTAAAGCATAATTAGAACACTTAATTAAAAAATATATACACAATTAATTTGAGATATTTACATATTTTTATTTTTCAATTCTAACTTAATGTAAAAAATATTATATATTTATAATTATGTTATTAGTTTAAAAATTTCATTCATAGTGATAAATATAAGTTATTGTTATATTTAAAGTATCTTACGAATATATAAGACTTCATAAATGAAATTTAACATATCATAAAAAAATTAAAACATGTCATCATATTTGCAAAGACACTAGTTTAAGACCCGAACATTGCCCGGGATGAACATTATGTATACAAATTATATTTACATATTTTTATTTATTTTTCGCTCATTTACGTATTATGCATATAATTAAACTAGAATAAGCACATAAATCAAATTAAATAAATCAAAGAAATTATTTTATTTATTTTATATGGTATATAATTAAATTTTAATGATATTAACATATATATATAATATATATTTAATCTGAATATCTATTAAAAGATATTTCATATTCATATGCGTTTATGATCATTTGTATCTTTTATTAAAAAAAGTAAAATAATTGCTCACAATTTTTGTTTGTAAGAATTTTAACAGTTTTAGTAATTTATGGTCGTTTAAAAAAATACAAAATATAACATATAAGAAAAAAATATAATTTTATTATATGGTTAATGTAGTTGTTTGAATTTTTTAATAATATAAATTAAACAAAAGAGATGGAGGATACAAAATTATTATCAAATCTTTATTATTCAAAATCATTAATTGTCATATATATGTTGATCATATTAGCTAATTTTGTAGCTTTTGTTTAAGGAAATAATAAAAAAAATAGTTTTTATGCATTACTAATCAATTTGATAGTTAATTTAATAAAAACTATAATATATATTTAGATATACCAACCTATTTTTGTAAAGATTATGAAATTCATGAAAAGTTGTAAGTCACTTCAATTAATATATAAGAGATGTTATCTTTTTCTAATGAAAATGAATGTGATAATGATAAATAAGCAAAATTCATAAAATCACTTCTCTAATAATTAGCAGAAATGTAATTTGACTTGTGAATTAAGACATGTCATCATTTTCACTAAAAAATCTTATATTTTCTAATGAAATGAATGTGATAATAACACATAAGCAAAATTCATAAAATCACTTCTCGAATAATGACTAAAGAATCTTTGGAAAACAAAAAGTTTCATATATTAATGCACTTTTATTTTATCAAAAACTGTGTAACCAATGATATTTTGTTGTTTGTTTTGTGATTGGTTGAATATCTTTTAATTTATAGTTTAATAATATTTTTAAGATAAAAAAAACAATTTTTTTAATAGTTGTGCATAATTCTAAAATTTCATGTATTTTGAAACAGAGGGAGTAGATGGTTAAACCCAAATCGACCAAAAAAAAAAAACAATAAGAGCTTAAGTTCTTCAACGTCAAGTTAGGTCTTCTTTACTGACTACTTGAAGTCCATAGTTAATCTTTCACATGACAAGAGATCCAAACTTTTCACACTCATCTTGAAACTCATGATTTTTTTTTGGTAACTGGCTCTAAATCCGCTTTAATTTGTCATTACACGACAACATTTTTCTACATCCACTTAAAAAGATTCAAACGTTTTGTTCAAAAATTCTCCAAAACTTACGACATGTGTTATGCCATGCGGCAGATACTACGAAACACAGGAAATTTGTTTATCTCTTTTTACTATTAAGTCTCATCTTGCAACCAAAGACCAAACTCATCTTCTCTACCTAAAGTAACCATGTTGTGTCTTCAAGCTTCTTTCTGTATCTCTCTTATTAGCTTTTATATATCACTTCTCAGCTTTGTCAATCTAAACTCAGCTTCGGATTCAAACTCTGGTCTCTGCACTCTTTACCCATGTAACCAACCGCCTCAACCGCCTTCTTCTACAGGCTACTCTCCATATGGTAATCCTCCGCCGCCGCCTCCCTCTACAGGCTACTCTCCATACGGTAATCCCCCACCTCCTTCACCGCCACGTTCTCGCTGCCCTCCTGTTCCTCCGACAGGCTGTTGCAACCAACCACCACCCTCTACGTATTATTCTCCTCCGTATCCTTACTTTTATACTCCTCCTTATCCTTACGGTACTCTGGGCGGAGGAGAAAGCGGTGGCGGGCAAGGAGGAGGAGGTGGAACCGGAGCAGCGGTGGCTCACTATTCTTCTTCTTCCGTGACGGTTTATGTTTTGATGATTGTCGTATCGTGTGCTTTTGTTGTCTTCTAGGGCATGCATAGGTTTTGATAAATATTAGATCTATCAAAAGCCACCTTCTTTTCTGTTATTATCTCAGAATTTTTGCAGTGTAAGTTCGAATAAAAATAATTTATGTTCTCTGAGCTTTGCTGTTCAACAGGATAACCGATTTGGTTTAGTTCTAACAGAAAAAGCTAACAAATCAATTCAAAATTTTAACACCAGCGTTAAGACAACGATTAATCACTTATAGATTGACATTTCATATTAATACATGAACAACAACTTAGGCAGTTAGAAAATACACAATAATTACAGATCTTAGTAGGAGAAAACAATTTGAAAACCTAATATCATATTTATCGTATCATGAAAAAGAAGATCTCTACCATCTACATACGTGGCATGTATATTGATCCACAACCATTGATTAGTTATTCAAATGGCCTTCAACCACGAAATTGGCTCATCTCCGGTTTTCGCTGACAGTTACGTATCGCCCATTCATGCGCTTCTTCGACTTCAAATTCTCGAACTAAATTCAATAACTGAAATTAATAATAAAACTAGATTTTGACCCGCCCTTAAAAGGGCGGGTATATTTTTTGTTTTATTTTATTGTAAAATATTAATTTTCCGTCTCATATTTTTCTTTGTAATGATATTTGTATTTTTCTGTAATCATATGTGTTAAATTTTTAATTACTATTAGTAAGAGGTTTTGATAATTTGATTGAATTTGTGATGTTGGATACTCTACATGTGCTATCGTTAAAATTATATGGTTTTCATTTTTTTATTTCATGTATAATTATAATAATGTTATAATTATACATAATAATTTGCCATGACGTTAAATACGAATTTTGTAAATTTTGATCCAGGGCCACGTGAATTGTTAAAAATCGCGACAACGTCTTAATTGGCTTAATTGGTTCAAACGCAGCGGTTGCGGTTGCGGTTGTGGGAGTTTGTGGATGCGGACGGTTGCAGTTTCTAGCGGTTTTAAGAGATTTGTACGATTGGTACTGCGGTTAAAAATTGGTGCGTTTACGGGTTACTTATGACTGGTTAACTACCAAATGTGGTAACAGTCAAATAATAAATTAACAATATTTACATTTAATATAATTATAAAAATATCAAAAATCATAAAATTATAATAAATATAAAATTTATATTTAGAAAGTTATAATTTTAATTTTTGAAAATTTATTGAAATTTTTTTTATTATAAAATTTTATAATATTAATTAAAATATAATAGATATATTTTAATATTTTCATAATCTCAATTTTAAATTTTTTATTAATTAATTTTACTTTTGTATATATATTGTTTTTAAAAAAAAAATTTTACCCTCTCGCAACCGTCCGCAACCGCAAACGTTAGCTGGAGCCAGCTTTTGAATTTATGAGATTCGTAGCGGTTTGAAGCGGTTTATAGCGATTTGAGTGATTGTTGCAAACCGCCGACAACCGCTACCAACCGCAAAAGCTGCGTTTGGATTTAAATAAATAGTGACAATTTGGATTCTGACCCGCCCTTTTATTTTTTGTTTATTTTTTTTTTTGAGAAATTTAATTTTTGTATTTGTGTTATTTTTGTAATCATATTTGTTTTTAGTATTAATTTAATTTAATATAATTTTTGGTAACTATATTAAATATGTCAAATTGCATAATTATATGTCATATGTATATAAAAAATTATTTTTAAACTTTATTTTTAAAATTTGCAACATATTATATTTTCTTAGTAGTTACCTAACATAATTAGTCAAGAAAAATATTCGTATCCAAAAAATCTGACTCGGAATCGACCCAAAAATCAAAGTTTCATAATCTATTAGATTTGGCATATATACTTGAATGGTTCTTAAGAGATATCCGAAAACCAATATCAAATCCAACACGCACAGAAAACCGAACAAAAGTTTTGAAAAATATTTGAAAGATAATTTTTAATATATTTTGTTAAATATATATATGTAAATGGGTTAATAAGGTCTTCACTAAACATTTAACAAATATTTTTAATCGAATAACCTATTTAAAACCCGTTAAACTAAAACCCGTAGAATATATTTTTATAAATAATACTTCCATAATAATATCAACTGATCATGTTCCTAATTTAATAGAATAGATGGATTAGATAATTTAATTTTCTTATAAAAAAACTATCTAGAAAAATAAAATTTTTAAATAAATAGTGACAATTTGGATTTTGGTTAGATATGGAAGTTTGTTGATTTTAAATTTTGGGGTCACAGGAGTACATATATTTCAGGATAATGAGTTAGATATAGGAGTTGTATATATATTTCACGAAATTTGTTGTCATTTATAAAATTTGTTGCCTTTATAATAGGAGTTTAATTGGTTGTGTAAGGTGGTTACGTAAAATTCTTAATTGAGTTTAGTAGAATAGATTTTTTAATTGAAAAATAGAAGTTTTATATGTTTGTAGTCCTTAAAAATAGGACATTAGTGGTTATGAAACTGCTTTGTTATTGTTGTTTACGTTTTATTTAAAAAGTGGCAATCAAATTTTCCTGAAAAGTAGGATTTTAGAATTGCTAGAACTGCCGTGAAAATTTAATAGTATTGATAAAGTGATATAAGCAGTTTTATGTAGATGATGTATATTTTTTTTAATTGGACTCAACTATTATCAATGGGGCATGTTTCTGTTTTAATAGTATTGATAAATTAATGTGTTTCCATCTAATTACTTATTTTGTCCATAGATATTACAATACACATTATACATTTTCTACATGGAAAACTACAATAAAATAATTTCAAAAAAGATTTTCAATAATTTAATGTACATAGTAGGTGGGAGCAGAGTGTGTAGTCACAATTCACAAACTTGCAAGTCCATAACCATAACTTAAATTCATCGTTGATAGTATTAAATACTAAAACACAATCATAGTAAAAAAATTAAATAAACACTTAATGGTACAATAGTAACTGCAACCACAATCCAAAGTCCGTTTAAGAAAACATCACTTAGTTTCAAGTACAGAGTTCACTCTCTCACAAATCTCTCAAAATCCCACACATCACATTGTCTCTCCACAGTCTCAACAATGGCGAAGAAGATGAGTACAATAATCACCTCCAGCATTCTCCTCTTCCTCCTCCTCCTCCTCGCCGTCGACACACACGCGCACAACGTCACGCGCCTTTTAGCAAACCACCCTTCTTTCTCCTCCTTCAACCATCTCCTAACCAAAACTCACCTCGCCGACGAAATCAACCGGAGAACCACCATAACCATCTGCGCCGTCAACAACGCCGCCATGTCCGCCTTAACCTCCAAAGGCTACACCATCTCCACTCTCAAAAACATCCTCTCCCTCCACGTCCTCCTCGATTACTTCGGCGCCAAAAAACTCCACCAGATCGGCGGCGGCTCAGCTCTCGCCGCCACTCTCTTCCAAGCCACCAGAGCTGCTCCGGGAACCACGGGATTCGTCAATATAACGATGCTGAGAGGCGGCAAGGTCGGCTTCCGTCCCGACGGCGGAGATATGTCTTCCTTCTTCGTCAAGTCAATAGAAGAGGTTCCGTACAACATCTCCGTTATACAGATTAGTAGAATATTACCGTCGGATGCGGCCTCGGCTCCGACTACAGCTCCGGCGGAGATGAATATTAGCGGGATCATGTCGGCTCATGGCTGTAAAGTGTTCGCCGAGACACTTCTGTCTAACCCCGGAGCTTCAAAAACCTATCAGGTGCTTAGTAAGCCCTAATCAAGTATACGTAATTATAAATGATTATTTCAGTAATTAGCCATTTCGTAATTGAAAAACTAATTAATTAGTAAATGCATGTCACTGTACGTAGAAATTAACTACAAAAATGGACGCTGGTACTAACATTACTAAAACCGTGATTAATTTTTATGTTTACCAAATACTACCTAAGTATGAAAATAAAACATTAATCAAGTAATAGATGCTTGTGGCGATATAAATGTAGAAATTAAATTAAATGAAAAAGACATCAGGTACTCTGATTAGTGAATAGTGATAGTAGTTACTCAAATTAGAAACTATACTAATTATAGTATTAATTCGCATTGTTAAGTAATGATATTTAATCAGATAATATGCATGTGGTTGTTCTGTTGGCTTGTAACCAAAAGTTAAAAGGTTTCGAGAGTAACCAATGTATTTAGTCAAACGTATTGACTTCATTACCAAATAAATTTATTAAAATTCCATTCCATTTCAAATTATAATTAAAAGTCAAAAATCTATAGACTGAAGAGATTCAATTGTTATTGTTTTTGGAATGTGTTTATGTTTGTAACAGGAGAGTGTGGAAGGAGGCATGACAGTGTTCTGTCCAGGTGATGACGCCATGAAAGCATTCTTGCCCAAATACAAGAACTTGACTGCTCCAAAGAAAGAAGCTTTCCTCAATTTCCTCGCTGTCCCGACCTATTACTCAATGGCCATGCTCAAATCCAACAATGGTCCGATGAACACACTTGCCACAGATGGAGCCAACAAGTTTGAGCTCACTGTACAGAACGATGGAGAGAAAGTTACTCTCACAACAAGGATCAACTCTGTTCAGATTGTTAACACTCTGATCGACGAGCAGCCTTTGGCTATTTATGCCACGGATAAGGTTTTATTGCCTAAAGAGCTGTTTAAGGCTTTGGCTGTTGAAGCTCCGGCTCCTGCTCCAGCACCAGAGGATGGCGATGTTGCGGATTCTCCTAAACCGGCTAAAGGGAAAGCCAAAGGGAAGAAGAAGAAGAAGAAGAAGAAGAAGAAGAAGAAGGCTGCACCATCGCCTGATGATTCTTTTGGTGAGTCCGACTCACCTGCGGAAGGGCCTGATGGAGATGCGGATGATGAGAATGCTGATGAAGCCAGTGCGGTTAGGATTGTGGGAGGAGCTCAGGCTGGTTTTGTGGTTGGCTTGTTCTGCTTGTTTGCTTCTTCTTGGCTTATATAGTTCACTTTATGTTTCCTTTGTTTTTGTTTCGTTTAGAAACTTTATTTATGGCTTTGAGGGAAAGTAATTATGTTTATTTAAATTCCCCCCTATTATAAAGTTTTTTTCAGTTTATTGTTTGGTAGCCGAATTAAAGTACTCGGTTGTATGTTTATTTTGTGTTTTTGCTTCACGTGTTTGTTGAATTAATGATGTAATGAACGGTGTTGGGGTTTAGCACTAGCTTCTACTTTATAGCTACTTCGTTATTTGCCGTTATATTTAGAAGAATTATAATACCAAAGAATTTTAGATATATAGAATTGAATGTAAATTCTATAATAGTGCAAATGAAATCTATCTAAAATGACAATCAAATAATGTATAAAATGACGAAACTAAACTTACATAACTTGTGTTTCACAAAATGATATTTTTGTTGAATGCACAATATTTACGTAACTTCACAAGTTATATTTATTTAAATGAAAACATTAAACAATTTAATCAATAAAACATGCAAAATATAACAGCAGTACTAATTAACAGCCAAAAAAAAAACATTATTGCTAACATCTTCTGCTGTCCCTTGTTTTATTTTCGTCTTAAAATGCATGTATAATCACTTGGTCTTGATGTAAGTATGTAACATCTAAACAATTAGTGAAAATAATTGAATAAGGTGAAATCTCAGTGACTTTTAATTGAAACATTCTGGTGAACTTGACAATGAGCTATGCAATTGTTTTGTTTGGCTCTGCCTCTATGATCATCACATATTCAATACAAATCCTATAATGCTCTAATAATAACCACAACAAGAATAAGAGGACAATACAATATTTGGTTACAAGCTGATGAATGTGTTCTAACAAGGTTGGTCAATTTGGCAACTAAGAACACCTACTGATGGATGTGTAGTCTTAAGAAGTGAAGCTGGCCGAGCTACCATACTCGACATTTTTGTATAGCTAGGAGAATCCTCGTTCCCTGATGGTGTAAAGAAAGCACCGTTTAGCATTTCATCTCCTTCTGATTTCCAATTCCATTCCTTCCATTCATCGTCTCCATCTACACTCTCTCGCTTTGTAACCTGCATACAGAGCATGTAAGGAACTTATAGAAGTCAAGTCATATCGGCTTATGGGTTTGGTTTAGATTTTAGTTTGGTTTGATGGCAAGTCATGAAAGATTTAATAAACAAAGCAAATGGTTAGTTAATCTTGAATTAAATTGTATATATTAGCTTAAAATGCTCTTATTGTAGTGGTAGACATGTCACAAACGTACGTACCTCCTTTGTGAATTGATTATCCGAAGCTATGAAAACATTTCCTTGACTAAAAATGGTTGGATTAGCACTTCCACCAATTGCATACATCTCCCACTCTCTATAAATATTATTCACAATGTGAAAAAATCCATGCCTGCACCTACACATGCCATGAACAAAGACAATGTAAACAAGTTTATCGTTTATCTACACATTACAAGTTGTATGTTACCTAGGCATTCGCTGGACAAGTCCTTCACCAAAATAATTAAACGCGATCGAAACCCTCATATCACGATCACCGACAAACTCATCACTATGACCTAAAAGCATGACTTCGTTATGATTCAACATGTAGTTATTCGATATCGTTATATCCGTTGACCCACCCACCGCATCAATAAGCCCATCGTGACACTTCTCTAACGTACAATGATCAATCCAAACATCTCGTGACTCGAATATCGAGATCCCATCTCCATCAGAATAGCCTCCCAACGACCGTTTCGCCGGAACACAATGGTGAATGTAAATATTGTGTATGATAACGTTACTTACTTGATACAAAGCTAAACACGGTCCATAAGCTATCTGCACGTTATTTCCTCTACCGTCTATGGTTTTGTATGAAGTCACTTGAATATCTTCTTTTAGTGTTATTACCATGTCTCTATCGAATATGATCCATAGAGGTTGGTCTTGTGTTGCGGCGTAACGTAATGTACCTGGAGATGGGTTTAGAGGATCCTCGTCTCCTGAATCTGTTACGGTGTAGAACTCCCCTGCTCTACCGCCTACCGAGTCGCGTCCGAATCCAACCGCGCAGTCCGCGAGGCTCTTGCGGTTGGATTTCCACTTCTTGTCGCATCTCCAGCAGTCATCGATTGGATTCCCAGTCGCTGAGCAAGAAGCTGTTGTTGCGTTTGATGTCTCTGATGTTGACCAGTGCGTTACGGGTGCCGGTTTAGGAAACGCAGACGCAAACGCGGTAGAAGCGGTTAAGAGAAACAAGAAAATTGTACATACAATAGACATTATTATTTTCTTGTCTTAACAAAAGGTTAAGTAAAGTAGATCATTTCACTATGAACAAGAGCTAAAATTATTCAGTATATATATGCAAGAGGCATTAAAATAAATACGGAGGTAATTATATTAGGTGAAAATTGAAAGACTTGGGTCCAGGAAGACACTACGCCGTTTTATATTGGTGGGTTTCATATTAAAAAGCAGTTTTATAGAACAAGAACAAAACAATAACAGAGGCTATTTAATTGCTAGTTTGTGTTGACATGAAAAATAATGTTTGCTTGTTACTACACTTCATTGTAATAGAACTACGTGCCGTCTTGAAAGGTCTTTAACATGTGTGTCGTTTACTTAAACAGCACCGATTTAGTTGTCTATCAACCTACGTGGAGCGTTTTGTTCCATTATTAAAGGACTGCATGCCACTATAAAGGGAGAAGGACGACACACTGTTTATAATCAGGAGTCCCAAACAGCATGGAGTATAGTTTATTATCCTCTTGTCATTTAAGCAAAACCAAAACTTCCGCTGGTGGAACGTTAGTTTCTTTACTTCACTTGATAGAACTAGGTGCCGTTTTGAGGTCTTTAACACGTTCTGTAGAACTAAAAAACAGCACCGATTTTGTTGTAACCTTCGTGGAGCATTTGGTTCCATCATTTAAGAACTGCGAGCCATTACAAAGAATGAAAGACGACTCCCTGTTTAAAGACACACTTCTCAAACAGCGTGGTGTTTAGTTTATTATCTTCTCACCACTTAAGCAAAACCAAAACTCTGTTTCGTTTTGTGTGAAGTGAAAACAGACACAGAGCAATGGCAATATCTCATCTTGTCTCTCCATTACCATCTCTCCCCTTCTTCCAAACCGGAAACTTAACCGGTCGTTCTTCTTCTCTCCCTCTAAACCCTAACCCCCAATTCTCAAAATCTAGTCTTTCAAGGGGAAGAGCCGCCACACTCGTCCTCCGATCCAAGGGGGACGACTCCGTCGACGCATCAGATCGGATAATCTCAGCCGTCTGTTACTTCTACCCGTTCTTCGATGGGATTCAGTACGGTAAATTCATCATCACGCAATACCAACCTTTCCAGATTCTCATCCAGCCTCTGTTTCCCGCCATCAAGGCTTTCAAGAGCTTCCCTTTCAATGGCTTCCTCATCTTCATCGCTCTCTACTTCGTCGTCGTGAGAAACTCTAACTTCAGCAGGTACGTTAGGTTCAACACGATGCAGGCCATTGTGCTCGACGTGCTGTTGATCTTCCCGGATTTGCTTGAGAGGAGCTTTAATCCTAGAGACGGGTTTGGTTTGGATGTGGTGATGAGTTTGGACAGCACAGTGTTCCTCTTCCTGCTTGTCTGTTTGATCTATGGATTCTCTGCTTGCTTGTTTGGTCTGACCCCGAGGTTGCCCATTGTTGCTGATGCTGCTGATAGGCAAGTCCTTTGATTTATGAAGTAAACTGCAACACCAAATAATATGTATATGTATGTACACATGTGCTGTGATTGCACTTTCTCTGTAATTGGATCTGTTTCTTTGTAATCAAAACATAATGTAACTTTTTGATCCATTGAAAAAGAGTTTCTGCAAAGAGAGGGAGAGATATCATATAACAATTTTCATATTTTGATTTGATTTATTTACCCTCATCACATATCTGAAAAAGCAATATGGTGAGGGAAGATCAATTCTGTAACAAAGGAAAAATACACTGTTGGTTTACACATCTGCACTCATCTGCCTAATAAAAGGAACAAAGTTGTTCCAGTTCTCGACCCTAAAGATCTTCTCGTTCAATCTGAAAAATGTAAACGATCTTACAGTTTCTCCGTTCGGTTGCACACAGTTCTCTCGTATTTGCCTTAGTCCCATCTGTTGCACAATTAATATACAAACGGTTAAAAACCACCACGTTTGTTTTGACCTCATCGTATAGATTCTGCAAATCTCTAACCTGATCGAATCTTTCGCTTGTGTTTCTACCAGTCACTTGTATTGTCCTCTTCTTCGAAACATCGTGTATCTAGCAGAAAAAAGAGACAGTGTTGGCTAGTGTAGCAGTAAGAAAACAGAGACTAGACCATTTTCATTTGTGTCAATGACAGTACAACAATGCGCTGACGCTAACCAATCTAAAATCTGAGTTTTAGATCGAAACATTAGGAAAGAAAGTACATTACCTGTCTAAGCAATCCTTCAGGGCTGCAGAGATACTTCTCAGGTGTTTCACTGTCCGCCATATCCAAACAACTAGAATAGATACGAAAGATTCATTTCGTTAGCATTAGCAAGACCAAACTCATGCAGCATCTATAAAAAACTATGGTCAACAGCAAAAGAAAACTTCAAAAAGAGGCTCTTACGGGATATGCAGAGCAGCACCGTGTCGAGACAAGACCGAAGCAACAGGATCATAACCATCCCTGAGTGCGGTATTGTAGTAACCAGCCGTTAGTTCAGCGGGGTGTGAAGATGTCTTATACCACCAATAGATTCCACCAATTTTTGCAACCAACATTACAGAGCTTTTCTCCTCTTCCTGACGTCTCGTCAAAACATCGGCTGCTTTTGCGAGAATAGCATCAGCATGACAAATCAACTTCCCACTGTACCATTCCTACAACGAAAAGCAGTTCACTGTGTTATTTATAATCCAACTCACTAGCCACTTGTGCTCAAGACTACTCAAGATCATAATAATGTGGATACGTAAAAGCAGTGTAATATCATAATATGATACAAGAACATACTAGAAAGAAACGGCCATAGTCAGAGAGAAAACTATCATGGCCCTCCTCAAAGAAAGGCACCCCAGATGGAAAGCTATTATAGCAGCCCGCACTTGGAGGATCTCTGCTTCCCCATTGAGGTTTGCCTTCTTGAGACGCCACTGTCATCAAGTCTTCCATCCTAATCCACACAATATAGCTCACAATCTGTAAATGTGATTCGCAGGAAAGTAAAGACATCGAATTAAACAAAAACACTCACATGTACTTGTCATGGCATTGGAATTCACCGATCCCAGGGAATTTCCATCTCCCATCTCCAGAAGGATGTGCAGGATATCTGAAAGAAATACAGCGTAAGATAAATCTATTGTAGCTACTGCAGCTTTATGATTCGTAATCTACAGAAAAACGGAAGTACCTAAGCTCCCCGGAAGGACCAAGACCGACACCTATTTCTTCAATCACGTTTCCAAAATATGGTTCAAATTTTGTAGAGAAACTGAGCATAAAATCTTCATAGCACTGAACAGCGGTTCGACCACCAAACAAAGGAAGTTGATCAACTCCAAGTGTCAGATAGTCATTATTGGAGAATCCGTTTTTATCTCGATAGTAAATATCCTTATTGACGTCTCCAATCTGAAAAAATAAATGCATACAAAAAAACAGCCGAGTGAAAAAAAAAGCTATCCGAATCTCCATCTTTAACCAAAGTCTTTACTATGTCTACAACTTACAAACCTCACGGATCCAGAGTGGAAGACTGATGCCTCCTTTTCCACCAAACAAGTGCATATTCGAATGAAAACAAAGAGAAACGTGTAGCTTCAACCCCGCCTCAGAGATCAGCCTGAAGAGCTCTTCGTACAAAGACCATTTAAACTCGAGAGGACAGAAACGCTCCACAATCCCCCACCAAACCTCAACAGCGACTCCATGAACACCAGCTAACTTGAGCGCCTTGAGAGAAACAGTCAAAGCCTTGAGCCTGAAACGATAACAGAACGTTACACTTGTCTTGTTATAGTAAGGTAATGATACATTGGAACATTTGGGGAAAGATTTAACCTTTTAATGATTGGGCAGCCAGAAGCATCGATTCCAAATGTATCAATAGGCATCATCACGTAAACAGGGACTTTCTTGTGCCTTGATGATACCAACACAAACGATCTTGATTTCTCCCGAGCATCCATGCTGTGTATAATGTATTCAATCAATCAACAAAAAACCTAAAGATTCCATTTTGATTCCACGAGAGAAACGAAATGTTCTAAAGATACCTGAAGATTCGGCTGTTACCGGCGACGGAGCTCCGTTTTGTGATCAAACGACCGCGTTTGAAAGAAGGAACATAAGAAACGTTTCGGAAGAAGTTGCGATTCCTCCTCGTTCTCTGCTCGAGGAAGCAAGGGAATCCTCCGGGATGGAAGAAGGTACCGCCGGAAACTTCGCGGCAGCCGCAGCGGATTCCTCCAGTCTCCGCCATTTTTCGTGTGTCTCTTCTCCTTCGTCGGAAGATATTTTTTTTCTGATGGTTGAGATGCGGAGGAAAAGAGACGGAGATGGAGTACCTGCAACGCAATTTTTATTTTTCCTTTTTTTAAATCGAGAAAGATTATTTAAATTTATATTTTGGCCCTCTTCTTTTTCTTTTGCTGCTTTTCTTTTCTAGTTTTTGCCCATATGTTTAAGTATTTCAAAAATTGACCCCGTTAGTATTTTATGTTGACTTTATATACTCCAATATTGTTGATTGGAAATAAGTATAGTTGATTGTTGGGTACCCTTGATTGTTGTATGAAATCAATCAGTGAACTTCAAAGAATTTTAGTTTAATCAATGCTTGAAATAGCATAATTTTTGTTTTTCAAACTCGTGAAACAAATGAATGTTTTGTATCCAGTGTGTAACCTGAGAGGTGTTAAATTGTAAATCCTATTATGCATTTGATAACAAATAATAAATACAAAATACGAGGACTTGAGTAGCATATACTCGAAACTATTGTACTTTAGATGTATATCATTCAGGAATAACGCTTTTTGACAAAATAAACAAAAAAAAATCCGTTGAACTGATAACTTTTGCTGACGTGGGAACATCTCGTCCCGTAGTGGATAAGCATGTAAATTATCCATTCGAAACAGATCCCATGCTACTCGCCGTCTCGCTTCCATCACCACCTACTCTGCTTACCAATTTTAGTGTGTTTTCTGGCACAATAAATAATCAAATACTAGCACGTATAATATCATGTAAAATTATTGTTTCCCTATTTATGTTTTCGTTAGGGACGATGAAGTTAAAGCATGGGTCCACGTTATGTCGCGTTTCAGTCTCCCTACTCATCAAGTGGCAAAACTATACTTGATTTATTCGAACGTGAAGTAGATGACAAGATTTTCGGTTAGTTAAGTTTCGTAGTTTGGACATAGCAGGATATTAGGTGCTTGTTTTTATTTATGGTGTCGCTTGTGCATCTGCAAGGACATATTTCTTAAAACGATTGTTAGAAATACCAGGTGTATGGTATTATCCTTTTTATAACAAAAGAAATGTGATTTTTTGTTGTTGTTTTCTGGAATGTACGTTTCAGATTGAGCACATATGGCTACCAAGGGTTTATTAAGATAACTCGTAGGTGGAATTCTCTCAGCTGTTACATGTGATGGAGATGGGAACATTCAAACCCATGCATGAACATCCATGCAACAAAATTAAACATAAGTAATTGGTTACTCCTAGCAACATCAGTGATAATGTAAGAAACATATAACTTAGAGAATCATTAGCGATGGGAAACCATGTTGAATTTCTCGATTATTGAATGGCTAAAAGTTTATTTATTATGAGAAATCTTCCAAAGAAACTCCTATATAGCCAATGGCCTTAGATAGAAATGTGAAATATAAATAATTTGTAGATGCTTATAGAATATAATGAAAAGTGAAGAGTGTTTCAGGAATAAGCTGCGAATAGAAATATTCATGTGGCATCTTGGACTACTGACCAACTTGGTTTACCTGGTTACAATCAGCCGTAGCTCGAGAAGCATCAATTGTTTCCGTTGTATTCAATGGAGCAGAACGGGTTTTCTTTTCTCCCTTTTCTTATCCAGATGACCTCAAATGCCGAGGAAGCTGCTCCGTTCACTTATGAGACAGTGCAGGAGATGACTGAAAGCCATGTTTGACGAGAGTTGTTTGGATGGTTAATACAATCTAGTGGTCCAGATGACAGCTTATATGGATACAATGTAATGAATTTTAGGGAATATGTTCTGAAAGTTATGATGGATACCAATAACAGATAGAACAATAGCAATACCAAAAAAGCAAGCAACTTGTATATTAAGAATTACTTAAACAATCTCTAAAAATGATCACAATTCAGAATACACTCTAGAACTTGATATTCAATCCCCAAAAGCCTTGACTTAGTTGAAATACACTTCAGCTAACTAGTATATATTGCGATATACATAAATCTTCCACCTAGCCAAACTTCCTAGAATTTTGGGTCATTGTCTTGGGCTAACGGCTTCCACTTATTTTATCCACCATGTGTAACAGAACCCAAGGCTTGTATAACCCACATGAACCAACGCTCAAATCTTGAGCTTACATGTTTCACATCGTGAACCCGTTAAGCAGACTATCCCAGGTTTAAATGGCTAGAGTTTCTAGCATTGAAATTGTCATTTCATTTGTTTATTTCCTTCTATTGTTGGTTGAATTTGAAGAGCTTTAAAACACTTTATTTATCAAGTATCTATTCGTCTATGATTGGGTTATCAAGTTCCCATTTAATAGCTCCTATCAAATTCTCAAGACATTTCACACCCCAAAAAGAAACTCCTCAAAACACTATTGATTGATACAAAAAAATGTAAAAATTACATATCGAAATGAGAATCAAAACTAGACAAAAATGTCAAACACGTTTCTCCAATAGAACCAAGCTGGCACCCAGGATCAGCAATGCGCAAAGAACATCGTGTTGAACGGAATTAGAAGCCGACTTCTCTCCGGCAGGAACCGCAGCAGTCTCCGGCGCCAAGTCTGCCGTCGCTGGTGCCGAACTACTCACCGGTCGACGCCCGTAAGGAAATATTTCAGGCGCATTGGCCGGGGTGGAGGGCATAGACGGAATACCAGGGGTTGTTACCGGCGCTGAAGTCTCCGGAGCATCGGCCGATGGTGACTGGGTCGCTGGAGCAGTGTCAGGCGTTACAATAGAAGCAGTGGGACTCGTCACCGGAGCAGCGATGGGAGACTTCACTGGGTTCGTAGTTGGAGAAGAGACTGGACTCGTGGCGGCAGAGGGAGAAGAAACAGGGGAAGTCGCCGGAGCAAAGACAGGAGGTTGCAAAGGAGACGCAGTGGTTCGAGATAAAACAGGGGGAGTTGCTGAAGGAGACGCAATGGTTGGTGAGGAAACAGGAGACTTCGCAGGAGTTGCAATGGTCCGGGAGGATCTAGGGGATGTAACCGGAGCAAAAACAGGGGATTTAACAGGAGTTGCAATGGACCGAGAGGTTCCACGGGAAGTCGCCGGAGAAAAAACAGGGGATCTCGGTGGAGCTGCAATAGTCGGAGACAAAACAGGAGACTTTCTAGGAGAAGAGCGAGGGGCTTTCGCATGAGTCGCGGCTGTCGGAGAGGAAACATGGGAACTCGTCGGCGTCAAAACAATAGATTTCACCGGAGACGTCGCAGGTGTCATCGGAAAATGTGCGGCCGGAGGAAGTAAAGTGGGTGTTCGAGATAAACTCGGGGACTTCGCTGGAGAATAACTGCGACGTGGTTTCGCAGGGGAGTGCAGCGGAGGACTCGCCGGAGGAGGTTGTTTCTCAGCGAGTCTGGGCGATTGAACGGGTGCATTGTCGGCTAGTACGTTACCAGAAATAGAAAGTGAGAAAACAATTAAAGAAAGTACGACAAAACGATTCATCGTTTTCTTTTGTCGTCTCGTCTCTGAGAAAAAAAAAAAGAAAGAATTAAGAGTGTTCGGAAGTAAAAAATGGATTTTTATAAGAAATAGATTTTTCTATAGAACACGAAAAGTTGTGAATTGTTAATACCCGAGATATATGACCGTTGGAGGCGGAGGAGGCGCCTGTAATTTTAACCGGCTGTAGTAAGTGTAGTAGCCGTTAACCGGAAGAAGGCAACGGGTTACTATTAATTAGACTACAGTAAGTTTAACTAAGAGAGGCTCAGATGACGTGCCGTTGATTAAATTCTCAAAGCCCTGAACGGCAAGTAGTTTACGTTTGTCCTCCGAATAGGCCCATTAAAATCCAAACCCAGAGAGAGTGATGCTTGTAGTAGCCCATTAACCATGCGAATGTTGACACGTGTCATCTTTAGATTTATAATGCGCTTTTCCACGGCGTACATTAGCAATATTAGTTGGATGATCCTAGAAATTTCACAAAGGGTGAAAATGAAATATTAAGGTTTCGGGGACGAAGATTCTGCAATCTCTTCTGCTCATTGAGGTTTGTTCATGCTCGAGTGAGCTTTAAGCTTAGCGGTACTCTGATTTGAAAATACGATTGAAAGGAAGGAGCTTTACTATGGATGAGGGAGATGGGAGAGATGAGATGGAACAATTCCACCAAAACGAGGCGATCTCTGCCGTCGCAGACGATGGTTTTACGGCGGAGGAAGAAGACGACGACGACTATGATGATCTTTACAACGACGTTAACGTCGGAGAAGGGTTTCTTCAGTCTGTGAGAAAAAACGACGAAGCTGGATCAAGAGACGAGGAGAAGGAGGAGGTCAAAACCGAGGGTGAGGAAGATAGGGTTGAATCAGTTTTAGGTACGTCGGAAGCTGAGGTCTCGATCCCTGGCTTGGTTGGTGAGGGGGTTGCCGTCAAAGAAGAAGCAGGAGGAGGAGGAGAAAGTGGAAATGGAGCTCAAGAGCTTAAGGTAAGTGATGTTAGTGATGGGCTTAAGGCCAATAATGTTGAGGCTCCTATAGGGAATATTGTTTTGCCACCACCGCCTAGCTTAGGAAATAACGAGAATTTGATGAGAGCTGTGATGGGAAATGCTAATGGCGTGGCTCCTCCTGGACCTGGTAGTAACATACCCGGGAACGGAGCTATCATTCATATGCCTGGTGTTGTTAATGGTGGGGGAACCGGTGGTGGAGGAGCTTTTGTTTACGTTGGGGATTTGCATTGGTGGACAACTGATGCTGAAATCGAGGCAGAGCTTTGCAAGTATGGTGCAGTGAAGGAGGTTAAGTTCTTCGATGAGAAAGCTAGTGGGAAGTCGAAAGGGTTTTGTCAAGTGGAGTTTTATGATCAAATGGCAGCTACTGCTTGCAAAGAGGGGATGAATGGGTATGAATTCAACGGTAGGCCTTGTACTGTTGATTATACTTCTCCGCATTCGGGCAAGAGAATGGGGGAGGCACATGTGAATAGGAACCAGCAGGTGCAGTCTGGATTTTCACAAGCCAAGAAAGGAGGCCCTGCTGATTCTCCGATTAAACCCCTAGCGACCACCAACAGCAATAATAACGTCGGGAGTTTCCAAGGTGGGGAAAATAGAGGATTTGGCAGGGGTAATTGGGGTAGAGGAATGGGTGGTAGAGGACCAGGTGGTCAGATGAGGAATAGGCCTGGTGGGATGGGTGGAAGAGGTTTTGGTGGAGGTGGGTTTGGTCAAGGAATGGGCACAGGGCCTCCTATGAATATGATGCATGCTCAATCAATGATGGGGCAAGGGTTTGAACAAGCTTTTGGTGGACCCATGGCGAGAATGGGTGGCTATGGAGGATTCCCTGGTGCTCCAGTTCCTCCGTTTCCTGGGCTTATGACTTCGTTCCCTCCTGTTGGATTACCTGGAGTGGCACCTCACGTGAATCCAGCGTTTTTTGGAAGAGGGATGCCAATGAATGGAATGGGAATGATGCCTAATGCTGCTGCTGATGGAGGGCATAATATGGGAATGTGGGATCCTAACAGTGGAGGATGGGGTGGTGAAGATTTGGGTGGTGGGAGAGCTGCGGAATCGAGTTATGGGGAGGAAGCTGCATCAGATCATCAGTATGGAGATCGTTCGAATCATGTGAAGGAAAAGGAAAAAGGTTCAGAAAGAGAATGGTCTGGTTCATCTGATAGAAGGAATCGTGAGGATAAAGATGCTGGTTACCAAAGGGACATACCGAGGGAGAAAGATGTTCATGGTTATGATTTGCCGGAGAGAAGGCATCGTGATGACAGAGACAGTGGTCGTGAGCGTGAGAGGGAACACCATCATAAAGAGCGTGAACGCTCCAGGGATCGTGACAGAGAAAGGGACAGAGAGAGGGATCGTCATAGAGAAGAACGAGAAAGATATGGTGGTGATCATCGTAACAGACACAGGGAAGAACCTGAGCTTGATGATGAGTGGAACAGAAGTCGATCATCCAGAGGACACAGCAAATCGCGGTTGTCTCGGGAGGATAACCATCACTCAAGATCAAGGGATGCTGATTATGGGAAACGAAGGCGGCTTACAACTGAATAATGGTATCTTTCATTCCTCATGTAAATTGTACCATTCTTTTTCATGTTTTGCATTAAGACATGGCTAATTATTACAGGTCAGAGGAGTTTTTAGACTAAAAGTTAGCTGTCTGCATGGACATGTTACTGTCTCATTGTCTAAAACTAGTGTATGTATGCATTCTTACAACAACTTTTCGGGTTGATACTAATCATTTTGGTGTATACGTTTGCATCGTTCTTTGCAGACTAGGGTTCCTGCTGTCTTCTTAAATTCACAGCGTCTTATGGGTACACTGACGTTGTGAGCTCCTCCAAAAAATCTGAAGCCTTGTAACAGAAAGAAGTCTCTCACTGGTGAAATCTCTTCTTCAACTCAGCTTAGTTAAGTGGAAAGAAACTCGGCAAACGTTTGCCTTTTAAGTGCTAAGACACCTTACCTTTTACCATTTTTATGTGAAATTTCTAAGACTAATGTGTTGTGGTGATGCTATGGCCTTTCGAGTGTCCATCCAATTGTGTTTAGATCTTATTCTAACTGTTTCTGAACTTTGTTATTCTGTAGTTGTATTAGTTGCAGCCAAATTAGTTAGCTTGGCCAGTACTACTGATCTCGTTTCTTCATGTTTTAGCCATCTGAGTTGTAATTGGAAACATGACAAATGTAACAGCATGTGCATCCTTTGGGGGTTGTATTTTTGTGATTTCCAAAAGTGATGTGGTCGATCATTTTTTGTTCTCATTGTTGTAGAGGATACAATGTAGAGGATTCCTCCGATAGCTCCTTGTTCAAGTATCTACATAATAAAAATTCAGATTTATCCACGTTTTTGTAGCTATTAACACATACTCATCAATGGCATAATACCATATATTTCCCCTTTTTCAATAGCACTGGCCAAGTTAATATTCTTCCTTTGTTCACTTGAGACATTGCTTGATACATTAGAATAGGTTTCTAATAGTTTTGCTTTCTTGTTTGCTTGAATGTGTCCCTTCTTTCTCTGCAATCCATCAATGTGGCACCACTCAGCTTGGTATTTGTTTGGTAGAAAAGATCATTAATGTCAACATCAATGGTCTCCTCCCTTACTCCTAGACCAAATTAAAATGGGGCAAAGGGATCAAAATGCAGAGAACAGTTTTAGAGTGTTAAACCGTTTCGAGTTTGAACAAAATGTCTTAAAAAGGAAAAACCTAAAAATCATAATGGTGTTTAAAATGGGGAATAAATCCTAGAGGAGCTTATGTCAAATCGTCTACACAAATGAAGCTGCTTGATTATATGGTAAGTAAGCCACCACTCATCAGCTTCTTCCTCTCTCAGACTACCAAAAGTAAAATAAAACCTGCTTGTAGCACAACTCCAGGCAACAACAACAAGCAAATTACAATCTCTAATATATTTGCCTAGTGACTGACAATAGGCAAATAGGGATAGAGACCCCTTGAAGATGAAGTAGTAGCTAAGACTAAGATTTATGTGCTCTGTGATCAGGCCTTAACCTCCTCCTCTCCACCACCACCAGATCCTCCTCCAGCTTTCTCTTTCTCTTTCTCAGCATCCTCTTCTTCTCCTTCCTCAGCATCGGCTTCATCTGCTAGCTTTGTGAGCTCATCTTGGATCATCAGCTTTATCGATGATTTTTTTGAGGTGAGATCGATTTCAAACTTCCCAACTGAAAAGAAAAAGGTGAAAACAATCCACGTTACCCAATACCATATGCAGGAAAAGAACTGCTAGGGAACAATATCATCTGGTTCATACCTAGTCGCTTGAGGATGTCACTGAATGTGGCCTGTCAAAAAAAATGATAAAAGCCTTTGTTAGATATCTCTCTTCTAAGTTCAAATTACTATATAGTTTCATTACACGAAGCTTTCATAAGTTGAAATCCTCACTCACCGTGTTGAAGTCCACCACTTTCAAGATGTCAACAATTGCAGTTTTCAACTCCTCATCACTAGGTTCCTTGTTTTTGTCTTTCCCTTTTCCTCCTCTTTTCCCTATATAAGCAGATCAAGTGACTAATATTTCCCCAGCTTATGACAAATGCATGTAGTCAAAATGCTCTTCACTCTCAATGAAAGATTTAAAAAAAAGAGAGGATATGAACAAACCTGGTTTCTCTTTGGGTGCTGATTTTGAAGGAACAGAGGACGGCTCCTTGGCAGGTTTCTCAGTCTTCTTCCTCTTAGAGGAAGATGCCTTTGGACTTGTTTCAGTGTCGTCGTCGTCATCAAACTTCTTACGTTTTCCTGCTGAGCGCTTTTGAGTAACTTTCTTCGGTGGTGGACTGGGTTTCTCAGAGACTGCAGCTTTCTTGCTTCTTGATCTCCCTACTGCTGCAGACTCTTTCTTTCCACCAGATCCTTTCCTAGAAACACGTTTCTTCTTTTTAGTTTCTTCCTCTGACTCCTCCTCAGATTCAACCTTCTCCTCGCTTTCAGAAGGCTGAGGCGCCTCATCATCCGATTTGTCAGGAATCCCGTTTTCATTCTCCTCCTCTTCCATCTTTTCTTCTTTCTCCTCCTCCTCTGCCTCTGCCTCCTCCTCCTCTTTCTCTTCTTCTTCCTCCTCTTCTTCAGACTCATCATCAGAATGAGTTAAGCTCTTTTTGTCACTCCTTGTTGCTTCATCAGTCTTTTTTTGGCTCTGAGAAAAAAATACACAAATAAATTAATCACATCTCAGGTCCCTTGACCAGACAGCTTCATACACATTAAACCGACACACACATGCTCTTCACAGTTTTCAACATAAGGATTCAAAACCTCAAGTTCCAAGCTATTGAATAATACCTTTGCTGATCGTTTTGAAGATGAACTTCCAGCTGCTTGCGAACTTTTCTTAGGAGTTCTTTTGCGCTTTGCTCCCTTCACAACAGAAAAAATATATTGGTAAATACAAAAAAAAAAAAAACATTTCAAGCTCAAATGCAGAAAAAGTGTTTCTAATACCAAACTTACCTTCTCTTCCTCCTCATTAACTAGATCATCAGTAGTCGCATGTGGCTTCTCCAAAAAGTCAAACAGCTTCGCAACAATATCTTCCTATAGTTGAGAAAACAACCACAAAGTCAGTTGCCAAGTTGATTACATTGGAAAGAGTGCACCTACACAAAAAAACGAATGGGCCATAATAACCTTCTTCTTTCTTGTAGCCTTGCCAACTGATATGTCAAAGACATCACAAAACTCCAACAGCTTTTCTTTGTTGCATTTGTCAAGCTTTTCTTTTACTTTGTCTTTTGCCTTTTCCTGGCATGTGTCATTTGAGAAATCAATTACAATGCAAGGACAAATGAGACGAGCATATATGTACATCAAGCCTAATGTGTGTATGCCGCCTACCTCATCTCCTTGCCATTTGTAGCCAGAAAAGCGTAATATGTTTGCCTTGACCTGAGCAGCCTGTCAGAGCAAGACAATCGAGTCACATATAAACATGATTAGCATCGTGAGGATAGCAATGAAAGGATACAAAGAGATGCTCACTTTCCCTCTTCTCCCACCAAATAGAATTGTGTGTAGCAGCTTCAAAACATCATCAGGCTTCCTCCTTGATATCTTGTTAGCAACTGCAGAGAACCATACAACTTATCAACTTCATTACAAGTGATTGAGCAGGTGAGAAAAATAAAGCATTTAGAAACTATGGTCATGGCAATCATCTTCACATAATCATTTAGATTATGTAGAGAGGAACTTTAAAATGGCTATTTGGAATAGGAACATACCATTGGGGATATCTTTGAGAGGTGTTCCTTTTCCCTGCAACATCCAAAGGTAAAATCATCAAACAGATCTAACAAATAATACATTATAGAGACCAAAACACATGAAGCTATTGGCAAAACCTTTTCAACTTGGAACTCCTTTGAAGAATCTTTATCAACCACAGCGACAAGCCTCTCAACAGATTTTCTCTCACGGACAGGGCGATCAGAGCTGTAAGGAGTCTTAGATTCAGTATCCTTCTTTTCTTTCTCACTCTGTGTCTTCCCGCGAGCCTTCTCATTCTTCCCTTTCTCTCGCTTGCTAGACTTCTTGCTATCTTCTTTATCTCCACCTTCTGTTTCATCATTGCTCTTTTCTTTTTCATCTTCTTTCTCATCCATGCTCTCGTCTTTATCATCTTCCTTCTCCTCCTCTACATCTTCATTCTCATTATCATTTTCATCCTTACTCTCTGTTGTGTTGTCCTCCACTTTAGCCTCCTCCACCTTAGCGTCAGCCTCCGCTTCTTCTTTGTTTGTTTCTTCCTCCTTCCCCTCATTATTTTCCTTTGCTGCCTCTTCTTTGTTATCATCCGCTTCTGTATTGTCCTCCTTGTCTCCACCAGCCAACTTCTCTTCCTCTTTATCCTCTTCTTCGTTTCCATTTACTTTCCCTCCTTCTAGTTTCTCCTCCTCTGACACTTTCTCAGCTTTATCTTGGGCTCCTTCAGTAGCATCAATCTTGTCCACCCCTTCATTTTCAGCACCCTTTACGTCTTTATTATCTTCAGACACCACAGCTTCCTTCATCTCAGTATCTTCTTCAGTAGCACCTCCAGAAACACCATCATCAGCTTCTAACTTCTTGCCATCTGTGTCTTCATCCTCCATTTTGTTAGCTTCTGGTATTCCATTATCTTCTTCCGTTTTAGCAATCTCTGCTTGCTCCTTGTCTTCTGTTTTCTCAGTCTCAGCTTTGTTTTCTTTTTCTTTTTCTGCAGCCTCAGCCTCTGCCTCTTTATCTTCCCCCTCATTCTTTTCTTCATCTATCTCCATTTTCTCAGGAGCAGTATCCTCGTTTTTCTTGGTTTCATGTGTTTCTTTGGCGCTAGCATTCTCAACCGCTTGTTTTCCAGTGATTGCATCTGATGGCTTCGGAAGAGAAGTGGTCCCATTCGCTGTTGGCTCCACGGTGACCTTCGTATTCGTATCTTCCTCCCCCATCGTTAATTCAGTGCTCAGCAGATCTACAAGACCAGATTCATGAAAACATATTAGTTCAAGATGAATTCCAAATCTCACAAAGAAACGGAGTGTGCAAGTAAGAAAGCATTCAAAAGAAGGAACAAACTCATTGCAACATGTAAACTTCATTGCATTCTATCTTTCTACATACAACAGGTTGAAAAGAAAAAAAAAAGTTTCAATTTTTTCAAAGGAAATAGACACACCCACTAAGTTCTTCTTAATAATTCAGATCAAATCTAAACAGAAAAATTATCATAAATTTGAATACTTTCTGGAAAAAAAAACAAAAAAAAAACATAGATTTAGATCCAAAACAAACTAACTCAGACAAAACCAAACACTCATACTGTTCCTATCTCTCTCTCTCTCTCTCTCTCTGGAACCTCAAATTCGAAGGCTTTTCAGCTAAGCTAAGCACAAATTTGCAGATCAGAGAGAAAGGCAAACACAAACCCTTAACGAGACTTCATCAAGCAAAGACAACATTCATCAAGAAAGCAAAATAGAAAGAACCCACATGCGAATTCAGGCGAAGCTGGAAAGATTCAGGGGCCAAGATCAAAAAGAAAAGAAGCTCACACAGTGAGACTCGATAAAGGAGAAGACTTTGGAATCTCACCTCGCTCGCTATATCCAAAGGCACTCTACTCTTCTTTTTTTTTTTTTTTAATAATTGTTCCGCTCGAATCAGAACCAATACCATTCGGACGCAGTACCGGTTTTTAAATACAGTTAAATTGCCACGTCGGACGTTTTGGGTTTATGGACGGTTCAGATTTCGTGTTCAGAATACTCTCCTGGATCGGGATACAAACCCCACCTTCCGGTACGATAATTAAATATCGGTGGAAAATCAAAATTTAGTTTAAGATTTTTTTAGTTTAAGAGTTTAAGATTATCCCTACTAGATAGACATGTCTAACCAATTTTCAGTGAAGTCTTAATCAATCTATACTATTATTTGCGAAGTAAGTTTTTGGAATCGAGCTCTCACGTTAAAAGTTAGAGTGGTTAATAACGTTTATACTCTTAATGACTAAAATATATAAATAAATTAAAAAATAAAAACGAAATTTTAATTTATTTGATTAGATAATTGATTTAAATTAATAATAGTAAGAATTATCCAAAATCTGAAAATATAATTTAAAAAGAGATAATTTATATATATATTGTATTGTTATATGAAAAAGTTTTTTAGTAAAATTTTTAAAACATAAACTATATTAATAAATACTAATCAAATAAAATTCTTAATTATATAATTAAAAATAGAATATTGAATTATCCAAAATCTAAAAATATAATTAAAAGAATATATATTTTCTATATATATATATATATAATTGTTATCTGAAAAAGTCTTTTAGTAAAAAGTTGAAAAAAACATAAATTATATAATTACATATTAATCAAATAATTTTTTTTAATTATATAATTAAAATAGAATATTGAGTTATTTTAAGATTTATTTTAATAGAATGAATATAGTGTACAAATAATTTTTCAAAAATTTATGAAAATGTTTTAGTCCGCATCGCGGGCAAAACACCTAATTATACTATTATTTGCAAAGTAAATTTTGGCAACGGAACTCTCACGTTAAAAGTTAGAGCGGTTAATATCGTTTATACCCTTAATGAATAATTATATAAATTAGTCGAAATATAAAAACGAATTTCAAATCTATCTGATTAAAAAAATGATTAAAATTAATAATAAATCATTTATACTGTTAATGAATAAATTATATAAATAGTCAAAAATAAAAACGAATTTAAAATATATCTGATTAAATAAGTGATTAAAATTAATGATAATAAGAATTATCTAAAATATAAATAATTAAAAACGAATTTCTATTAATACTATTATATTTATATATTATATTATTTTTTTTACAGCAAACATTCACAAACTCATATTGACTCTGTAAACCAATGTGGTAACTCTGCATCCATATGTAAGACGAAAGACGATTGTTTCCGAGCACTGCGTGCTAAGCTATCCGCCTTAAGGTTCGCCGTCCTAGGAACATGAATGATTTCTGAGTTGAGAAAACTTCTTCTGAGAAGCTTAATGTCTTCCAGGTAGCTTTCAAATGCTGGCCATTCTGGTTCCGAAACCATATATTATATTAGATAATTGACTATAAATAAATATAATAAAATTTTCAAAAATAAAAACATGTTTTAAAACATAAGATAATTGTTAGATATATTCTGTTGTTATCTGAAAATAATATTTTATTAAAACTTGTTTTAAAACATAAGATAATTCTTAGATATATTCTGTTGTTATCTGAAAATAATATTTTATTATAAAATTTATAGTTAGATATAAAACAATTTATAATTAAATACTAATCAAACAAATAAATAAATTTTCTAAAATATATGTGAATGTCTTTAAAATTTAACACAACAATAAACATATATATATATATATATATATTTGATAAAAAGTAATGAATTTATATTAATAATATTTTATTATATGTTATATCTGATAACTGACTATAAGTAAATATAATAAAATTCTCAAAAATAAAATATATTTTTAAGACATAAGATAATTCTTAAATATGTTGTGTTTTTATCTGAAATAATATTTTTTATTATAAAATATAAAATATAAAGTTTAATGTTTGATTTATCTTTTTAAAAATATAATTAATAATTTATTATGTTGATTTTGATTTAATATTTATAAAAAGATAAATATCTATAAAAACACTATGCCCGCTTGTGCGGGCAAAACACCTAGTAAGTATTTAAAAATGTAAATTTTAATGAGACAATTAGCTAAATATACATAAATGAAATCCATATTAGTAACCTACACACGGTGTGTGACATTAAGAGGCTGAGCCATAATTGCCAAGCTTACTCCACTCGTTTACTCCAGTTTTTGATACGAAAAGATGGACAACAAAAAGTATTTTGAATAAATAATTCTCAGAAATTTTTATTTTACAAAATTTATTTTGTACTCATTCGTTACAAACTATGTATTAATTAAAGAAAAATCTTCTATAATATTTTATCAAAATATTAATGAGTTTTACAAACAATGTATCAATTAACAACAAATCTTTTGTAACATCATACAACAATTTATCAACACTTTGATATCAAATTCTGTATTAGCTAACAATCCATGTCATGTAACAAATCATTTAACGGATAACAAACTATTTATTAATTAACATATTAAGTCACAAACTATGTGTCAAATCATTTATCATGTAACAAATCATTTATCGAGAAAAATGTATCAAGTCAAAACCATATATCACCTAATTTATCACCAAACAACTCATATGTGAAACAAAAGTATACACTGAAATTTATTTTATCAAAATATTTATCAGGTAATAAATTATGTGTCAATTAATAATAAATATTTTAAGACATTTTACCTATCTCATCATTTTGCCGTCTGGATAAATTTGTGTAAGCAGTAACTCTTAATTGTCTGAAATGGTGAACTCATAATTTATCCTTCATGAAAACCATAACAGCAAAATGGAATTTTTTTCTTTGGCTTAATACCTAGAATCGAGACTACTAAATCACAAACATATTTGAAATTTTCAGGGACATTAACACTTATGTCAAGCCAAAACAACTAGAAACCCAAAAAATAAAAAAAAAATTGAATCTTGTATAGACTCATTCAAAGCTACCAACCAAATAATTTTTTTAAAAAAAAAATTGATTAGTTTTCAGCTGATAGTCATGAGATTTTTTTCTTATTTTTTCGTTGCCACCACATTTGGGCAATCATTCCAGCTAGGTCTAACCAATGACCGGCAGTACGAAAAGTCGATTATCTCAAGATACCTCAGTTTTGAAATGTTTAAGGAAACACTTCGTAAATGGTTGCATCCATTCATACGTAGGCAACAGAGATGAGAAAACTTTTCAATCCACCATGGGACTTCTTCTATTGCTGTTTCACATAGAAACAGCTGTGATATGTTGGCCGAGATATCAGGAAAGCTCGTCAACCTTGACGATCCACTTAGATCGAGGCAATAGAGATATAGAAGGTTGATTCCGGTGGGAAGGGTCTATAGATTTATGCATTGCGTAAGTTTATTGAGATAAAGAATTGAGATGGAAACTGGTTTCTTCCTTCAGCAAGATCTGAAGAGGCAGTGACTTTGCAGATTGTGCTCTCAACCATGGCCCCACCTCACTCGGATAGGGGTGATGACAAGTATCTTTGGCGTAATGGAGCTGATCATTTCGTTCCAAAGTTTTCATCTAAAGCAACATGGCACCGTATCAGAGAGAGAGCTCCTGAGGTCCCTTGGTGGGATCTGATATGGTTTAAAGAAGAGATTCCAAGATGTTCCTTTGTAGCTTGGATGGCAGTACTCTCCAGACTACCTACAAAAGATAGATTGTCCTCGTGGGGCATGAATGTCTCTACGCTTTGCGTCATGTGCTCTTCTGGACAGGAATCCCATCAGCACTTATTCTTTTTGTGCCCATATGTCTCAGCTGTCTGGTCTCACTTCTCTGGAAGCGCTTGGCAAGCTGCTCCGTCGTCTATGCTTGATGTTGCTGATATCATCGCTGTCTATCCTCAGTTGCGAGTAGTGATTAAATTGTTGATGCAGGTTATTGTTTACTGCATCTGGCGGGAGAGGAATTCTCGCATTTTCAAGCAGGTTGCCACTTCAGAAGCAGGGGTGATCTCGCGTGTTGATAGGATGATCAGGGATCGGCTCCTCTCCATCTCTCCTTCAAGACCGCAGTCTCCGTCGCTGCTCCAGATATTGGGGGTGATTGGTTGGGTTGTAATTGTAGAAAATTTACTTTAATATTTTGTCTGTAGGATTTTTGATTTAGCTTTAAATGATGTAGCTTTAAAATTTCCTACAGCTAAAAAAATGGGGCTTTAGAAAATAAGATGTTTACAGCCATTTTTTGTGTGTTTTTGCTGTAGTTTTAATTTTTTGGTTGTAGCTTTAAAAACCAAGATAAAGCATGATTGGTAATATTTAAGGTTGTAGATGAAAATTAAAGCTAAAATCACTTTCTACAGCCCAACCAATCACCCTCATTCTTCTCCCTCACCTTTCGGCCTCCTTAGCTTTGTTATATTTCCTTCTTTGTTCTTGCTTTCCTCTTTTGTAATAAGTGGATCTCCACAACTTTAAAAAACATAAAATTCTGGTATAAATCTTAACATTTACACCAAAAAAAAAGAATTGAAAAAAGAAGCTCCACTAAGCTTTGACGTGACCATGCTTGTCAAAGAGAGAGACATCATGGTCACGAGTTATCATATTGCTCGATAACTTTTCTTCTTTATTTGTAGATCAATAAATTATTGCCTACTATTAATATGCATGCAAATTAATTATTACTTTTTTAAAGTGATTTAAACCTCAACTATTTTTAGATCGAATAAAAAGACTCCCAACTAAAATTTTATATTTTTAAATGAATTTTTAGTAATTTAAACTCCAACTATTTTTAGATCGGATGAAAAACCCAACTAAAACTTTATGTTTTAAACCGTCAATAACGTTAACCCCCGACAGAGTCGTCTTTTCTGAATAGAGATCCTTTAAATTAAAACGCGGTGTTTCATTTAACCACAGAAATAACACGAAATGCTTAAAACTCCTTAGTTTTTTAGTGATTTAAAACTCCAAACTATGTTTAGATCAGATGAAAGCCTTAATTAAAATTTTAAATTTTTAAAGCCTCAACTATTTTAAAGCCAGTAACCTTCCATCAATAGTGTTGTCTATATTGAACGGAGACTCGCTAAATTGAAATGCGCCGTTTCATTTAAGCACATAAGCAACATGAGATGTTTTAAAACAACACGATTGGTGTAAGAAAAATGGCATGATTTGTACATCCATTCTTTCACGCAGACGAATAACATGGGAGTCAATACTTAACAAGAAGAAACTTTAAGAATAACATTAAATCATTCAGGAAATAATCACCTGACTTATTGTACTATTGTACATTTTGAGTCCATCAATCAAAATGTTTCAAGATTTCAGTTAAAACTGTAAGAAAATTTCGGAAACCCAAAAACAAAGCTCTCTGAATTAAATTGGATGACAGAGTAGAATTCAATTTCCACAAAAGAAGTTAACTATCAGCTTGAAGAGTCTTCTGCAAGCAAATCGAAACAACCATCGGACCAGCCAAGTCCCCCAGCGTGCACCCTGCATTAAATAAACAAATACACACATCAATCATCGTTACAAAATGTGAAAACTTCCATCAAGTTATAAATAACAGTTGATTGAGCATACCGATCCATTGGCCCATGGAGGGACGTATGAGACATGAGCAGATGCCAGCTCCAATAGCAGCAAAAACTAAGGAAGCACCACATCTTACTGTGATGCCCACAACTTTGTTTCCAAGATCCTTGGCTTGCTCTAATATCACAACTTGTTCCCCTTCTTCTTCTTCTTCGTCGTCCTTGGGTTTAACATACCGGGACACACATCTGTAGATCTCTATGCCTACTTGAACTGTCCATGATGCTGCAATACCAAGGAAGTGTCCTGCGTAAACCCCACCAATAACACAACATATATATGTAAGCTTAAGGAGATTGCTCATGTAAGATAGAAAGAACGAGCTTATGATGATCAAACCTCTAAGAGTTGTCTGGCTGACTTTATAGATGTATACATGTGTAGGCCAGCCTCTCCCAGCTTTGCGTAAAGTCGACTGAGGCACATCTGCATATTATACACAATGTTATACATTGTCATTTTGTAACGACAGTTTGTTGTTGGTAAGCAAAGTAATAAAAGACGATGTGTTACCCTTTAGAAGTTTCCATGCCATACGCTGCGAGACATAACTAACAGCCACCCTTTCAAGAACTCTCCTAGTGGTCACAACTGTGGTCTGAATCATATATACACCCAACATTACATCATGAAGCAACCTTTGAATGATACATACTGTTCACAGTTTCAGCCTCTCTACTAACCTCACGTGCAATCTGCTTGGCTGACTTTTTAAGAGGAACAATCAAATCTACGCGGCGGCTTTCTTCTTGAGCATTGTTAAGGAAATCATCATCATCATCCTCTGAAGCCGGTTTAGCCTCCAAAAGAGGCAGATAGAACATGAGGAGAGATCTCACCGTGGTCATCGCAAGCGCCCTGAACTCAAAGGCCGAGAAAAGCGGCTTTGGCTGGATACTGTAAACCTTAGAGCTAGGAATGTACGTAGGAGGTTGAAGCTGCAAACCATCAGCAGACACTCTCCGTACAGCGGCGAGATAATCATCATCAATCCCAGCTGCTGCAGCATCACAGTACGCAACTCGAGGCTCAAAGGAACTGTATAACAGAAACAGTTTTTTGTTCAATTTTTATTTTATTTTTTATGTAATATTAGTTTTGTCTTAGCTTTCACTCGAACTAGGGACCTCTCACACAATGGTTAGAACCACGAACAAAAGGCAGTAAGAGATTTAATCAAAATCCAGTAACACTTATCTATAACGATCTAATCAAATACAAAATAGAGGATCCAATCAATATAAAGAGAAGAGAAGAAGAGGAGAAGTACCCGAAGAGAAACCTAGAGGCGAAGGGAGCACTGGCGGCAGCGGAAACGGCGGCGGCAGAAGCGGCGACGGAGGCGGGAGAGAGCGACGAGGATGAGTGGATACGGTGAGTGTTATGAGATTTCTTAAGTAGATCTAAGACTATAGCTATTCCCGCCATTACTACGAGGATAAACGAATCTCTCGATGTCTCTCAGTTTACAATCAGAAGAAGAAGAAGAAAGTGTGAATCCTTCGCTTGCTTGTTGTGGATTTTCTCTTACAGCTTCTTTCCGTTAAAATAATTTTTTTTCTAGAGGACAAAAAAAAAGAGAGTAGATTCTGAAAAGACAAGAGAGTTATGTTGACTTTTCTTTTTGATATTGTTCCGATTCTTCTATTTACGGTTTGGCCCATAATATCATATAACTAAACCGACCCATTAATAAAACCTTCCCACACGGAATGAAAATGCATGGGGGCGAAAAAAACTTTTTACGGAGGAGATGATGAGAGTATTCAAGTCTTTTTGTTTGTCTGATATTTAGATCAGATGCTTGTTTCTGGGAAGCGGTGGTTCCCGTAACACTATCTTTGCCGATTTTTGACTCTGAGAAATGGTGATTCTCTTCACTTTTTTCGTTGGGGTTCTCCTAGTTTCGTCAACGTTTCTAGTGTTTATGTGCTCAATTGATTCTCTTTCTCAATCTTCCTTTGCTTATTCCTTTTTTTTGGATAAGGTGGTTTTCATTTTCAGGCTTTTCCTCTATCAATAAAGATGATCATAGTGCATGTACGGATCGCGAAGGTCTGAGTTCGATAGATGTCGATTGGTTTTTCTTTGAAGCGGTTGATCTGTGAGACTAGACTCCTCGACTGACTTAGGTTGAGAACCATTTGGTTTGAACGGGTTTTTTCTAAGTTTGGCTTCGTAGTAGGCAGAACTCTGTCGTGACGCTTTTTTGGTAGAAGGAAGATGACGGTCTCGTGGATTGACGTGTGTCTGTTATTTGCAGGGCAATCAGACACGTGATAGAAGCCTGATGGTTTTTCTCCAATAATCGTGTTTGGACAATGAAACTTACATTCATTCACATTGGTGCCAGCTATAAATTCTGTAAAAATATTAGGATGTCCATACGTGCTAAAATAGTCAGGAGGTTTGCCTAGAAGCAGTCACCCTTGAAAAAGCGCGTAATAACTCACTGTTATGGGTTTTTGTTTGTTTAGTTTGGCCCATTTGTTTTGGGGTCTTTTCGTTTTGGCCCGTTTGTTTTGGATCTTTAGTTTGGTTTTCAGTTGACATTTTGTTTGTAAAGTATGTTGAGCATTGTTTTATTGAGCCTGACCTATTTAATAAAATTTCAGATGAAAAAAACGCATGGGAAAATGTGTAGACATAAAACATCATTTCACCATTTCATTATGATAGAACTCAAGTATATTTCTATCAAAAACAGAGGTTACAATGGAATTACAGAGAAAACTATCTTGAATCTACTAGGAGTAACAAGCCTACGCCACAAGGCTCCAACTAACCAACTAACTCTCTCTATTACAATTTCATAGATTTACATAATTTTTCTTAGTGTAACCGTTTCTCTTCTCACTTCAGCTCATTAGCTTCTCACGTGACAATTCCTTTGTTCTTATGATCAAATCACGTTCACCGACCAAGTCGGAAACCTTCTAACATAAAAAAAATTGGAAAAAATTATCGTTATAAACTCAGAGGTAACAAGCCTTATATAGTTTGAGAGCTGTGAAGAGAACTTCCACAGCGAAAAGAACAAGCCTGAAACCATATAAACCAGAACCAGCAAGACAAAAGTCCAAATAATAATAGCCTCATACAGAGGTAAGAAAGGGATATAACCCAAAGTAAGATTTTCAAACTGAGGTAACTCGAGTTGCTTATTGCGAAACAAGAGCGTGAGATATCCTCATACTGAAGTGAAAGGAGATCTAACATCTCTCAGTCTTCATCAATGACGATCCAAGCCAGTTTCGTTCAAAATAGCTTAGACATACGACTACAAATGAAAACAATTTCATATTCGGTTTATATAATCGGGTTGGAGAGAAGGGAGAAATTGAAGAGAATTCAATACTTTGTTGTTCCTACACTGTAGATGACAATAATGGAGGAAGGTGGGTGATGGCGGGAGATGTGTTGGAAAAGCATAACTATCACACCCTCTAATATATTTTACGCAGGCTAATTTATATGTCAGCCCACACCGATTAAACATAGAAAGGCAAAAGATGACAGTGGCGTGTTTAGGGAGAAGTGACGTGGATGAATGTGAACAGAGAAGAGTTTAGCTTTATTAAACGGATTTTTATTAATAACGGATTACAAATGTATAAAATAATAATTAGGTAATAATCATAGCTGCTAAATGGACCATTATGAGTTTTTTAAAATCTGAAGTTTAGAGTCTCAGCCATTGATCTCCAGATATGAACTCCATCCCAAGAAAAGGCTTCGCTTCATCTTGAGTAAGACTCTTCGACCACGGTACTCGACCTGTTCTATCCGCTCCTTTCCCGGTGCAGTTATACTCTCCGAATAGCACCTCACTACAAAAAAAAAAAAAAAAAATCGTCTTTGTGTTTTTTTTTTCAGACAGAACAGCTGAGTTGCTCAGTTTCAAGATCCTTTTTTTTTTGTTGTTACCTGTCCCTGGCAGGGTCACTCCAGTCATCCCAGCCCGCAGGAGTGATGACATCAGCAATGTAACAGTTTGAATAAATAATTCTGGCGTAGTTTCCCCAAGCTCTTCCTAGGGTAACATTCCCTGTTCCACTGATGGTACAGTTCACAAACGAGAAACCAGTATCTTCATTCTCTCTGTCTCTATGGTGAGCCGCGATGGATCCAAACCTCTTTGCGTTTGAGCGGATATAACAGTCCTGTGGTGTTTTTACCAAAAAGACACACAAAAATGTAAGATGATTTTGTTTTTCATATTAATTAAAGAATTAATGGACAAGTGAAAAAGGGTTATTTACCCGGTAAAGCGACTTGGCGTTGCCAAAGATGAAGTCAACATTTCCTTCGATATAGCATTTGAGGAAGTAGTGAGATCCACTTTCATCATCAAGAGTGTCTTGTGATCCCAAAATTCTTACACTGTACAACATTGCTTTGTCCCCTTTTATCCTCAGGGCCGCCGCTTGGTTCCCTTGATCTCCCGGCACTGCCACCACCGTGTTCTGCACTCATTCCCAAAATCAGATCAAATAAATTCAAACTCGAATCATCACCCATAGATAAGAACACAAAGAAGAGACCTGGATAGTGATGGCAGTGGCGCAGAAGAAGTCAGAGTCTACTGTAACTGTGGCTGTTCTGTAAGTGCCGATCTCACTACCATTGGAATAACGGTCTGAAGCTTTATCGCTCCAACTAATGACTGTCTTTCCCACGTACTTCTGACTGCCTATGAACGAAATGTACGGTTTTGTGATCGGCACATTCACCTTCTCCCTGCAACGACCAAGACATAACGTTTTTAAAAATAAAAAAAAAAACAGAAAAGCCAAAGTGTAACAGCCCGATCCCCCGGAGTCCGACCGGGGTTATCGAAGGGGCGTTATGGACACGTGTCTACTCATCTAGACAACCCTACGTGTCCCGTTACTGGTCCCGAGAGACGAGCGCATAACCTTCTTTGAAATACCGTCATACCCACATCCATATACTTCTACTTACAGTCCTGCGCACAGGAAAAATGGAAATGGAGGGGTGAGCAACAAGTTACTCAGTGAAGTGGTTCTAGACCAGCCTGCCCGCATGACACTCTATACTACTCCATGCGGGAACTAGGACTGACTAGCCACTACAATCAGTTAATGCATTTTCATCATTTCCTAATGTTATCTGCAGTTTCCACAATCACTTCCATTCATTTCTAACAACCTAGCGATCAATCAATACAATGATCTCACTCATTGCCACACACGTCAAACCCTAGACTTAACCGACTCCTCTTGTCCGTCCGACCCGACCCTATGACACCTTTAACTCCCCGTTACCCGACCATGAGCTAAAACCCTACAATGCACATCCTTTTCAACTTTTCATCTTTTCCTCTTTTCCTCTTTTCCTCTTTTCCTCAGTGGGTAGCCCCCCACTAGGCTTCTACCCCATATTCATGTGGATTCGCCACATCTCCTATGGGTGCTTCCATATTCATGTGGATTCGCCACATCTCCTATGGATACCTAGCGTGGACTACTTACCCCACCTACAAACCTTAGACTCTCTATATGCTTTCCCACCCATGCTTAACCTTAACATCCTTCTTTCATACTTTTACTTATCATTTCACTTCCTTATCGTTTTCACTTAATCCTCCCCATTCCCAATTACTTTCCCTTTTCATTCATACTTGAACTTGGACTAAATCACTAGACGCCACCCGTTATCGGTGTCACACACAATACACATCGCATTCAAGTTCTACTTCAATAACGTTTATAATCATTGCTCATCTATCATCCTAGCATTTGTTCCTCTCTAGCATCCTAACTTCAATCACAACAACACATGGGACAACACAACCAAACATACAAGTATCAACTACCAATCAATCATTACCACGACAATTCAATTCAGTTCATCAAGTCCCATTTATCAGTATGAGGGTTCTTATGCATCATGATTCATTCATCTATCATCCTAGCAATACCATGTCCTATCAACCTAACTCCCAATCAGGGTCTAATCAAGCCTAACTCCAACATAAAGGAGTATACAGAACCATGAAAGAAGGTTGGGTTCGAAACACTCCACCTTAGTCTTAGATCTGGATCTGGATCTGGAAACGAGGATTTGAGAAGGTTGAGATCTGGTCAGCACCACCACTTCACGGCGCCGGCGAGAGGGAGAGAGAGAGAGCGTGCGACGGCGAGGAGAGAGAGAGAGCGACGCGCGGGAGAGAGAGAGAGCGACGCGCGGGAGAGAGAGAGGAGAGAGAGACGGCGCAGGAGAGAAGGAGAGAGAGCTCGACGGCTAGGGTTTTCGACCTCCGGGAATTCTCTGCAGAGCTTCGCTTCAGATTTGTGATGAGGCAAAAAGGGAGACTGCATCTCTTTTTATAGTAAAGGGAAGGGGAAGCCCTAGGGTTTTGCTAAATGGGCCGTAGAGAAGCCCATATTCTTTGGGAAATTTTTATGGGCCAGGAACCGGGCCGTTACAATCCTCCCCCGTTAATCGGAATTCGTCCCCGAATTCCAAAGCCCACATCTTTCAGACCACTCGTTCGTTACCAAAATGGATTCACACATTCACACAACAATCAAGGGAGGCATACATGACACGATAACTCTACTGGGATCTTTAAAACCAACGAAGGAATGTCATAAATAATAAAAGGAGTAGGACTACAATAGTTTGTAAAAGAAAACCCAGCACATCTGCACAATACAGAATGTCGTAAATAAGGGAAGGAACACCAACTCCTCAGCTGGCTTCGGTTGACACATCTTGGCCGTATCCAAGAACTCCTCCAGGTAATCTCTCACCTTGCGTGGCTTCTGAACCATCTGGACCAGTACGTCACAATCACATGTTACTGCAGGTGGTTTTCGCGGACGCCCCCGCTTTCCCTTAGCGGGTGTCCCTACCGGCACCTCATGGCCATCGACGTCCCCACCCGGGTTTCCTCCTTCCATGCTCGAGAGAGCGGCCTCATCGGCTGCAATCTTCTCTTCTGCCTCCATGGCGAAACCTGCCATCCGCCTCACTAACGCGAACTCCAAGGGCTCCAAAACACCCCTCAGCTGCGCCTGGAGCTCCTGGCGT
Source organism: Brassica rapa (assembly GCF_000309985.2). Classification (NCBI taxonomy): domain Eukaryota; kingdom Viridiplantae; phylum Streptophyta; class Magnoliopsida; order Brassicales; family Brassicaceae; genus Brassica; species Brassica rapa. Next base: position 6,681,299 of record NC_024796.2, read on the forward strand.
AGCCCGTTCTTATACCATATGCACCACGTCTCTGCATTCTTCGGTTTGCACAGCTTGGCTTGGTTGATGAAGTCCTCCGTGTATCCAGCGACTGATCGGTCCTCCTGAGCATTCTTGCTCAGCACTCCACACTGGCACTTCCCGGTGAACGCCCTTGGGGTTCCCCCTGCTGCACTTGGCGTCTTGCAGGGACGGCCACGCTTCCTCGGGGGTCCCTCTTCGGTTGCAAGCTGGAACCTCGCATTGCCCTGCAGTAGGCGTGTCTCCATAGCCATCCTCTGGAAATGAGGCATCAACACCTTATGCCTCACAGTCTGCTCGTGCGGGTACCTGAATGGGAACTCCCTGTACTGTTCTTCAGGATCCGGAAACATGGGTAGCACCAAGTTACCCTCCCTGTCATAGTGACGCCTTTGGGCATACTCCCTGGTGTTCCTCCGTCCGTAGTGCATACGCGGCATCCTCCACTCGTAATGGTCAAGCGAAAACATCCTGCAATAAAATTTCAATCAGAACCATAATAGAAGTATGGATATAGTGGGATTTTCAATTAATCTTTCACAATCCGAAAATACTTAGTAATATTGCAATTTTTTTTTTTTTTTTTTTTGAAGACGAAATATATTGAAATATATATATATTAATTTTTTTTTTTTTTTTTTTTTTTTTTTTTTAAAACGTCGGAAATGCCGATCCCTTAGGACGGAACTAAGGGATCTTAACCCGCTCTGATACCAATTGTAACAGCCCGATCCCCCGGAGTCCGACCGGGGTTATCGAAGGGGCGTTATGGACACGTGTCTACTCATCTAGACAACCCTACGTGTCCCGTTACTGGTCCCGAGAGACGAGCGCATAACCTTCTTTGAAATACCGTCATACCCACATCCATATACTTCTACTTACAGTCCTGCGCACAGGAAAAATGGAAATGGAGGGGTGAGCAACAAGTTACTCAGTGAAGTGGTTCTAGACCAGCCTGCCCGCATGACACTCTATACTACTCCATGCGGGAACTAGGACTGACTAGCCACTACAATCAGTTAATGCATTTTCATCATTTCCTAATGTTATCTGCAGTTTCCACAATCACTTCCATTCATTTCTAACAACCTAGCGATCAATCAATACAATGATCTCACTCATTGCCACACACGTCAAACCCTAGACTTAACCGACTCCTCTTGTCCGTCCGACCCGACCCTATGACACCTTTAACTCCCCGTTACCCGACCATGAGCTAAAACCCTACAATGCACATCCTTTTCAACTTTTCATCTTTTCCTCTTTTCCTCTTTTCCTCTTTTCCTCAGTGGGTAGCCCCCCACTAGGCTTCTACCCCATATTCATGTGGATTCGCCACATCTCCTATGGGTGCTTCCATATTCATGTGGATTCGCCACATCTCCTATGGATACCTAGCGTGGACTACTTACCCCACCTACAAACCTTAGACTCTCTATATGCTTTCCCACCCATGCTTAACCTTAACATCCTTCTTTCATACTTTTACTTATCATTTCACTTCCTTATCGTTTTCACTTAATCCTCCCCATTCCCAATTACTTTCCCTTTTCATTCATACTTGAACTTGGACTAAATCACTAGACGCCACCCGTTATCGGTGTCACACACAATACACATCGCATTCAAGTTCTACTTCAATAACGTTTATAATCATTGCTCATCTATCATCCTAGCATTTGTTCCTCTCTAGCATCCTAACTTCAATCACAACAACACATGGGACAACACAACCAAACATACAAGTATCAACTACCAATCAATCATTACCACGACAATTCAATTCAGTTCATCAAGTCCCATTTATCAGTATGAGGGTTCTTATGCATCATGATTCATTCATCTATCATCCTAGCAATACCATGTCCTATCAACCTAACTCCCAATCAGGGTCTAATCAAGCCTAACTCCAACATAAAGGAGTATACAGAACCATGAAAGAAGGTTGGGTTCGAAACACTCCACCTTAGTCTTAGATCTGGATCTGGATCTGGAAACGAGGATTTGAGAAGGTTGAGATCTGGTCAGCACCACCACTTCACGGCGCCGGCGAGAGGGAGAGAGAGAGAGCGTGCGACGGCGAGGAGAGAGAGAGAGCGACGCGCGGGAGAGAGAGAGAGCGACGCGCGGGAGAGAGAGAGGAGAGAGAGACGGCGCAGGAGAGAAGGAGAGAGAGCTCGACGGCTAGGGTTTTCGACCTCCGGGAATTCTCTGCAGAGCTTCGCTTCAGATTTGTGATGAGGCAAAAAGGGAGACTGCATCTCTTTTTATAGTAAAGGGAAGGGGAAGCCCTAGGGTTTTGCTAAATGGGCCGTAGAGAAGCCCATATTCTTTGGGAAATTTTTATGGGCCAGGAACCGGGCCGTTACACAAAGATTCTGTGAAATGCATTTTTTGGAATGAAATCTTTGCGCTTAATTCTTTTGCATTCCTTAAAATGTCGACCAGTTAAAATGAAAATAAAAAAAACATTCTATTTCATTCTATTTCAATCCATATTATTCCATAGATGCATGATAGAGTAGAGAGAGTTATAGTTGTATTACGAAAATTCATTTCACATAAAAAAAAGATTTAGAATAAATGGAATGATGATTCTATTCACCAGTTACGCAAGAGTATGACACAAACAAAAAATCTGTGGAAAGATGTATTACAAAAACTACACACGTAACTGATGTGTAAAGATTATCCTACTAACTTTATTATAAATGTGTTAACAAAACGTTTATAATCTTCTACTTAAAAAACACGGGTTTTGTCTTTGTTCAGAATCTTTGATTTACCTGTAAATCCCAGGAAGAATGTAGATTTTAACTCTCTCAGAATTGGAATCAGGAACCATATCAACAGCTCCTTGAACTGTGACAGAGTCTCCTCTTCCGTTCTTTTCAACCACAATCACTCTGCTCCCATCTTCAGCGCTTGAGGGCGCCAGATATTCTCGGCTGACCCCATTACCGTGTTTAAGGCTCCTCTCCCTTCTGACATCTTCCGCAACACTTAAGTCTTCCCAGCTTATGTATCTCCCCGACTCAATACCTATATCATCATTCTGCAACAATCCTGATGTCCCTAAACCCAACAGAACCCAAAAACAGAGAAATGAAACCGAGGGAATAAAGGCTTTGGCTTTCATGGGGAATGTCTCTGGAATGATCAGAAGAAGAAAACAAAAAGTTAATTAGTGTGGTTTCTTTTGTCAGAGTTGTGAAGAAAAACGTTTTCAGGTTCTGTTTCTTCTATACCCTCTTACGTGGGAGTGAGTAAGATGGGTTTTTAATAAGTACGAGGACTCTCTCTTACACAATGTACAATGAAGGTAATAAAATATTCTAATTGTTGTATACAATGATTATATTCAAAGTCCAAATTTGATGATCTCATTTGGTATTGAAAAGATTTAACATATTGAATAAAAAGAAAGTATGGACCACCGATGATACATTTCACTTTATAGAGATTTTTCATATTTTCATATCTTTCTAACTATTTAAGAACAATAATTTCACTGTAAATTAAGTAAATTATTTTTATACCAAAACTTGTTATTTTATATTATCTATAAATATAAACTAGGTTTTTAATTTGGACATATAAAATAATGATTAATTAGTAAAATAGGATATCAAATTTTATTAAACAAAATCATTGTAATATGTAAAAATTGAATATGTGTTGAGTGATGAAGTGAAAGAAAGATAATATGACGTGGAATGTTAAAAGATAAGAATAAGGAAATTAAATCTCGAAACCATTGTGCATATTCTATTCTTTTATTATATTATCTTCTTTAATTGTTGACTATCCATAAGATAAACTCCATAATTAAACATATCACCAAATTAAATTTTCTAATAGTTGTATTCTATTTTAAAATTTTGTATTATCTTATTTCAGATTTTTTTCTATAATTGTAACAATTGTAAAGATAAAAACTTTTAATTATGTAGTAATCAATTTAAATACTATTTTTGTTAAATATATAACTGCTCTCTTATATCCATTGAATATATATATATTCTAACCATAGACTTTAATGGATACAAATATTAAGTACAAATAGGTTAATGGGTATAATAGACTAAATTGATTTAGTGGATTGAGTTAAAATGAAATGGACTGGAATAGACAATGAGTTATACAAATTTAAACCAATAAAATAACAAAATTATTATTTTTAAACAAAGTCTTAATAATTTATCTCATATATCTAAATCTATTTTAATAAACTAAACTAACCAAAATTTTCATAATTGTTTTAACATTATTTTTGACTTTTTATCAATCTTATTTTATCCTGTCAAAATCACAAAATCATATTTTATAGTCAAAATTTTATAATCATGTTTTTCTTATACATCTGCAAACTAATATTTTCCACCAAAATAACAAAATTGGTGCTTTCCCACCAAAATAACAAAATTGATGCTTAACCGACTGTAAGTTTGGTTATAGTGAGAGGAGGATAAGAGATCGATTTAGTTTTAGGTTAAGGTATATATATGTACAGATGACTTTGGGTAGTGGTTCGGATTTTAGATACTGATCGAGTTCGGGTATCTAAACTTGTTCATTACAAAACTAAATCGGATATTTTACTACTTCGGTTCAGATTTTAGTTTGGTTTTTTCCTTTTCTATTATCAAGTAAAATTCCAAGCATACTACCCACTTAAAAGTGGGCCCACGAAAATTAAAAAAACGTAGGGAAAATAACAATGCACTTTCGGGTTTGGAAAACGGTTAAGAGCCCAATAATACTGGGCCCATTTGGAGAAGAAAACGCCTAGAATCTTGGCCCACCTTCTTCCTCTACCGCTTTGAGTGTCACCGGAGGATCTGCGACTTCTGAATTCTCGCCGGCGTAAAAAGAAGTTGAAGGAAAGCTTCTATTTGAGAACGGCGTACACTCCTACATTGCAAACACAAAACGGCACATCAATGGAAGCTGAAGATGACCACCCCCGCAACAAGGACCTCTTCTTCGTGCGTCTCTCTATTTTTCCTTGAGAATCTCTCTATGGCTTTTGCCAAATTTTAGTCTTTGTTGATTCGTAATTGTGCAGGATGTTCATCATCAATCTCTTTCATCCACTGAAGCTGCTTATAGTCCCAATGCCAAGACGAAAGTTGAAAGCGGTTTTGGTCTCTTCTGCGTTATGAGAAAGAGAGCTCGTGGTGATGATGATGATGACATGTCTTCTTCGGATTTCGATTACGCAGAGAAAGGTGATGACTTTTTCTGCAGTGACAGTGACACAGACCTGTCTGAATGTTCAGAGTTTGATGTTATATCACATCATGTTGTACAAGACAAGGGTTTGATTGGGTCTGAGTCTCTGTCCACATGCAAGTCTCCTTGCCTTAGTGAGGATCATAAGATTGGCCTTGGAATCTCTTCGTTGCCTTTAACGAAAACCCTTGAAGGACCTGGTAGGCAGTGGTCAGTGTGTGGCTCTGTAACCGCAGTCAGAAACATACCTCTAGTGGGAGGTGCGTGTAGTTCCTTGGGTGAACAGTTAGATGTGAATGTAAGTAGCTTTGAAGGCATGGATGCAGAAGCTGATGGTGAAGATGAGATGTCCTTTTCTGACATTGATGCTATGGTAAAACTTTATTACTCTTTGACACACAAGCCTGTCAAAACTTTATAATCAAAATGTGTTTTTGTGATCTCCAGGTACGCAGATTGAATCTGATCCCTGATGATTCAGATTCGTGCTTAGATATGGAAGGTATAACTCATAGTTACTTTGTTCACATTGTTGCATCCACAAAGATTGTTAAGAAAAAAAAAAACATGTCACGCTTTATGATTTCTAGAACGGAACATGTCTAAGCATCCAAGGCATACATTACTTGGACTGGAACACTGCTCAGTGACTTCAGTTCCGAGAGGAATTATATCTCAAGGGGCTTTAGCTGTCCTGCATGGTCGTGATTTTAAGCATTTTATTAGGAAACAAGAGGTATGTAAGTAACAGAATCAATGTCCTATGTAGTCCTCTTAGTTATATGTCACAAGCTCATTTTGTCTGTTGAAAGGTAATTATTGGGAGGTCATCTGATGGCATGAATGTTGACATTGACTTGGGTAAATATGGTTATGGGAGCAAGGTATCTCGGCGTCAGGTGATTCTCTTTATCTCTTTCAATGTTAAAATAAGTTCACTAATCAAAGTTCTTGATTACCATACTTTATACGTGACTATACTTTTCTTCCTAGGCACTGGTGAAGCTAGAGAAGAACGGAACATTCTCCTTAAAGAACCTTGGAAAGCGACATATCATTGTAAATGGGGAGAAGCTCAGTACAGGACAGATTGCATCCCTTACATCACGTAGCTCAGTCGACGTAAGTAGTTGATTATGTACGTTGATGCATCTTTCCATTTAACTAATAATACTCTCAAATTGTGCCAGATTAAAGGAGAAGTCTTTGTGTTCATGATTAACAAAGAAGCAGTGAGACAGTTCTTGAAGAACAACACACGGAGAAACAGCAAGGACGACACCAAATTCAGATGGTGCGAATAGATTATTGTTAGTACCTTTTGCTCTGCATAGTCTAGTATGAGTTAAACTTACGTTTAGACACTTACCGCCAATGAGTGATCCCTTTAATCACATGTGAACATTTTGGTCTTCTTTGGTAGATTTTGTAAGTTAGTTAGAGCAAATGATTTGGAGCCTTTGCTTGCAACAGCTGCAATCACTACTCAAATTACTTAATGTACATATAACATATTGACAATTTATGGTCAAATGGGTACGTCGTGGTTAGAGGACAACTTGAAGAAAAGAAAAACAAATCCTTAACTGAATTTTGTCTATATATGACTTGTGAATTGGTAATACTTCTAATAATAATCTGAATTTTTCTGGTTTGGAATCTAAAGAAAAGAATCAAAAGCTCTTCTTACATCTGAGTTTATGGTGGATGTTGATAGGACCAACCACACCTCACTGTACAGTACTTATCTTCACGCATATGTCGGATGGACCATCTCACACATGATCAAATAATTACACGTACATATATTAATATCAATCTATATATATAAGAACATCTTTCAATGGCTCTATCACATGTCTTGCTCCTATCATCCAACGGTCCTTTTCCACTCCAAACATGGCTTCTCTTGTTTCTCTTCTTCTTCTTGCATTGCTCACCATTTCTTTAGCAGAGTCCAAGACTTACTGGGGTGACGTGGCAGCTCTCAAAGAGTTCAAGAACTCTGTCGACGCCAAGTCCAAGACCCCTGGCTCTTGCCTCAGCTCCTGGGACTTCTCCTTCGACCCCTGCGACAATTTATCCAGCGAGACATTCACGTGTGGCTTCCGCTGCGACACCATCGTTTCCGGGTCGAGTCGGGTCACAGAACTCATCCTCGACCAAGCCGGGTACTCCGGTTCCCTCTCCTCCCTCTCGTTCAACTTTCCTTATCTCCAAACCCTCAAACTCTCCGACAACTACTTCTCCGGTCCGCTTCCCAACTCGCTCTTCAACCTCACCCGTCTCACTAGCCTCTTCCTCTCCGGAAACTCCTTCTCAGGACCCATACCCGCTTCCCTCGGGTCAATGCCTCCTCGACAACAACAACCTCAACGCCTCCGTTCCGACAAGCTTCAACCGTCTTTCCCGCTTAAAACGGTTAGAACTCCAGCAAAACAACATCTCCAGCAAACTCCCCGATCTAACCTCCCTCAAGAACCTAAACTACCTCGACGTTAGCGATAACCGGTTCTCCGGTCCGGTCCCGTCATCGCTCCCCGGTTCACTAGTCCAAATCTCAATGCGTAACAATCTCTTCCAAGGAACGATACCGAAGAGCTTCAGAAACTTAACCTCTCTCGAAGTTATCGACCTCAGCCACAACGAACTCAGCGGCTCCGTCCCATCGTTCATCTTCACTCATCAAACTCTCCAACAGCTAACTCTCTCCTTCAACGGCTTCACTTCTTTAGACTCGCCTCGCTACTCGCCCTCTGGTCTCCCCAGCGAGCTGATCTCCGTGGACCTCAGCAACAACAAGATCCGAGGCCCGTTACCTCTGTTCATGGGCCTGTTACCGAAGCTCTCAGCTCTGTCGTTGGAGAACAACAGCTTCTTCGGTATGGTTCCGACGCAGTACGTTTGGAAAACAGTGTCGCCTGCCGGGTTTCAGAGGCTGTTACTTGGCGGGAACTTCTTGTTTGGAGTCGTGCCGGGTCCTTTGATGGCGCTCAAGCCTGGCTCGGTGAACGTGCAGCTCGCTGGGAACTGCTTCTCGTGGTGTCCGGGGACGTTTTTCTTCTGTCGGGGACGAGAGCAGAGATCTCTTACGGAGTGCAGAAAGTTTAGTCGTGTGATTCCTTGATTGTTTCTTTTTTTTCATGGCTTGAATCTTCGGGTCTGGTCGGGTCGGATCTTTTTGAAGCTTTTAGTAGGGTCTTTCCGGCAGTTGCTTAACCCGAAGCTTAAAATGTGATTAAATTAATAAAAATTGCCGTTAAGAGAGTCAACTAGGCATGATATAATATAATGTGTCATCAAATTTATGTAATCAATAACATGGATGATGATAAGATGGCTCTGTTGGATATGATTTGGGAGCAAAGAGTTTGCTTGGGCTTTCCAATTTGGGCCCTATTATGTAAGCCTTTATTAGACGATACGATAAACAAAAGTTTTAAGAACATGATTTTGAATGTTTTATTCTCTCTCCATTTCCATGGCGCACAAAATTATAAAAAAAGGAGACAACCCAAGTAAATGTTAAAAGAGTTTTCCGATAATGGAAATATGGGCCTCTTGCACCTGGAGCGAATATCATACAGCTAGACCAAACACCAACATCCCTTTCAAAATTTTAAAGACATTATAACTAGTATTTTATCAAATCAACAAGTATTTTCCTTCAATGAAGCCTACATGCATTTGGGTTTTCTCAAAAGTCAACACTAGCAATATATGACAATCTGACATGAGATGAAGGAAAAATTCGGATTATATCGGTTCATGATATCTCAACCATTGATTTCATATCAAACCAGCTTTCGAGAAAAAAAAAAACATTGATTTCATTTCATATCCATCATATATTCTTTTTTTTTGGACAACTTCCATCATATATTCTTATGAGTACTTTTTGAGTGGGTGAATAAATAATATACACAATTTGCTTGCCCATTCCTGGAAATGGAAACAATATTTCAATCTTCGGATACATTAATATTTCTTAGGATTTAATTCAAAACTAGGATTAGATCCGCGCCTTGCGCGGGATTAAGTTTTTATTTTATTATATTTTAGAGAATGAAACAATAGTTTGGCATCATTTGGATTAGGGGTGTTCAATCCGGATATCGGGTTGGTTTCGGTTCGATTTTTTCTGTATTTCGGTTAGTAAAATATAACTACTATTCTAAATCCATATTTACTTTGACTTTAGTCTTTCACATACTTTTCAAAGATTTCAACTGGACGACTAAATTGATCAGCCAATCTTGTTGCTTTAAATCATTAGTATTTATATATATATATATATATATATATATATTATTTAGTTTGAATATTTATTAAATAAAAATTCATATGTGTTATATTTTATGATCATTTGTAACTTATTATAACAAAAAATAATCTATTGATCACAAAATTTTCAGAGTGAGAATCTTCAAATTTCTAATAATATATATACGTCTTGAAAAATTCCAAAAAATATCATGACAAAAAAAATTCAAAATATAACATATAAGAAAAAATATAAATGTTTTTATTATATATATTTAATGTGATTTTTTAATATCTTTCAATAATATAAATTTTTTTTTAAAAAAAGAACTAAGATACCAAAATTGTTATCAAATATTTCTTATTCTTAATAATTAATTTTCATATATACGTTAATCATATTAGGTAATTTCGTAGCTTCTAATTAAGGAAAGTGCAAAAAAAAAATTTGGTAGATTATTTATCAATTCAATAGTTAGTTTATAAAAAATATAATGTAAGTTAAGATGGACCAACCTATTTTTCTAAGAATAGTATATTTTATATAATAATTTATTAAATGAGAATTTATAATCATACAGTTCTATGATCATTCATATCATTTTATAACTAAATATTTAAATCATCTATAACAAAATTTTCAGTGTGAAATGTTTAATAAGTTTATAAATTATAAATGTTTTTGAAAATTCATTGAAAGTTTTAATATTAAAATATTTATGTAATCTTATGGTATATAGTTTAATCTATATATATATGTTTTATTATTAAATGATATTTTTTACTCATATGGTTTTAAAATCATGTGTATCTTCTTATAATATTAAATAAAAGTTCATATTAATACAATTTTATGATCATTTGTAACTTATTATGACAAAAAAAAAATCTATTGATCACAAAATTTTCAGAGTGGGATCTTCAAATTTCTAATAATTTATAGACGTTTTGAAAAATTCAAAATATAACATATAAGAAAAAATATAAATGGTTTTATTATATATTTAATGTGATTTTTTAATATCTTTTAATAATATAAAATTAAAAAAAAAGAACTAAAATACAAAAATTGTTATCAAATATTTATTATTTATAATAATTAATTTTCACATATACGTTAATCATATTAGGTAATTTCGTAGCTTTTATTTAAGGAAAGAGCAAAACATTTTTTGGTACGTTATTTATCAATTCGATAGTTAGTTTAATAAAAAGTGTAATATAAGTTAAGATGAAACAACCTATTTTTCTAAGAATAGTATATTTTGTATAGTTATTTATTATATAAGAATTTATAATCATACGGTTCTATGATCATTCATATCGTTTTATAACAAAATATTTAAATCATCGATAACAAATTTTCAATCTGAAATCTTTAATAAGTTTATAATTTATAAATGTTCTTGAAAATTCATTGAAAGTTTAAATATTAAAATATTTATGTAATCTTATGGTATATAGTGTTTAATCTATATATATATATTTTATTATTAAATGATGTTTTTTACTCATATGGTTTTAAAATCATGTGTATCTTCTTATAATAAAAATGTTAAACCATTGATCATTAATTTTTAACATAATAATTTTAATAGTTTTAGTCATTTATTGTCGTTTTTAAAAATTCAAAATATAACATATACGAAAAAATGTAAATTTTACTTTTATAGCTAATTTGATTGTTTAATTTATTTTAATAATATAAAATTAAACAAAAAATGATGGAGGAGATATAAATTGTTATCAAATCTTTATTATTAAAATCATTAATTATCATATATTTATTAGTCATTTATGGTAATTATGTAGGTTTTGTTTAAGGAAAGAAAATAGCATATCACATCATTATATCATATAGTTTGACCAACTTATGTATCTAACAACATATAAAAATCAAATGTGGACCTACTTATTTTTCAATTGAATATAATTGACTATCTAATTGAGTGCCACCTATGCATTGGAGTCTCTTTTAATTAATACAAAATTGAGGTTACAACTTTTCAAATATTCCTCAGTTAATATATAAGTGATAATTAACAATGTTCCTGGGCGTTGTCGGAATCTGCTTTATTGCCACTTTTTAGTTGTCACGAATTTGAAAAAAGGAAAAAGGAGAAAAAGTAAATGCGACCATCATTATTATTCGTGGATAATATATTTACATCTGAGTTTCCATCATAGTTGAAATATTGAAAATGCAAATGACTTTGTTTGAACAAAAAAAAAACACATTAACTATTTTTGAAAATATGTAGTATTACTTCGATCAAAAAAAAAAGATGTAGTATTACTTGAATTTTTGTAGTCAAAGTATCATTAGGACATCATTTTTTTTTGTTTAGTCTTCAGAAATGAAAATATCCGAGACTCATGAGAAGGTATAGACTAATCTCCAAAGAAGAAACGCAGTCCAAAGATAAATTTTCACTCCAGGTTTTCAAATAAATTGTAAGATAGATTTATATCTGCGTAGCCACAAAATGAAATTTAGTAGAGTGTATTCAAACCTTAAAGTTGCTTAACACCTGAAACCCCTCATCTACCGTTAGATCACCGCATTGTGGTTAATTAGGACATGATCTTATATAAGTATCTTACTAGTATAATATCAATATTTTTAGTCTAGTTTAATTAAATAATTTAATTTAAAATTATAAAAAGTGTCTAAGCCAATGAAACAAAGATGTGTTAAAAGTTTATTTATTTTATTTTAGAGTATTTTGAGAAATTCTTCTCATTATTTCTTATACATAATCACTTTTTCATTATTATATTTTTGAAAAAATCATTGAGATACTTCTATTGAAGATGTTTTTGCAGTTTCACAGATAAAAGCCTAACCAACGATAATTTTCCTTAACCATGATATTAAAATTGAAGGAATATATATATAAATAAATATATATATATATAAATAATTTGGTTTGTTCACATGCAAACAAAAAATATGAATGCATGTGAGATAAATCGAAGCAAGATAACAAGTTGGGCAAAAACCTTTAATATGAGAGAGTTAACGTGACCGACGAAGATAAAAGCTTCAAAGTTCACATGCAGCTTTGCTCTTTTTATAAACTATGTCACAGACATCGGTAAGGCTATAAACTTATAAGGCAGATAACACGTTTTTCACGCAGAGTCATTCGAACCAAATGTACATTTATTACGAGAAGAAACAAAATGTATAAACTACAAATGACTTTGCATAATTACATCTAATAGGCTACTACATAAATTAAAAAAAAAAATTAACAAAAAGGAAATTGGAAACTTCAAAGTATAAATCGATCTTTAACATGAGTAATTTTGCATAAGAAAATGCCATTGTTTGTTGTTATAGAGCACTTGTGATCGTCGAAGCCGATCCTGAAAAGTCAAATGAAACATTCAACTCTAATCTTGTTTTTTTTTGAAAAAAAATGACATGACATAAGCTTCTGAATTAGTAAAAAAAAAATTATTAAAATCTTTACTAAATCACCTACATATATTTAAAGCATTATTGATCATATACTTACACGAGAACTGAAAATTTTATATTTTTTTTTGTAAAGTCCACACATTGATGGAAATATTCGTACTGATCATATTAATATCTTTGATAAATATCTAAAATGTGTTGTGAAAATAAATCTTCAGATGTTTATCTAAAGCCGTGTTTTATGGGAAAATTTTCAAAAAAGGATTTTGACAAAAGACTAGAAAGGAGTTTAGGGGTAAGAAGCTCTCTTTGTAGATTCGAAAGTCCCTTAACTCTAGAGCTGCCTTTGTTGTGCTTTGAAATTGTAGAAACCTCCAAAAAAAAACTTATTAATGTTGATCGTCCAAGTGATGAATTGAATTCTAATTAAAAATGACGTCTAGATAGTTTAGTTAGTTTCTCTTTACACGCCGAAAGTTTGACTTTAGTTTTGTAAATAATATAAAAATCACATTCTTATAGATTTAGTTTTGATACAAATTTTATGGAAATGTCCGATTCCAGCTTAAAATTTTTCAACAGATCTATCTGTATCTTTTATATTTCAACTCTGATATTATTATGCTGATTTAAAATAACAATTTAAATGATTAAATACATTCAAATAACTAAATTTTATAATTTATACAGTTTATTTAAAATGAATTTTAACCAATATTTAATCGATACAAATTAAAGAATAAAAACATAACCAAAACATTTTTATACGTCAAAAATGGATTTTTTTCCCAATTTTAACAAAAAAGTTTTTAATTAGGAATATAATTAATCAAGGGGGTGATTGGTAGTTGCTGTAGGTGCTGTCCACAGCCCTATTTATTTCCACAGCACCAAATTCAGAGCAATCAAGCTTTAAATTTTTTTTTGAAACCACAGCTCTTAAAATATCCTACAGCTGTACAAGTGCTCTGCAGAGCCAAATATCCAAAGCAATTTTTTAGTGTTTCAATAAAATTCTACAGCAATAAAATCTAAAGCCACAGCAAAAAGTCTACAGATTTTTTTCTACAGCAAAATATTTAAAGCTACAGCCATTACCAATCGGACCCCAAATATTCTAACGTTTTTATCTTACCGTCATTTAATAACTCAAAGTAAATGATAATTCAGGTAGGATTCGTATCAAAATTTACTAATTTTCCCTAATAAAATTCCTTTTTAAAACCCCTAAACTCAATTCTGAATGTTATCAAGAGTCCAATGTCAGATAGGCTCAAACAAATATTATTTATTTATTTATTTTAAAATCTTCACTATATAAATACGAAACGCCCACAATCTCTTCCGCGTATTTCGTCTCCTACAAAAGCTTTCTCTAATCACTAGCTCGCTCGCCTCCGCCGCTACCTTTGCTTCCTTTCACAAAACCCAAAGCCAAATCAACAAGTGATTTCGATTATCACATTATCTCCGGCTCAATCGATTCTGATGGTATCTTCTTCAATCTCCCTATCTAGTTTTCACTGTAGATGGTGGAGATTTTCGGGGGTTTTGATTCGATAGTTCTCCGTAATTTAGGGTTCGTACGATTCGTGACTCAATCTTCTCGATTTAGATTTGAATTCGATACTGCGAAAACCGAATCGCAGCTCTGAATCGCTGATTCTACGATTTTAATTACGAAATGATTTTCTAGGTTTAGGATTTGCGTTTTCACTAAGTACTGAAACGGTGCCGTTTTGTGAATTCTGATTAGTCAAGTTTAATCAGAATCTCACTCTGTTTTCACCACACAGATGCTTCCTTGTGCGAGCTCCGAATCAGAGTCCTTAGACAAGGACTCTGAGCCTTTCGTGGAAACAGATCCGACCGGTAGATACGGCCGTTACGACGAGCTACTCGGCTCAGGCGCCGTTAAAAAAGTCTACAGAGCCTTTGACCAAGAGGAAGGCATTGAGGTCGCGTGGAACCAAGTCAAGCTGAGATGTTTCTCCGACGACGCAGCCATGCTTGAGAGGCTCTACTCTGAGGTCAGGCTGCTCAAGAGCCTCAAGAACACTAACATCATCGCCTTGTATAAGGTCTGGAGAGACGAGAGGAGCAACACTTTGAACTTCATCACCGAGATTTGCACCTCTGGGAATCTGAGAGAGTATCGGAAGAAGCATAGGCATGTGTCTATGAGAGCTTTGAAGAAGTGGTCTAAGCAGATACTCAAAGGGTTGGTTTATCTCCATACTCATGATCCTTGCATTATTCATAGAGATCTCAACTGTAGCAACGTTTTCGTCAATGGAAACATCGGTCAGGTAAATAAAAAACATAAAGTCACTGTCTTTTTTTTTTGGGTTGATGATTGTGTGTCTTTGATTGATGAAACCAGGTTAAGATTGGTGATCTTGGTTTAGCTGCAGTCGTGGGGAAGAATCATTTAGCTCACTCGATCCTCGGGACACCAGAGTTCATGGCGCCTGAGCTATACGAGGAGAAGTACACGGAGTTGATTGACGTGTACTCTTACGGGATGTGTGTTTTGGAGCTTGTGTCGCTGGAGATTCCATACAGCGAATGCGACAGCGTGGCCAAGATATACAGAAAGGTGAGCAGTGGAGTCAAACCAGAGGCTCTGAACAAAGTAAAGGATCTAGAAGCTAAGGCCTTTATTGAGAAGTGCATTGCGCCAAAAAAGTTGAGACCTTCTGCAGCTGAGCTTCTTCGTGACCCGTTCTTTGATGGGATAGTGGATGAAGAAGAAGAAGAAGAAAACAATGACAATGGTGGAACTGGTCGTATTGTGTCTTGATGATGGGTGGATGATGCATAAGGTGACCAGTTTGTTTGTCTTGTGGTTTGAGTCTGTTTTTACATTTTGGGAGGCATTGTTTCGTTCTTTTTTTTTCGATTCTTTTGTCTCTTTAGGATGTACATAAACTTTTGGTTCGTTATTGGAATTACACAGCCTTTTCTTTTTAGTTAATAACCTGATTTCAAACGTGGGAGAAAGCAGAATCTATAATTTTATTTGTACGTCTCAGAAAGTTTTGTAAATTATTGTATTATGCTCTACAATTTGCTAAACATTTGTTATCTTTTGAATGATGATTGATAAAAAAAATGTCTGGATTGAATAATTTGCAATATATCTTAGCCGGCTCAAAACTCATTACATCATTTCTTATCTAGTACTAAAGCTAGTGCAGAAATTTGTTTTCTTTTATCTTTGTCTTACACAGATTACAATGGTTCACTCTGTTTTATCTTTCAAAATAGACTTTTGGGTTCCACTATCATATGATACTCTATTTTAGAGTGAAGATAGAGTGATAAACAAAAAATAAATGGATTACTCCATCCATAAACCATGAAGTTTGAAAATATTCAATTCAACTGAATCTCAAGAGAAGACAACAAGGCAGCAGATGCACTGGCAGTTTCATATTATATATTCTTCTTTCAATTATATGTATTATGTCCCTAATGTACATTGAATCAATCCTCCATGAGGATCATACTTCTTCGTTATAAAGATAGCAGCATCATCGATAGAAGAAAAAATTCGAAAAGTATAAAAAGGCTTTGTAGCTTACCAAAATAATATGCCCAGTTCCTAAAAGCCCATATAAAAACGGCTTTGAGTGGAACCCACATCAATATTATTTATTAAGTAAAAGACAAAAATCAAAAAACAATAATTCAAATCACAACGGTCGAATCGACAGGCTCTCAAACATTCAAAAACTCGCTTTACCTTATCGTCCTCTTCCTCTATCTCTCTCTCACACTTAACGTTCACATTCTCTCTAAATCTAAAAACTCTTCACTTTCTCTCTATCTCTGCTTGAAAACAATGAAGTCCCCAGCGAAGATGGGAGAGTCTCGAATCTTAGGAAACATCTCGACTTCCTCTATCCGAAACCTCCTTCCCAGATCCATCTACGCCAAGCAGAAATCAATCCAAAGTCAGAGCTTCAGATCCAACGACGAGAACGCTCCTCCCTGCGACCCAAACGCAGTCACTCCTCGTAACGATCTTCAATTGAAAAACAAATCTCCTCAAAAAGTGTTTCCCTCAGCTCTCCCCGAAGAACACACTCAGGTACAGATCCATTGACACCTTTCGATAAGACACAGTATTGACATGAGTAGATAGATGATTCTATGGTCTTACTGTTTGATTCAAATGTGACAGATTCTCAAATTGGGACCAAACACTTACTCTGAAGACAAGGAGGATACTGTTCCAAAATCTCCTTCCAAGGTAACAGTTCTTATCCGAACGTGATAGTGAATCTTTATTGTTTCAGTCGTTTGATTCGAATTGAAACTACAAGAGTTTGAATCCATGGATGTTATACTAGATCCATTACCTGTGAAATTGATACCTTTCGATTTTACTTTAGTATTATTATTAACATGAGTAGATGATTCTAGTTAAAAAAAAAAAGAACTGTCTGATTCAATAAACGCTTAAATGTGACAGAACACTGAAGGTAACAGTTATTGTTGGATTTTGAAGTTACTGTTTTGGTTATTTAATCTGAATTTTTTAAATTACAACAGTTTGAAGGCAGGAGTGTACTAGCTACAAGATCTAACTCAATGGATAATGAGATTATAGAGGAAGATGACGAATTGGGTGACCAGATCCGTGAACTAAAGGTCTCCTTTTTTCTATTGGTTGTGTGTTTTGACAATGTATTGTGTGTAATGTTTTTTTTGTTTGTGTGGTTTACAGGAGGAACTAATCAGAACTAAGTCTGATGGGTACAAGCCTGATGGAAGCAAGAGTGGTGGTTACTTTGCTAGGGAGAGCTTGAGTCAGTTGAGGATGAGCATCAACAAGTCTTTAGTCATGTCGTCTGGTAACAAAGAAGAAGATGATTGTGATGATGATGATGATGTGATGGAGCTGAATAAACATGTTGAGAAGTACTGTGACGCTGATGACTTGAGGGATTCAGTGCAGTCCTCCTTTGCTAGTGCTTCGTGTTGTGAAGCTGAGTCAATGAGCGGAGATGAGATCTGTTCTGAAGATGTTGAGATACACAAAGAGTGTGCATTTGCTGAATCTGTGGGAAGTGGGATTTCAATCAGTTTACCTCATCAGACTCGTGTTCTCGAAGAGCCGATATTGTCTGAATCTCCAAAGCTTAGGAACTTTCGCAAGAGCGTGGCTGCGTCTACAAAGTTTCAAGCAAGTGCTAGGAATGTAACTGAGAGCTCCAACAAAAAGTCTTTGAATCCAACGGATTCTCTAGCTGCAAGTCTCCAGAGAGGACTGCAGATTATAGACACTCACCAAAGGAGCTCTTTATCAAACAGATCTTCTGTTTCATTCTCGTTTGGTCATCTGTCTCTGAAGCCTTGCGATGAAGCTGAGATTCTCAGTGCCTCAGTTAAATCGAAACAGGAAGATAGACCAAAAGAAGGGGGATCATCGATTCTTCTCTGCCTTTCTTGCAGACAGAAACTTGACCAAGAAGCTGAGGTATGTCTAGAAAACCTGAGATTCATTTACTTCAGTTTTTAGTGAGCTGTTCATATTTAATGTTTGTATCTTATATTATTACCAGGGAGGATGCACGGACGAGAAGCATCTCAAGAACATATGTGCGGAGCAGGCTACCAAAATTGAGCAGCTAACTTGTCTGGTAAACATATCATGAGACTACTCAAGTGTTTAAAGCTTTAGTTTTCTGACAATATGTTTTAATAATTTTTCAGTTAGACCAATACAAAAACAACACTATGCAAGAGCCTAGTAAGGTAAGGAAACATGTTATATTTCGAACACACAAGCAAACCAGTGAGTTTTTGTTCATGCCTACTTTAACTATGCTTTATCTGTTTGTGCAGCTAATGAATACTAATGATGGAGGAGATAAGACAAACCAGCTAAGTGAAAAGGAAGCTCTTCTAAAGGAGATTGCAGAGCTTAAGAGCAAGCTACAGCCTACTAAATCAACAGAGAACCTGAGGTCCTCTCTGCTATTGCGGTCCTTTCAAATGAGGAAAAGCACTGATCTAACGAGAAACACTAAGAACAACAGTGATGGTCTAGAGGAGGAACGTGAAAGGTGGACAGAAATGGAGAGTGAGTGGATATCTTTAACAGACGATCTAAGACTGGATATCGATAACCACCGTAGACACGCGGAGGATTTGGAGATAGAGCTCAGAAAAGAGAAAACGGCTTCGGAGGAGCTAAACGACGCTCTTGGTAGAGCCATGCTTGGTCACAGTAGGTTCATCGAGCAGTACACTGAGCTCCAGGAGAATTATGATGAGTTAGTTGAGAGGCATAACGTGACGTTGGCGGGAATAGTTGATGTGAAGAAAGCAGCGGCTAAAGCTGCAGTGAAAGGTCGTCATGGGAAGAGGTTTGCCAAAGCCTTTTCAGCTGAGCTTACTGCTATTAGAGCTGAGAAGGAGAAAGAAAGAGAGTTCTTGAAGAAGGAGAACAAGGGACTTAAGATTCAGCTGAGAGATACCGCTGAAGCTGTCCAAGCTGCTGGAGAGTTACTGATCAGACTCAGAGAAGCTGAGCAATATGTACAATCCTCTGAGGTAACTCTTACTTTCATCAATCTTTTGCTTGTGGGTTGGCTCTCAGTATTGAATTTTAATGTTTGGTTTGTTTTGGATTCAAAAACCATATAATTGCAGGAACGTTTCAGCTTACTTGAAGAAGAGAATGCAAAGTTAAAGATGCAGATGGAGAAGTTAAAGGGCAAGCACAAGACAGAAATGAGCACAATGAAGCAATATCTTGCGGAAAGCAAATTGCCAGGGTCTGCATTACAGCCATGGTTCACGGGGAATGAGGAACATTTATCAGAAGACAGAAATGGTTTGGTCAAGGAGAGTGAAGAACATGAGTCAGAACACAGAACCGGTGTGGTCAGCTATGACGACTATGCAGACGATCAGGCATGGAGAGCTGAGTTTGGTGCCATATATCAAGACCATCAGTATTGATGATGATTCTATCATTTCATTTCAAGAGCAAAAACTTTGAATCAGTCTCCTTTTTTCTCAGACAAGACCCATCTTGGGTCATCTTATCTTCTTATGTTGCCTTAAAATTCTTATTCTGTCTTGTTGTTGTCGTCTTTACATCTTCCATTGTTGTGTATTAACTGATGAATCAGGTTTTCTTGTAATCTGAATATTATTAATTCGCCAAAAATCGTTCATTATCTTTTTTTCTTCTTCTGATTTAGATTCAAAAGTTAAGCTCGGGAAATTTGGTATGTGTATTTACTAATCATAGATAAGAAGAACATTTCTCAAGTTAACTTAGCTTTCTGCTTATGCTTTCATTAATTGAGGTCTCTAACTACTGGAGGAACAACCAAGATTACTTGAGTTAGGGACAACAAATAGTCCGAGTATATCTTTGAACTGAGAGGCAAAGGAGGTGAGACCCATTAATGTTTATCTTGATGTCTCTTTGCATACAAGCACAGTCTAATAGAACTCTTGGTGTGTCTTTGCTTGTATGTTAACGTGATCTATGTTCTGCAGCCATTAACGTTGGAGTGGCTGGGTGCTGCACTGGACTTGCTCTTAGTTTCCCTGGTAAGTACTATATCGGCACTGTTCCTTTACAATTTAGACGGTGAAACTATTTGAGCTATTCACGACCACTGAGACATCAAATCACAAACCTCAAGGTGAGTTATCACTATCTTAAACATGATTTTTTACTAACAAAACCTCTAAACTAAAATGGATCTGAAAATAATTAATCAATTATCTTTTTTAAAAGAATAAAGATGAATCCAGATATTTTCTTAGGGTGTTTAATCAAAGATTTTTTGTTCAGTTGAAAAGATTTGTAGCTTAATTAGCATTGTACTTTAGACATCAAAGCACCGGTTTGACTTGCATTTTATTTGCCATTGATTTGCAATTTTATTCCTTAAGATACCTTTTGTTGTTGTTTTGTATACTTTGGTTATGATTTTTTGGATAAACAATATATTTCTGCGAATCTAATTCAAAAATATTTTAACGGGGCTTTAAGTTCGATTTGGAGTGATCATTTTGGTTTAATGATCCAATACTAAAACTAACACCTCTATGTTTGCACTAGTTAATTCTGTTGAGATATTTGTGTAGGCAGATACAGTAACAAATAAAATTTGCACAAATTCTTCCATTGTATAATAATGCGACGTCTCTAGACTATACACAATTAGTTCTCGGATTTAATACTATTAATCTATATTATCTTAAATAAAAAACAAAATTAAATGATTTTGAAAATTAGGAAAGTTATCTTCTACAATCGAATATCTTATCCATTGAACCGAACTCAACTCTTTAGGTTCTT
This sequence comes from Brassica rapa, assembly GCF_000309985.2. Lineage (NCBI taxonomy): Eukaryota > Viridiplantae > Streptophyta > Magnoliopsida > Brassicales > Brassicaceae > Brassica > Brassica rapa. The sequence continues at coordinate 6,702,586 of NC_024796.2, forward strand.
ATAAACAGTCTTTTGGTTCTAAGAAAATTGAACAGTTACTAAAGACAATTGTAAAAACATACTGAAGTCATGGATCCTTCCACTCAAATGGTCTCTCTTCTCTCTCTCTCTCATCATCATCATCATCATCATCACAATCATCATCTTGATTATTTTCATCATTACTTCTTCCTTTTTGTGTCTTGCAGACTTGCGTTCTAAGGCTGGATACTGAGACTAGTGGATGGGACAAATCTATGCATAAGCTTTTTAAGGGCGTTCAAGGTTCTTTTTAATTCTTTCTCATTTATGTAGTCTTTCTTCTAAAGGTTGCAGTAATAGAATCAGTTAACTGAACCCCAAAAAAATCTACATACCGATCTATAATGTCTTTTGATAATATTAATGTGTTAGCTAGTGATTTTGACATAATTTTCATCATCATCACCATCACATGAGGCAATTTGCTATGTTTAAAAACGTGAAACTAAAATTGCGACGTAGAACATTTGTGGAAAAGTTGTTTTGAGGGGTAAACACTTAATCGAACGTTAAAACACTTTTTAGAACACTGATTCTGAAAATTGGTTTAGAACATAGATACATGTGTAGTCATAGTTAGAAATAGAAATGTTTTAATTACGAGATTCGATTAAAATCTTTTTATGATTTTATACTTTTATGGATTTAAACACCCCCAGTCAATAGTCAACTAGTCAATTACTAGATTTTAACATTTATATCACTGAGAAATGATTTTCTTTTTGGGGTGTACGTGCATGTTATGAACAGATGTGACATACACAATCGATGCAACAAGAGGATTAGTTTATCTATCAGGAAGAGCCAGCCCTGAGATTGTACTAAGGATTCGTAAAGCAAAGAAACATGCAAAGTTAATCCACATGGATTATGGTCACGTTATTCCTCCTCCCTACAATCCTCCTAATCCTTATGAAGCCGTACCTATCACATACAATTGCCAAAATACATGGCCACCGTCGCCGTATCAGTCACCGATGTACCAGCCGACGGCGCCGCCGTCTCCTATGACGCAGTACATGTACTACCGCCAAGACCCAAATATCCAACAACCTCATCCTATGGCGTTTCCGTATAACTATTATCCGTACTACGTACCGGAGGTGCTTCAATCTCCACCACCGTATATACCGACGCGAGACGGCGTCACCAGCGAGCAGCAGTGTCGTATCTTGTGAAGAGGATGTCGTATTAGCGCTTAAGCATTGATTTGGTATTATTTTTTTATATATATCAAATCATGCACAAACAAATGGTTTTTTTTTTAAATTTTAATCACATTTCTTGTTTTTCTAGTCACCTTTCTCATACTGTAATCACAAGGGGATGATATTAATAACAGACTCTAGCAAGTTATGAGATTAATAGATTGTGTTTCAATATGTCTATAATGACCCAAAATCCCAAATACATGATTCCAGTTGTGTGTTTTAAAAGAAAAAATTATATGCACTCGTGTCATCTTAAGTTGAATCATGTCTCCTTTAATAACATGAAAGTTCGATCACAAGAATCACGTCTCTGTGCGCTAATGTCATTAGCCTCATTGCCTAATGAACCTCTGAATCACGTTTCTCTAATTCCTATCACTTTGATTAATTTATTTGAAATCATTCACCAAATTTAATAACTCCACCACTTACACAAGGATTTGGATAAGTAAACGTGACCAAGAAGGCAATAAAACAGGGTTGAGGTGAGAAAGAATTAGAAACATTCAAAGAGAAAATAGAGTAGACGTGGCTATATATGAGACAGGCGCAGCCGGTTTGTAATTGGAGTAAGGGAGTGTGGTTCCCTCAATCTACTCCTAAATTCTCCTTTATGCTGTGGGTAGCAGCTAGAAATAGGCTGCAAACCTGTGATAGAATGCAGAAGTGGAATATTATATTGGATACTTCTTGTGTATTATGTCAAGAAGAGCAAGAAACTTGTTGGCATCTCTTCTTCAAATGTCGCTACTCGGATAAGGTGTGGAAGGAAAAAGGAAGGGTTTACTGTGGAATGGAATGAGATCCTAGATGTTGTCTCTGAGTCAAGATCTAATTTCACAGCCACTGAATTATTCATCATTCGGTAAACTTTCCAGGCTCTGGTGCATAGCGTATGGAGGGAGAGAAATGCTCGTAGGCATGGAGAGCAACCGAGAGAAGAAAGATTGTTGATCAAATGTGTTGACAAACTCATTCGACTGAAGCTGCTTGCAGTCAAAGGAAAGGGAAAGATATACCTTGAGGAAAGTTTATGTGCTTGGTTTGGCTCAAGGTTATAAGTTGAAGTGTTGTAGGAGTTTTTGAGTTTTATTTCTTTGGTCTTTTTTATGAGATCAAAAACAGATGCACTAGATCTAACATAAGTTTTGATTGAATAAATTTTACAATCATTCCAAAAAAAAAAGAGAGTAGAGAATTGAGAGTGACAAAATAATGGAAGCGGCAAGAATGTGTTTTGGTCCTAAAACTCTCCCTCGCCTTTGCAACGGTGCTCATCTTATCTTCCAACCAAACTCTCGCTATTTCTGCACAACAAAGAAAAAACGGTTGGTATCTGATCAAATACGATATTTTTCTAATTCTTTTTATATTTTTTTCAAATTTCATTTTTGAAATTCGAAATAAAACTATTTTAATTATTTTAATATATTTATTTGTATATTTATTAAAATTATAAATCTCATTTTTCAAATCTAAACTCTAAAGTCTATATTAAAATATTAGAAATGTGATAATTTAGGCAATTTTTCTAATAATTTCGAAATGGCCACTTGTACATTTGCACCACCTGTAATCACCACCTATAATTAGTGCAGTTCAAAACTAGCGACGGAGCATCCTCATTCTATCAACATCATGGTGGCTAAAATAATCACCAGGGCTAGATATTTCACAAGGGCTCTGGACTTCTGGTATTATTATTTCTTTTGTAACACAAGAGTTCTGGTATTATTCTTATTCATTTTCTCTTTGATCTTCCTCTCTCCTAACTCCAGTTTTCTACCTTGGAACCCCAATGAAATCTAATGATCTTAACGTAACAAGTCAATTCTAAGTGAAAGCTAGAAAGAGCGTGTGATGTAGGTTGTTTGACTCTCTCGTCTTTTCTAGTCAAGTGGCTTTGAGCTTAAATGTCTGCATATTGCAAACGGACAAATGAGGGATACTTATTGTAACTATTGGCTTCTTTTTCTCGATCACTGATTGAAATTGATTGAAAATGTAAGAATATTGATTGTTATGATTTTGTATTTCTATTGATTAAAGAAGACAGCCAGTAATGATTACGAATAAAATTTGATTTAAGCACTAGAAGGAGATGCATGGGAAGTATCTAGGTTTACTTGAATGCTTTAGTGGTTGGAAGAAAAAGTTACTTGCATTATATATCTGTGAAAAGCTTAACAAAAAAATCAAAGGTTGGTTTGCCCAAAAAGTTCCTTTTTGAGGAAATGAGGTGTTCTTTAAGTCAATAGCTATGACTTTTCCGGTTTATGCAGTGTCATGTTTTCCATTGAGGAAGCATCATTGCCAGAAATTCATGAGTGAAACGGCTAGATTTTAGTGGGATGAGGATGGAGATAAAAGGAAAATCCAATGAACAGCATGAGAAAAGTTGTGTATGTCAAAGGAAAATAGTGGATTGGGGTTTCAGACATCGAAGATTTCAATCAAACTTTGCTGGCCAAACAAGCATGGAGGTTACATAATGAGTCAAGTAGCCTTGATAGCTCAGCTCTACAAGGTAAGGGTACTTTGCTTCAACAAGTTTTCTTGAATATGGGAAGGGTTTCAGACTATCATATGCTTGGCGGAGTATCTTATTTGGTAGGGAGTTGCTTCTCAAAAGAATAGTTAAGCCAATTGATGATGGAAGATCGACTTGTGTTTGTATGATGTTTTAGCATAAACACACAAATTAAAAAAATATATTAATTATTCTCTATTAAAAAAACAAAAAATAATTAATCATTAACCACACATTAATTTTTAATATTTTAATCAATTACTTTAATAATTTTATGTCATCAATTACAAATGCTTCGTATGTCATTCTGTTCTTTTCTCAAGTGTACTGATGGTAAGTGAACGACAAAACGTAGTCATTATTCTTTTTAAACAAGTCTTATTGAGTCCAAAATATGTCAAGAAACAGACAAATGTGGGAGACCTTAGTTGCATGCATAAGTCTCCGGCTGGTGAATGATAGAACTTTGCGTCTTAGCCAGGTTGTATTATGTTATCTGTGTAAAGAAAGGTTAAAAGACTGTATTCTTGTCATGTAACATGTCTTTTGTCTTGTGGACGATCTGCTTCCACGTGATGGATATCACAACACTAGAAACAGAAATAAACTCACTGGAGAAGTGTCCTATCTATTACCAAAAGTAAGCAATGCCAAGTGAATTCTTTGTTTTTCTCAGATTTTGAGTTTGGTTCTTGGGAAAAGCCATTATGAATTTGTGATTATAGAATTTTGTGGTTTATATGGATCAGAACAGTAAAATTTCAATGTAAATGCAGATACATTAGCTCTGACAGGTCTTTTATACTTCTCAATTACTATAAAAGATAATCCTAATGGTTAATCTTCATCAAGATTACACATGGCAAAAATATTATTTGATTGTTTTATATTCTTGGCTTCAAATCATTAAAACTCCAAAACATACAATTTTCATAGGATTTTCACTGGTTTCTACTGTGGCGTTTAAATGTTCGCATTATGCATCATAACATAACATGACAGAGAGTTCAAGGATGACTTGTTCAGACGTTTTTTTTCTTTTCTAAATTGTTTTTTTTTTTGCAGTATTTTTTATTTGAATTAACCAAAGTGTAGTCAACCAACTAATCTTTGGACTCCAGCAATACTGACATTTGTAAATTCTCTGGTGACCAACTGTTGGTTCACTATAGGGATAGAAGCCTGACGAGTTAGTTTTTGGATATTAAAAAAATAGAACACAATGGATTAAGCCAAAACAATACTTTATTGTTTTCACTAACGGATAGATCACGTTCTTCTGAATAGAAAAAGTGACTCAAATTTAATTGAAAAAGTTGTTGATTTATTCGAATAGAGTACACCATAAGACATTATAACTTATAGACAAAATATGAGGCAGGCTTCCCTGTGTACACTCCAGCTCAGTTTTTCAATCTGTGTGTTAGAGCAAACGAAAAAAACGTTAAGACTTTCTCTCTTTAATCAACCAATTTATAATATTGTTAATGGTACTTTGGTATTTACTAACCATGGCAAACAGGAAGGATTGTTAACGCCACAATTGGCTAAAAGAGCCTTGAGTTTTGATGGGTCAATCCCGGACCGGGAGAGGAACGGGCAGAGACATTCAAGGTTCGCGGTTTTGGCCACTGTGCAGCAGGCGGGAGTCGGAGGTGGCGGGTAGTTTCCAGTGACCGCTGGACGACATTTCTGCAAGTCATTTGTGTTGACTTTACATAGGGGAATGCTCTTAGCTTCTTGGATCATCATTGCTGCGGTTAAAACCATAGCAAGAACTGTGATGAGGATTCTGGCATTGTTCTTACCCATTTCTGTCTTTTTTTACTAATATCTCACTGTCTCTTCTCTCTCTCTCTCTCTCTCTCTCTCTCAGCTATATCGTGAAAACTTAAAGATAGTGAGCTTCTTATATAGCAATGTTAATGATAAGTGAAAGTTGGTCAAACAGTAAAGCATGTCACGGGTCTTTTACGTCAACAATTTGTAAGCAAACAGACAAATGTGGGAGACCTTAGTTTCATGTATAAGTCTTTGGGTTGGTGGGTGAAAGAATTTTTTCCTTCACGTGACCCGATGGGTTTTGGCCTTTGTATTTTGTTCTGCCCTTGTCATTATCAAGTCATAAACATTTGTTTACAACTAAAAAAATTGTCTACTGTCATGTAACACCAGGTGACTAGGTCTCTGGTTTTGTGAACGTACTCAGCTATTCTGCTTCCTTATGATTCAAGTCACAACCCCATGTTAATATTGAGGTAAAGAAACCCCGTTTTAAATGAGGTAAAGAAAGCCCGGCTTTTTTTTTTAACAACGAAATCCCGCCTTATAAGAAGTTGATTAACTTTAACTTTTCACCATAGCAAAGCTTTAATGCTAACTGAAAGGTGCTAGTAACGTAAGATATGTATCATTAGGAGTCTTTTGGGTTTAGATGCATTATTGCATTATTATTTTAATATATATGGATTACATATGGATTGCATAGTTGCATTATTATTTTAATATATATGGATTGCATAATTGTTTTGGTTCTTTTTAAGTTGCATTTTGTTTCTTAATAAATACTAGATGATAACATACGCGTATGCATGGATTGAGTTTTTTTATATTAATGTTTGTTCATTAAATGGTTTTAACATTTTGCAACATTACAATTTTTATCGAATGTAAAATGAAAAATATAAATGTTGGTCTCTTAAATGTAACACCGTTGTTGAAAAGTATTACAACTAATTTTAATTATTTTTAACTAATTACATTTTAATTGTGAAGGCTAACAATTACAACAATTACAACTAATTTTAATTATTTTTAAAACTTCATATGCACAAAAAAATTAAGTTTTGCTGCTGACACAAATCACCAAAACCACTAGATAGACAACATCGATTGTAAAATGACGAATGAGGATTATGTTTTCTTCTCTCGATTTGTTTACTAATGACTCTCTATTAGTTATCATCTAATATTAAGATATCAATAATTTTTCAAAGCAAATTTTGAAGTTAACATATTTTTATATTTTATATAGTATATAATTTAATTTAAATGATAATAATATTAATATATATATATATATATATAATATGAATATTTATTAATGAGACTTGATATTCATATGATTTATGATCATTTGTATCTTGCTTGAATAGAAGAAAAAAAGTTAAATCATTGATCACAAAATTTTCAATGTGAGACTTTTCAACTTTTAGTAATTTATAGTCATTTCAAAAATTCAAAATATAACGTATACAAAAATCTAATTTTTTTTATTATATGCTTCATTTGATTGTTTATTTCTTTTAATAATATAAAATTAAACAAAAAAGAGAGGATACAAAATTGATATCAAATATGTATTATTCATACATTGTCATATATATGTTAATCATATTAGGTAATTCCATAATTTTTATTTAAGAAAAATATTGAGAATATTATTTTGTACACTACTAATCAATTTAATATTTAATTTAATAAAAAGTATCAATTTGATAGTTAATTTAATAAAAAGTAGAATATTCTTTTATATGGATCAGCTTATTTTTCTAAGGATTCTTTGAATCATCCTAGTGATGACACGTGGTTATGAAAACATGTTGTAATGTTTCAGGTTTAATATATAGGGAATGGATTGCATAATTGCATTATTATTTTAGTATTCTCTGATTATCGTTTTATACGTACTTGAACAAAAAATGGCTTACATGTTAAACTTTATTTGATCTAGTGTTTCATTTAGAGGACTAACTCTCTTGTAAATTGTAATAGTTTTCTGTGTCTCTAGTTCTGGTAAATTTGAAATTAATGGCGTTTATCGACGATGATGAAGAGGAAAACTTTGTTCCTCAATTAGCCACCAATTACTATTTCGAAGACGACGACAAGGAACCTGTGTCATTCTCGTGTCTGCCAATTTAATGGAGTGACAAGGAGAAAGTAGACGGAAGTGTAGCTGGTTTGTACTTGAAAAGAACCTCTGATTATGGTCTTTTGCCTCTGCATAACAGCATAAGCTGGTTAAGGCTTGGAGGTTCGACCTTTCCAACTTCATATCGGAGATCTGTTCTCACAAAGGACAATGTCTGGATTAAGCTTGAGAAGCAAAAAAAAGGTACGCGGAGTTGCTAAAATCATCTCCAACTCATTTCTATAATATAAATTTCTAAAATAGAAAAAAAAAAGTAGAGACAAAGATTTTGCTCTCTGTAATAGATGAATGATACATTCACTTTTACCTCTATAAATAGATGAATGTTTTTTTTTCTATTATAGTGAAAAACATTGGAGCAAAATTTCATAAAAAAATAGACGTAAGTTGGAGATGTCCTAAGAATTGTTCTGGTGAAATAGATATCTTAATGTTTTTTTTATACAGATGCTCTTAATATATTAAAATAATTCATGGGCTTTATATTAGATTAATCCAAAGCAGGGAAGAGACATGACGAGTTAGTTTTTGGATATCCAAGAAAGTAGAACACAATGGAATAAAAGCCAAAAGCAGTACTTTATTGTTTTCATTAATGTGTAGAACACGGTTCTTGTAGATAGAGAAGGTGACTTAAAAATAACTTCAAAATTTGTTGATTTTATTTGAATAGAACACCATAAGAAATAATAACTTAGGGACTTAATATTCAGATGGTGGCAAAGTACGCAGCAGGCCGGATTGTGTCCAGTCCACCTCAGTTCTTCAATCTGCGTGTTAGAGAAGAACAAATTAAAAAAACGTAAGACTTTCTCTCTTTACTCAACCAGTTTCTAATATTGTTAATGGTACTTTGATTTTTACCGACCATGGCAAGCATGAGGGATTGTTAACGCCACAATTGGCTAAAAGAGCCTTGAGTTTTGATGGGTCAATCCCGGACCTGGAGAGGAACGGGCAGAGACATTCAAGATTCGCGGTTTTGGCCACTGTGCAGCAGGCGGGAGTCGGAGGTGGAGGGTAGTTTCCAGTGACAGCTGGACGACATTTCTGCAAGTCATTTGTGTCGACGTTACATAGGGGAATGCTCTTAGTTTCTTGGATCATTATCGCTGCGGTTAAAACCAGCGCAAGAACTGTGATGAGGATTCTTGTATTGTTCATACCCATTTCTGTCTTTTTTAAATCTTCACTCTCTCTCTCAACTCTTTGGTGAAAAGTTAAATCTATTTAGCTTCTTATATAGCAATGCAAATGCTAAGTGAAAGTAGTAGATAATGGCACGGGTCTTTTACGTTGAAAATTCGTAAGCAAACGGACAAATGTGGATACCTTAGTCATAGGCGGCTTAGGTGGAGAGACAATCGGTGAGACTGCCCCCAGTTCATGCAGATATCTCCATATAATAAGAATTAAGGGTCCATTAAAAATTTGTACAATTTTAACTATCTTAAAACGGTCTAAAAAATTCACAAATATATGCTTTTTTCATTAAATTTACAAAAATATTTATTTTAAATATTTAATATAAATATAAATATAAGGGTATGCTTAATTTTTTTTTTTTGCCTTGGGAACCATTAAAATGTTGAGCCGATCCTGACCCTGGTTTCAAGCATAAGTCTTCGGGTTGGTAGATCAGATGAAAGAATTTTCTTCTTTGTGTGGTTCAATAGGTCTTGGTCATCGTATTTTGTTTGGCCCTTGTCATGTCAAGTCATATATGTTTGTTTTAAACCAAGAGATAATTGGCGTACGTACCCCTAAACCTAATCTATATTAGTAAACTATCCATCTCTTGTTTAAACCCATTTTCATTCTAAAAATACCATTTCCCTCTACTCTCTCTTTTGTGTAAGCTGGTGTAGTGTGTCAGCTGATGCAGTGCGCCAGTCTACAAGATAGATGTGTAAGGTTTTTCATCTAGTGGATGAATGTGTAAATGTTATGTCAGACAATTTATTTTATTTTTATTAACTCTTTTTCATCATTTCTCTCTTATTTCATTATTATTTCATTTTTCTCCTAATTTTTTTCTTCTCCTCTAACTTACACAAACTACATTCTATGTTTTCTAATTTCAATTTCTAAATTTCATGTCAATCTCTAAAAAGTTTGTTCAGTTCACTTTGAAATTTCACTATACTTTCACCAGACTTTTTTTTTTTTTTTTAATTTTTAGCTATCTCCAACGTCATTACAAATCTATTTAGTAAACCCCAATTTTTGTGTTCAAACCATGTCTCTCAAAATATTGTTTTAAAAATATTATAATATTTTTTAATTAACAATTTATGGGTAGCTATGGAGACTAGAGCCTCTTCAAAGCGAAAAGAGAGCCATGTGAAGAAGGAAATGAAGTGGATTCTTATTGTTTGATCAAATTTGCGAGTAAACACCTTTCACACAAACTTATGTAAATATTTGAAATAAGTAAAATGTTATAAATACTTGCTGTTAATCCCTACATGGTTTACTAGCTGATATATACATTTTTTGTTAATATGTTGGACGGATACATGTTTTAGATTCTTGTATGTTTAACTAATATATGATTGAGAATTCATGGTCAATAAGGAAAACATTTATCATTACAATATACTAGCTAAAACAACATGTGTCAAACTAGTTATAAACTATCTAACAATGTTTTCCAAAAAATGTTACAAACGAGTTGGCGTTAGTTGATATATGGGTTGTTATCTGCTCCAAACAATGTACTGACTAACAAACTTTGTATCATCTATTGACACATTAATATATAACACCTTACGGACCATCTATCAATTAACTGCAACCAGTTTTAGTAGCTAATAAATATGTAGCATGAATCCGATATCAAAATAGAAAATTCACTAAAACATAAATAATATTTGTTAACTACAAGAGTACCAACTAACAGATGTGTTATCATGAACGGGTTCTTCTTGAACTTCTAATACACCAACACTTGAGTTATGGTTGAAGGGAAATAACACAACATAAAAACCCTATTAATATGATTAAAAATTGAAAGCAAATTATTATTTGAAACTTAAAGGGATAAAAACGTCAATCATATGAGGGGATATAACCTCCACAATCTATCATCATCAGAGTGTTCAATTGTTAAATATGTCAGTGAGTTCTAATATGTCTATCATAGATCCATAAAACATATTTACCTGATTTTCTTTTTTTCATAGATTCACTACCATGGATCTACGATCTTTGCTTCATCTTATATGGATTTTGACTGATTTTTCGATCTTTGTCGAAATGTTAGTAAAAGTTCATCGAAGTTTCTTGGAACTTAGTAGAAAACATTGAAAAATCATGCTTTAAATCTGAGTTTTTCTAAATAGTTTGATTGAAAAATGAAAGTGATGAGAAGGAAATCCATATTTCTATTAAGATGAGAAGGAAAACTATTTAATTGACTCAAAACTCAGCAAAACATATGGAAGAGAAAACTCTAGCTGTAGACCTACAACTTAGATCACGCTTCCACAAACCTGACACACTTTATTTTTTTCTGTTTGTGTCAGTGTACATCACTGAAACTTTTATCAGAAAGCAAGGACATTTTAGTCTACATAAGTCCTAATGTATATGAGCAAAACTACTAATGTCCATTCATGTGTAGTTCTCTAATATCACTCTTAGATATGTACATATAGCTAAATATCTCTTAAACCAAAGCAAAAAAGAAATGTCATAGATTTTTGTGTAAATGATCAAAAGATTGTCATGTAACATCAGGTCTCTAATTTGTGAATGTACTATCTGATTCCTCATGATCCATGTCACAAGACTCACACCACCAGAAATAAAGGTAAATAAACCATGTGCACACCATCCACTGCTACTGGAGACAGGTTGTCCATCTTCATCAGTCTTCTATGATTTATAGTCGTGACAGACAAAGAAAAAGTAATGATGAGTTAGTTTTTCAGATTGTCAAGAAACAAATAGCTGATTATGCTTTACCATTTTCATGATATATAGAACATGGTTTTCCTCTATACACAACACAAGGTATATTGAACATCATTACAATTCTTTGATTTATTTGGATTAGAACAATAAAAACATCGTAAATTCAGTACATCAGATATTCAGATCAGATGCAGGACAAGACCCAACAAACACTTGCAGCACCATAGAGACATGTCTCAAGCTCCATTCTTCAAACTGCGCGAAGCCAAAACTTTAGACACTTTAATTTCAAAATCCTGATAAATTTATAAATCACATGAGAAATACAATTAATATATTCTTTTCGTTTTACCTTGGCAACTAGGAGGGATTGTTGTAACGCCACATTTGGCTACAAGAGCCGCAACTTTAGATGGATCAATTCCTAAAATAGGGAGATAAAACTTGAATCCGCAGAAGCATTCCAGATTAGCGGATCGGACCACTACGCAGCACTCGTTGACCGGAGGCGGGGGGTTGATTCCAATGACGGCTGGCCGACATTTCTGCATATCGTTTATGTCGATTTTGCAAATGGTAAGACTTGAAACTTCTTTCACCATTATTGCAGCGGTTAAAACCATTGCAAGAACTGTAGATTGCGTAAGGATATTGGTGTTGTTCTTACCCATTTCTTACTTATATGTAAACCATTTTCTATGAGCTTGTTATTATATAGCAAAGCTTTAATGCTAACTGAAAGGTGCTAGTAACGTAATATATGTAATCATTAGGAGTCTTTTAGGTTTAGATGCGTGAAGAAACTGACGAATGTGTGATGGCTTAGTTGCATTGCATGCCCTAGTATCCGGGCTGTGAATGACAATATTTTTTTAACTAGTTGCGTCACCAAATGTTGTCTTTTGTTTGGTTCTCTTTACTGAGTAACAAAAATGATTATATATATGAATTTAGTAAGATTGAGTTTTTGATGACTTTTGTTATTAACAAATATGATTATATCGATTGCATATTTATTTAATTTTTCTTCTGAAGATCGTTTTATACATATATGGAACTTGGAAGTCTACCGATATTCGATGTACATTATATTTCATAAACATAAAAATAAATAATTGCACACCACAACAGTTGGAAATCTCTTTAAAATTTATATGCTAAAATTAGATATGTCAACAAACACAACAATTGATTGTCAAAAAGAAAACACAACAATGGAAATCTTTTCTTTTGAACTAAGAATGGAAATCTCTTAAAATAATGGAAATCTTTTCTTTTGAACTAACAATGGAAATCTCTTAAAATAATTGAAAATTTCAATTAAAATTTATTTGGAAAGTAATTCAATAGTAACAAATATATGGTCAATTTAGAAAAAAAACAAACAATTGATGGTTGGTTAATTAAGCAACGAAAATAATTTAGGAACATTGGGTCCAAAGTGAAGAAACAATTATTAGTGGTCTGATTTAGAAACGACACCTAAAACAAGTCCTTATTAAAGCGTGAGGTCCACCGTGTCTCCCTCCCCGTGTCAATATCATAGAGCGGGTATCTGCTCCTCTTTTTAAATATTGGGCCTATTCTACCAAGGCAATTATCAGTACGGGCTTTACACACAAACAGCCCACAAAAGCATACGTTTATCAGCACGTGTGCGCACACGTGACGATTGCGCACACGTTTCTTAATCGTTTGTTCTCGTCTTCTCTTTTGTTCGCGCTGTGACGATTCGTCCTCTCTTTTTGATTCGATTCCATCAAGTACACAGAGCAAGGGAGACTCATTGGAGAATTCTCAAAGGTTTTTGCTTCTTCTTCTTCTCCGTGATCGTTATTTCGTTTAGTTCTTCGACTCCTTTGTCTAAGACGAACCCTAATTCCCAATTTCGATTTTCCGATTAGGGTTTAGGAGTAAGGTGTAATTTTGCAATTTGCCCCTTTTCGTCTCCGTTTACATTAGGAAGATTAGCTCTCTTGTGATCGTTTTGTGTGTCTCTTAGTTCAGGGAATTTGATGGCGTTTATTGACGATGATGAAGAGGAAGACTCTGTTCCTCAATCAGCCACCAGTTACTACTTCGAGGATGACGATAAGGAACCTGTGTCATTCGCCTGCCTGCCAATTCAGTGGAGCCACAAGGAGAAAGTGGACGGAAGTGCAGCTGGTTTGTACTTGAGAGGAACCTCTGACGATGGTCTTTTGCCTCTGCATAAGCTTGTCAAGGCTTGGAGGTTCGACCTTTCCAACTTCGAACCGGAGATCTCTGTTCTCACGAAGGATAATGTCTGGATCAAGCTTGTGAAGCCGAGGAAGAGCTATGCGGAGTTGATAAGAACTGTTCTGGTGACAGTTCACGCTCTTCAGTTTCTTGGGAGGAATCCTCAGGCTTCTGATAGATCTCTCTGGGAGCATTTGTCTAAGATTTTCAAGTAATCTGACTCTCTTTTTTTTTTAATAACTCTTTTGTTCTTCTCTCTGTCATTCTTTTGGTTTTGACACCTGTGATTCGGATGTTGTTTGTAGGGCATATGACGTGAAGCCATCACAGAATGATTTGGTCGATCACATTGATGTAATCGCTGAAGCTGTTAAAAGAGATGGAAAACTGTCAAAATCCAAGGTTAGTACGGAGACTTCTGCTGACGTTCTGGTCGGTTAGATGTTTGATTTAGAAGAGGCTATCTATTATAGTGTTGTAGTTTCAGTGTCTTGGAGAGTTTGTGAGATGCCCATATTTGTTATCAAGAGTTGAATATTTTCTGTATATGTATCATCATCTTCTTACCCTGACTCTGTCCTAATCTTGTGGGGTTTGTCTTTTTTTGTGTGTGGCTAGTTTATACCTGCATTTCTCTCAAAGAAGCCTACCAAAAAGAGATTACTTGATGAGGTTTGCTCTTTTCCCCACTTGCTTACTCGTTTTCCTCATGTGCGTTTTCCCCTCGGTCTTAACTTCTGCTAAGAGTTGCTATTATTTATCAGGACAATCCGAAGGATGATTTCATAGTTGAAGATGACTCAGCTGTAGCTTCCAATGAAGATGAATTGGATGATGAAGAAGACGATGATGACTATTTTGAGTCTGTTTGTGCAATTTGTGACAATGGTGGCGAGCTTTTGTGGTATGTTTCCTTGCTGTAGCTTTCATAGTTGATTTTCTTTGGATTTGCTTTGCAGAATAAGTCTTCCACCTTTTATCTGATTTGTTAGAATATTGCCCCATTGTTTGTTTATGTTATGTTGGCGCTTTTTAACATAGAGCGTGTATTTTCTCCAAAAGATCGACAACCTTTAGCGTTTCAAACTATTTTTTTTGTTAATTTAGACTCTAGTGTACCTTCCGTTTTCATTTTTTGGGTTGCCATTTTTGGTTTGCAAAAATATTTAATCAAACGCTCAAAATGTTAGCAATGTGAAAGATGCAAATGCAGAAATTGTCAATTGTTTGAGACAACCGGTGCCTAAATAGGTTTCTAAAGATCCACTGGTTTTGTTCTAGATTATGTGTTTTTATTTCAGTGAGCCAAATCGTAAATCTTGTTTTCTGCTTTGTGCAGTTGTGAAGGAAGCTGCCTGAGATCATTCCACGCTACCAGAAAAGATGGTGTAGATTCACATTGCGATTCTCTTGGCATGACGAAGATGCAAGTGGAAGTATGTCACATATAATATTTTCTTATTAGTTCTGAATATATCTGAGCACCTTGGTCTTCTTGTCTTATTATTTAACATTTTTCTGTATGGTTTGCTTATCCTTTTGATTTTTTTACGGCCTTGAGTAGGCATGGAGTTAATTGTTATTGTTGTTATGGATTATTTTCCAGGCGATTCAGAAATACTATTGCCCAAACTGTGAGCATAAGATCCATAGTTGTTTTATTTGCAAGAAGCTTGGTTCCTCTGATAACTCCAGTGGCGCAGCAGAGGTATGGATTATTTATCACTAATGTCGAATTCTGGTCAGGCGATTTTTGCTGATAATGGTGACTGTGAACTAACTAGATGACATTTGCAATTTATAATGTAATGTTGTAGGTTTTCCAATGCGTGTCAGCCACCTGTGGGTACTTTTACCATCCTCGTTGTGTCTCAAAACGACTACATTCAGGAAATAAAGAAGAGGCCGAAGCATTAGAGAGACAAATCATTGCGGGAGAGTTTACGTGCCCATTGCACAAATGCAGTGTGTGTAAAAACGGAGAGGTTAAGACTGACCCTGACTTGCAATTTGCTGTATGCCGGCGTTGTCCAAAGTCCTACCACAGAAAATGCCTGCCACGGTATACCTTCATCTATTAGTCATTTACTTATTGTTCAACTCTAGAATTCTATTTGAATAACTGTCTTGTTGGTTTCTAGGGAGATTTCTTTTGAAGATATTGATGACGAGGATATATTTACGCGTGCATGGGCCGGTCTCTTGAACAACCGTGTACTCATATATTGCCTGTAAGATTTTTATTTGATGTTATATTAAGTGGGAATTCAAATTTAAACTTGCGTTGAGACACTTCTTTCCAATGGTTTCCCTTGCGTAGAGAACATGAGATGGATGAAGAGCTCATGACACCAGTTAGGGACCATGTTGAATTTCCTATGAGCGAGGAGGAGAAAAAAAGAAAGATTCTGGAAAGAGAAAGAAGAAAGGTACTCGAATCAGACAAAGCGAGACCTACGTTTAAACATCTTGCCTCACGAGATGCATATGGAAAAGCTTCTGTAAAATCATTTAGAAGTTCGTTTCCTTCTTCAAAAGATGGTGTCTCGACAAAGAAGCATGGATTACTTTCGTCTGTACCAGATCATTTGAGGAAACGAAAGGAAGTTGATCCATTCAGAAAGTCGAACTTGGTTCGAAACAAATCCCAGAAGACGATGGAATATGGACAGTCTCGTGAAGCTGGCAAGAAGAAAGTGGAAGTGGATGAAGCACGCGATGCTGAACAAAGCAAGGTCTCACTGGGTGAGGGGTTGTTTAATTACATGCAAGATTCTAACAAAGCAAGGTCTCATTTGGTTCCAGTCGACAGCAAACACAATAAGACCGACTCAGTCTCCTCCAAGGAGCCAGGAAGTGAAATACCTAAGTTAGACAATGATTCTCAAAGGAGGTTAGTATTTTTCTTGTTTGTAATTTAAGTTCCATTTTTTCCCGCTTAAAAAAGTTTACGACTTATGGATAAGTTTATTCTAACATGTCTACTCTTGTCATTGTAGGCTCTTGGCAATAATGAAAAAAGCTAAGGAAGAAATCACTATGGATACGATATTAGATAAATACAAAGGTCCATCTACGTACAGAAGCTCTGCAATGAGTGTTCTGAGCAAGACGATCACTATGGGGAAGGTCGAGGGCTCAGTTCAGGTGGGCTAGAAAACTGAATCCTATGTCTATCTTGGTACTCTTAGCCCTTTACTAATGAGACTTCAAACTTTGTTTCTATAGGCTGTCAGAACAGCACTGAAAAAGCTTGAGGAAGGAGGAAGTATTGAGGATGCAAAAGCAGTTTGTGAGCCAGAGGTTCTGAGCCAAATCTTCAAATGGAAGGTCTTACGCTTAGCTTTTTAGACATGGCCGTAGCGGTCTCGTATAGATCCCTTCCTGCATTTTTGGTTAATCCTTTTAAATGTTTGTTTCTTTTGCTTCAGGATAAGTTCAAAGTTTATCTTGCTCCCTTTCTCCATGGTGCACGCTATTCCTCCTTCGGCCGTCATTTTACTAAGCCCGACAAACTTCAACTGGTAATCAATCTTATCAAAAGCATATTTTATCTACATCCTGCAAGGATTGTCGGTTGACATTTCAAACGTTGTGAAGTCGACAACTGAAAGAATTAATTATCAAGGAGAATGATTGGTTATATTTTGGCTGTATAGTGTTTTCAGTTGGCAACTTAAAAATCTTTCTTCGGTTAGGATCACTGTGACACCTGCATGACTAGTTTCTTACAATCTTTTTAACTCTTGAATCTGAAATTTGATACTTGATCAGATCTTATTCTTTCTTTGTCATGCAGATTGTAGATAGGCTCCACTGGTATGCGGAAGATGGTGATATGGTGAGATTTGCTCACGAACGTTATCTATTAGTATAGTTTTATTATTTTGTTTACTTCTCTTAATATATTTTCTGAATAATGATCTTGTTAATATAATGTATCATTTTTCTAGTGTATAAACAAACGTTGCTGTTTTCTTGTTCCTCTTCCAACAGATTGTGGACTTTTGTTGTGGTGCTAATGACTTTAGCTGGCTGATGAAAGCGAAGCTTGAAGAAACGGGGAAGAAGTGTTCATATAAAAATTACGATCTTTTTCAAGCGAAGGTAAATGACCTGTGCACCTGCTATCATCGTGAGCTGTTAGTAGTCTTCTTGGCTTACTCATTGAATTGTTTCTTTTACTTTCAGAATGATTTTTGTTTTGAGAAAAGAGATTGGCTGACTGTATGCAAAGAGGAGTTGCCACCAGGTCGAAGGCTGGTAAGATAAGATTTTTTTTTAAATATGAACTTTGTGTCAGCTCAATAGTTTAGTATCTGATTATTTATCATATGCTTATGAACAGATTATGGGGCTAAATCCGCCATTTGGACTCAATGCTTCTCTTGCAAACGCTTTTGTTGCGAAGGCTCTTGAATTTCTCCCAAAGATTCTCATCCTTATAGTTCCTCCCGAGACTGACAGGTTTTAGTTTCCATCTATCTCATCTTCTCCTCTGTGCTAATCAGAAAACTAAATAACGACTCCACTCTTTCTCTCTCATTAAATCTGTCACTTTTCTCAACAGGTTAGATAAAAAGAGGTCATCTTATGTGTGTGTATGGGAAGATGAGGAGATTGTATCTGGAAAGGTAAATTATTTGCTATTTCTTGTTTGTCTGCCCTCCGTGATTTAGTTTTCTGAGATGTTGAGCCTTTCTGTTAAAATTTACTTCTTGTTTTATTCCCTTCAGTCCTTTTACCTGCCTGGATCTGTCAATAACGAAGACAACCAGTTAGAAGAAAGCTGGAATTTAGTTTCACCGCCGCTTTCTCTCTGGAGTCATCCCGACTTTGCAGCCAAGCACAGGGCAATAGCGGAGATGCATAACCATTTGCCTAGGGATGTGGGGAGCTTACAGTTGAATAAGACTGACGAAGAAGCAAATGCATCTTTTAATCCACTTGGAGCTTCTTCTGACGGCATATGTGATGATAAATCTACATCAAGAGATAGTCCATTTGAAAATGGTGAGAATTCCAGATTGGAAAACGAAGATGTTCCTATGGAAGTAGATGAACTTGAGGTAGCTGATTGTGTTAATAACATTCTGCTCTCTGAGAAAATTGAAGCACGGGAAACTGCAGCGCATGTTAATCATCAGTCGGATCACTTGTCAAGGAGAAGTCATCTGGAAAAGGAGAGAGACACCAGAGACTACTCTGGTAGGATGCTTGGGAAGAGAACTGAGATGGAAGGGGACCGAAGAGAGTTGAATAGAAGATCCGAGAGCATCGAGATCCCCGAGATGACATCTCCTGTGAGGTCTTCTTCAGATGATATATATGCTGTCTGCACATCAATTTCTAATGTGTCACCACAAAGATCTCACGAGCCTGTAGAAGCATCTCTGCCTTCAATATCAAGGAAAAAAAGTAACTTGGGAAAGGATATTAGAGAACCTGAGAGTAAGGTGCAGGGCATTAGAAAACCAGAAGAGATGCGAAATCGGCCGACGAGCTCCGCAAGATCTTCTAGAGAGGACAGCTACACTGTTCGTCCATCAGCAGCAAATACGAGTGAGAAACCATATGAAGCTTTTGAACGATCTTATGGTGCATCTTTATCCCATTTCGACGATGGTCTCGCTGCTAGATATGGTTTTGGTGGAGACTACAGGATGCCGGATCCTCCATTGATACCGGATCAGTTTCCATTGGCACCAGCTATGAGGAATGGTCCTAACGAGATGTATGATTACCGAGGATACTCTGACCTCAGCAGAGGAGGGGTTGGTCCTGAAGTGTATCCGCAGCAGTACGGTGGGCATTTGGGTCCCATGTTAGCACCTCCTCCTCCAAATCTGATGGACAATGCATTACAACAACGTTATGCTCCTCATTTTGATGAAATGAATTACCAGAGGATGGGCTCTTTCCCACCTCAGGCTCCAATGCATCCTAGTGGACACAACAACTTCTATGATCCTCAGGGCTTTCCGCAGCAACCACCACCTCCTGGAGACTTTGGGATGAGTCCAATGGGGTTTGCCCCTGGCCCGAACTACCCTTATATGGGTAGATCTGGCGGTTGGCTTAATGACTAGAAGTCTAGAACAGTTCTAGTTTACCGTGTATTTAAAACATTAGTAGTTTGGTCGATCTTTTATCTCATCAACTAGAGTTGTAGGAAGACTAGAAGAAGAAATCCATAGTTTTTCTTTTCCACTCATAACTCTTGCTAGTGAGCCTTCTTATTTTGTTTAATATAATTAAAGAAAGCCAGCTTCCATTTCTCTTTATATTATATCTTATGGTGACATTTCAATACTGGACCCCGTCCAGATCTGAGATATGGAACAAGAGTTGAGAAACTTAAGCAAGGTATGGATCTCTGCTTTAGTCTCCATCTGTTATTGTTATTTTATCTCATGTAGAATCTCCAAAGGTGTTCTTCGGCTCATCACCATTCTTCCAGTCAGTGTTCTGTTTCTTGTTCTTCCTTTGTCCTTCTCTTCTGTGCATTTTTGCGTTATTTCAGCTCTTTTTTTATCATGGCTCGCAAATTTCAAGCTTATGCTCTTTGCTTTTGATCAAGGACCTTTGTATCCACTTCCTGCTAATCTCTACCGTTTCATCTGCTATGCTTGTTTCCCCATCAAAATCAGACAAAACCCATCTCCAAGTGGCATCGCAAATCGTCTTCGTAAGAACAAACCTATACCTAAATTTGTTTTTGCTGTCAAAATTTTGATCTTTGGTGTCTTGCTACATATCTATGAATACAGCGACAGTTTACCTCGTTTTGCTGTTTTGAGTATATATTGTCTCCATATATACCTTGAGTTGGAACTTGTTTTGGTCATTGTCGGGGCCGTGATATCTACTCTTCTTGGCTGTGACATCGAGCCGGTTTTCAATGAGCCCTACCTAGCCACCTCTCTACAGGACTTTTGGAGCCGCAGATGGAACCTCATGGTTTCAGCTGTCCTACGATCAACCGTCCACATTCCGGTTCAGCGTTTTTGCACACGCTTTCTCGGTCCAGACGCAGCTGTGTTAGTAGGTGTCATGGCCTCGTTCCTTGTCTCGGGTTTGATGCACGAGTTGATCTACTTTTACGCAATCCGTCTGCCTCCAACTTGGGAGGTCACTTGTTTCTTTGTGTTGCACGGTGTAGCCACTACCGTAGAGATAGCAGTGAAGAGAACAGTGCGGTGGAGTCCACCACATAGGGCTGTTTCAGGTCTCGGGGTTCTAGTGTTTGTGAGCGTTACTGGCGTTTGGCTCTTCCTCCCTCAACTGCTGAGAAATAATGTTCATGAAAGAGCGATTAGTGAATGTTTGTTGGTTATTGACATTGCCAAACGCACGTTGTTCATTTCTTCTTCATGATTCTTATTTTTTTCCTAATATAAACTACAAATACTAATAGCAAAGGAACCACCCTTTAGAAGTTCTCTTCATTGTGTGAAAACGTATTTAGAAGTGTGAGACGTGTTGTTTAGTTCACTCCTTACAAAGTTTAACATGTTGCTAGCTTGATTTGATAAATGAATTTGACAAAATATATTGCTGCTTCTTTATGTTTTAGTTGTATCAATTCAATTGTGTATTGTGTGCTTGGTTAAAATGACAGAAACCATGGACATTAATTTAGATGTTTCATATAAAGCGGTAATAATACTTAATTTTCAAGTGAAAGAGATTTTTACCATGAGATAATATTGGATCAAGCGCAACAAACTTGATAATATTTTTTGCGTAATTTAAGAACCTCATGTACACGTGAACCTCCAAAGACAATGAAAGTAACGTATCATTGAATTTGTCTAACAAAGGAAAAGTAACTTTGCCAGAAATGTGTCTAACAAAGGAAGATCTACTTTGCATGTCAAAGTTTATATATTCTTTTGGAGAAAATGTCAAAGTATATCTGTTATAACAAAACAGACTGCCAAAATATCTGACATAAGTCCATTTAAAGCTGGTCTTCAAGTTTTCCGTCATCTATATTATCACATGCAGATATTTCAACCTATTTGAAGTCGTTGATTTAATTATTTTGAAAACTAACTATAAATTTTTAGGAAACGAAAGATTGTCTTAGATTTGTTTCTTTTGTTTGAAAAGAAAAAATTCTTGATAATCATTTGTCCATGTGTTATTCCAAAAGCATTAGTTAGTTGAATAGTACAAAATTTGACTTAAATTTCCAAAACAAAGGAAAAGCAAAGCCTCCGACTTTTATACTTTACTTCTTCTTTTTTTGCAAAATATGTAATAGTAAATCCAAAAATAAAAGCGCAAATATGACAAATGTAAAACTTATTTACAGTTACGGATTTTGTCATTTTTCATATTCTTATGGATATTGTTTATAAATTGCATTCTGCACACAATTAGCAACCCACAGAACTTAAAAAAAAAAAAAAAAAGAGAAAGAAACAAAAGAATGGAAGAAGAGTTGAGAAACTTGATCAAGGTTTGGATCTCTGCCTTTATCTCCATATCTTACTGTTACTACATCTCTTCAAGAATCTCCAAAGGTTTTCTCCGTCTCCTCTCTCTCCTTCCCATCTTCATCATCTTTCTTCTTATTCCTCTCTTCTTCTCTTCTGTCCACTTCTGTGTCATCTCTGCTTTCTTCCTCACATGGCTCGCAAACTTCAAGCTCGCTCTCTTTGCTTTTGATCAAGAACCTTTAAGCCCACTTCCTTCAACTCTCTCCCGTTTCTTCTGCTTCGCTTGTTTTCCCATCAAAACCAACCAAAAACCTTCTTCAAGTCAAACCTACAACAAACCTATGTCTAAATGGGTTCTTGCTTCCAAAGTTATGATATTTTCCTTCTTATTACAACTCTACAGTAACAACTACCATAACAGTTTATCTCAGCTCCCTTTCTTGGCTATCTTTACCATCCATATATACCTTGAGGCAGAGTTTATCTTATTCTCCACCGGTACGTTGCTCTCTACAATTCTTGGTTGTGAAATCGAACGGGTCTTCAACGAGCCTTATTTAGCTACTTCATTACAAGACTTCTGGAGTCGTAGATGGAACCGCATGGTCCCATCAGTTCTACGTCCAACCGTTCACATCCCAGTTCAGCAGTATACGACTCGGTTAATCGGTCCAAACCTGGCTTTTTATGCTGGAGTGTTGGCAACGTTTCTTGTCTCCGGGTTAATGCATGAGCTTATTTACTTTTATATTATTCGTAAATCTCCAACTTGGGAAGTCACTTGTTTCTTTATGTTGCATGGAGTTGTAACTTCTTTGGAGATATGGGTGAAGAGCATGCGGTTGTGTCCACCACCGCATCGAGCTGTCTCGAGTCTTGTGGTTGTGGTGTTTGTGTTTGTTACGGCCGGTTGGTTGTTTACACCTCAAGTGCTGAGAAATAATGTGCATAAGAGAGTGATAAATGAATGTTTGTTTGTTATAGACTTTGTCAAATCACACCTTGTTAACATTGTGATGTAACGTTCATAATATGAAGAAGCGTTTTTTTTTTTTTGTTATCCTCATCGTTATTATCGATAAAAGGTTAGGCCACACACTTGGGAAGTAGAGGCAGGACAAAGCTGGAGCAATGAAGTTTGTCATGCGTTACAAATTTGGACTCCTATAAGTAAAATAAAAAAAAACGTTTTTATTCAAATATGTGCCAAAATAACTAAACCATATATATAGTGATCTAGTAGGTCGATGAATCACCATAAACTCAGTGGATAGAGTAGATAAGTGAGATCCGACCATCTTCCACGCCCTCATCCACTAGGCCAACTCCAGTTTCAGATTAACTCGGAACTACTTTCCTTACTTTGGTCAAACTCTCTATCGGGAAAAAACAACCTTTATGACAAGGCCATGTGATTGGGAACAATGCATGGTGTGAATCATATTTACACATTTTTAATCATGATGAGTTGCTTGCATTCTTTGGCATTGTACCCGTTTACTTTATACTAGTCACAAAACTTGGTTCCGTCGTGGGCATGAGAAGACGAAGTTTGTGTGGGGGTGGAAGATAAGTCTGATGGTTTCACGATTGCTCACTGTAGGGTTTGTAGTTTTACGAGTGGTTGGTTGTTTTTTCCTCCTCTTCTAAGAAGTGGCATGTTTGTTAGACTCTCTAATGAAGCTTTGTTGTTCATTGATTATGTGAAGGGCTATGTTTTTTACTTTTCGGTAATGATTCGTGGATTATCAAATCATATTACTTTGTGAAATTTCAGAATTACACAGATGTGATTAGTGGTTTCGGTAGATCATCATCTACTGTAGAGATAGTTTGAGGAGGAGTTATGAGACTTCACATCTATATATATCATCATTTAGATATATAAACAAGTGGTTTTGCTTACTTTTTCGCTGGTCATGTTGGGACTTAAACGGGTTAAGTTGTAAGTCGATTGATTAAGCTTTGGTAATTTTGTGCAGAATCAGTAGAGTTGAAACTTTTCATAAAGGGTAAGTGTTTCGACAATGGCTTATGGCTCTGTAGCATAATCGCGTGGGGAATCTCATGAATCACGTGTTCGACATGTCTTAATTTAGTTGTTTGGTTTAATTTGGACTTTTATGTAATGGGGTTAATCCCTTTTAAAACCAACCACTCGTAAATTTCATCCTTGAGACTGATGAAAGAGAAATGCTAATTGTCTTTTATGGAATAAATCTTAGGGGATTTGCACTAGATAGCAAAAATATAGGAGATAATTAGGTAGATGGGTAAGACACTGTACTTTTTTAGGTAATACCAAAACAGTCTTTATTTCCACAGGAAAAGCAAAGTACAGTATCTGTTACACGTCAGACGTGATTAATTAAAACAGACGGTTGCACACAAAAAGTGTCAATAATGCAAAGAATTAAGACTTTCTTTCTCTTTTATGCAAAAAAACCAAAGGGATCTATAATAATATTATTCCCCGAATCGGTCTCAATTCCCAGTTCCTCCAAACAACCTACGAGAGTAGGTGAGTACGAGTACGGCAAGTAGCATCGGTCTCATCCTCAAATCATGTGGATTTCGAGTCACCGCCATTAAAATTGGTCTCTTTTCTCTCCTTATTACAATAACCTTTGTCGTTTCTTTCATGTGTGTAATAACGAACATGTGTTCTGTTTCTTATGTTTTCTTCAAACAAAGTTTGTTTCTTTTCTTTCATTTTTGCTTTTGATTTTTTTTCTCCCAATGAAAAAAAAAGTTTCAGATTCAATTCCCGGTTCCTCCAAACAACCTAGGGAGTAGGTGACTACGAGAATCGTAAGATAAGAGAAAAAATGTTGGCAAATCTCAGCCATTACTCATCTCCACCGGGTTCACCTAACGAAGTCTCTGTAAGTCGACAAAAATAGTATTCAGACAATTATACTCGAATCCGGTTTCTATACTTTGTACATGGTTTTTATGTATATACTCAAATCCGGTTTCTATTAGTTGTACCCGGTTTTTATGTATAGGCAACTACGGTTTCTCCTCTTCGAAAATGTCTTATCCTCACCGAAAATATCTTCTCCTCTTCTCTTCACTTCTCCTCTCTAAAAATATCTTACAACTCTTCTCTCACCAATTTGGAAAAATATAACCGATTTTGTACACTTATTTACTTTTTCAATAGGTTCAAAAATAAAACTAATAAATAGTCATAACTGCCAATTGCAGGTTACTTGTAAAATATATCAAAACTCTTCTCTCTTTAATTTTTATAGATACATCCGGTTGCAATAACTAATATCATAGTTTTAAAAGAATGTAGCCGGTTTCGCTAAGTGTATTGCGTTTTGAATACAAATTTAATTATTTGCGAGCAACCCGGGTAGCAGGTAACGAGGAAGGTGTGGGTAAAGGAGATAATTGGCAACTCATGGAAAAATTGTCATGGTTCGCCAATTATTAAAAAGTTTGCATAGATCTGCAATTACCATGCTGAATTTTGATTTCTAGCTAAATAGGCCTAAATCTGATTCATTTGTGAGACTTTAAACACAAGTTGGCATATTTTAACCGGCTCACTTTTGTTTATCAATAAAATTTTGATTATAAAATTTAGTAATATCCAAAATAATAATAGTATACCTTGTGAGAGGGACCGTGATGAGTTCCTCCACCGGATCAAATGCCCTTATGCCATCCTGAACGGACTTTTGAAGTGTATCTTGCTATTAATATAATGAAATATATAAAACTGGATGAAAAAGGAAAGAAATCAAGACAAATTTGAATAGAGACGTTTTTGTTACAGTGTGTCAGTTTATGATTAGTCCACACTTTTATATTTTAAATCAAATTACAATGATTAGTTATTATATTAACTAGAGTTAGCTAGCAACCCAAAGAACTTAGAAGAAAAAAAGAGAGAGAAAGAAACAGAAGAATGGAAGAAGAGTTGAGAAACTTGCTCAAGGTTTGGGTCTCTGCCTTAATCTCCATATCTTACTGTTACTACATCTCTTCAAGAATTTCCAAAGGTTTTCTTCGTCTCCTCTCTCTCCTTCCCATCTTCATCATATTTCTTCTTATTCCTCTCTTCTTCTCTTCTGTCCACTTCTGTGTCATCTCTGCTTTCTTCCTCACATGGCTCGCAAACTTCAAGCTCGCTCTCTTTGCTTTTGATCAAGAACCTTTAAGCCCACTTCCTTCAACTCTCTCCCGTTTCTTCTGTTTCGCTTGTTTCCCCATCAAAACCAATCAAACCCCTTCTTCAAATCGTATACACAACAAACCTATGTCCAAATGGGCTCTTGCTTCCAAAGTTATAATCATCTCGTTCTTATTATATCTCTACGGTAAAAATTACCATAACAGTTTATCTCAGCTCCCTTTCTTGGCTATCTTTACTGTCCATATCTACCTTGAGGTAGAGTTTGTCCTCTTCTCTATCGGTACGTTGCTCTCTAAACTTCTTGGTTGTGAAATCGAACCGGTCTTTAATGAGCCTTACTTAGCTACTTCATTACAAGACTTCTGGAGTCGTAGATGGAACCGCATGGTCCCATCAGTTCTACGTCCAACCATTCACATCCCAGTTCAGCAGTATACGGCTAGGTTAATCGGTCCAAACCTGGCCTTTTATGCTGGAGTGTTGGCGACGTTTCTTGTCTCCGGGTTAATGCATGAGCTTATTTACTTTTATTTTATCCGTAAATCTCCAACTTGGGAAGTCACTTGTTTCTTTGTGTTGCATGGAGTTGTAACTTCTTTGGAGATATGGGTGAAGAGCATGCGGTTGTGTCCACCACCGCATCGAGCTGTCTCGAGTCTTGTGGTTGTGGTGTTTGTTTTTGTTACGGCCGGTTGGTTGTTTACACCTCAAGTGCTGAGAAATAATGTGCATAAGAGAGTGATAAATGAATGTTTGTTTGTTATTGACTTTGTCAAATCACAAGTTGTTAACATTGTAATGTAACCTTTCATAATATGGAGCAATGAACTTTGTCATGCATTACAAATTTGAATCTCATATCCAAAACAAAAACAAAAATGTTTTATTTAAATATGTAGCAAGAAACTAAACCGTATAGTAGGTCGATGGACTTACCTTGGCCATGTGATTGGGGGACCATGGTTTGAATGATATTCAGAACGTGGTCTAATAATGCGAAGTTGCAATTACCGGTTCGTAATGTAAGAATCTGCAACAACAAAAAATGTGTGTAGCTGTCAAATCAAGTTCCTCGATTGTTTTTTCCATAATCAAAGTCAAAGCCTAGGTGATTGGAGGCAAAAAATAAAAAAGGAAACAAGATCTATAGAGAGATGGAAGAAGAACTCAAGAACGTCATCAATTTTGGGTTTCTGCAACCATCTCTGTATCTTATTGTTACTACACTTTCTTTTCTTTTCTTTTTTTTGTAACATCTTATTGTTACTACTTATCAACCAGAATCAAAGCTGGTGTTTTAGGATTACTCTCTGTTCTTCCAGTTTGTGCTCTGTTTCTTCTTCTTCTTCCTCCGTTTTTCCTCACATGGCTCCCCAATTTCAAACTCATCCTCTTCTCCTTCAACAAAGGTCCTCTTTGATTATAATTCATTGATACATGTGTATTTGATTATAATTCTTGATTCTGGATTATCAAATCATATTTCATTGTAGAGTTTCAGAATAACAGTCTTGGTGATTAGTGGTTTTAGTAGATCATCTACTGTAGTCTAGTATGTAGAGATATTGATGTAGCTGAAGCTACGATAATTCAAGTAACCTATTGAATACCAAGGATCGTGGTTTGGCTTAGAAAATTAAACATGGCTCTGATACCACCTGATGTAGCGGAACACAAGGATAAGAAGACTAATAGAGATGGAGGAGGAAGTCAAGAACTTCTTGAAGGTTTGGGGTTCGGCAATAATCTCAGTATCCTATTATTACTACTTATCAACCAGGATAAAACCTGGAGTCTTTCGATTACTCGATGTTCTTTACCGTTTGTATTCTGTTTATTTTCCTTTATCTGCTCTCTCTTCTGTTCACTTCACTGGTTTCACTGCTTTGTCCCTTGTATATGGTTGGCCACTTTCAAGCTCATCCTCTTCTCCTTCGATAAAGGTCCTTTTTATCCAATTCCACCTTCTATCTATCAGTTAATCTGCTTCACTTGCTTGCCAATCAAGCGTCAACAAAGCCCTAAATCTCCATATCAATTCCCCAAATGGGTGTTTATTATTAAAATTGTCATCTTTGGTGTGTTGTTGAATTTGTATTATTACAAACATTATCTGTCTCCGACTATGCTACTAGTCCTCTATTCTTTCATGTATACTTGGAGTTTGAGATTCTTGTAACTCCCTTGAAAGTTTTGCTTAGTATGACACTTGGGTGCGACCTCGAGCTGCCATTCAACGAACCATACTTAGCCACCTCTCTTCAAGGCTTCTGGGGTCGCCGGTGGAACCTCATGGTCCCCTCGATCCTCCTGCCGGTCATCTTCGTTTTGGTGGGAAGAATCACCGAGCGGACAATGAACTCCGATCAGGCTCTATTCTTGGGAGTTTTAATTGTCACATTTATCGTCTCCGGTGCAGTTCACGAGTTGCTCTTCTTCTATTTTACACGTGACAGACCTACATGGGAAGTCACTTGGTTCTTTGTATTACACGGAGTTTGTACTGCCGCAGAAAGAGCGGGAAAGAGGACGAGCTTGGGGCGGCAGTGAAAGATGAATCTGGTGATTCACGGCTGCTCACGGTGGAGTTTGAGGTTGTGACTGACCGAGAGGCTTTCTAAAGAAGCCTTGTTGGCCAATGACTTCGTTACGCACAAACTTTTTTCGTACTTTTGGTAATTTTGCCAAAGATCTTTTGCTAGTGTTTTAAATAGCTCATCAATCATAATGTACTTTTGCTGAATATTTCCGGACAAAACTAAAGAGAGATTATGTGATGATCGGGTTTGGTATTATCAAAATCATTGCCATTGCAACTTGGAGTACAACCAAAAAGACTAACAATGAGTGATTTGCGCAAGTGAGATGCACGAATGAAGCAACTTGAGAAGAAGTTGGAACGTAGAATTTTTTGCATGAATCATTGATAGCATTCCCATAAAATCCAAACCATGACAAATTATATTATTCAACTGAGTAATGACTAGACTCTACATGATAGAAATTAAGCAGATTCTTTGAGTTGGAACGAGTGGATTCAAAATTACGAAGCATATTATAGTTATTTAAGATTTATAAGATTTATAGTTATTTAGTACTTCTCAAGTATGGTTCACACTTGAACAAAACAAATGTTATAAAGTCAACATGCATGTATCATTTACTTTTAGCGTAAGCTAAGTGTCAATGGAGTGTGCCACTGGAGTAAAAATAACGAAACAATGACTGAAATCACGCAAGTAAGATCAAAAGAAGCAACCTAAAAAATTAAATAGCTGTAGAACACATGCCCTAATTATATATTTGATTCGAATTACTTCTTATACACACAACCACTAAGTTAAAGCCTTGGTGATTGCAAGGACTCATCAATGCAAAAGGAAAAGATTTGAAAGATGGAGGGAGAAACCAAAAGTCTCGTCATAGTATGTGTTTCTGCGATAATTTATACATCTTACTGTTACTACATATCAACCAGAATCAAAGCTGGAGTTTTTAGGCTAATCTGTGTTCTTCCCGTTTGTGCTTTGTTTCATATTTTTCCTATGTTTTTCTCTACTCTTCATATCTCCTGTTCTTTATCTGTTATCCTTTCATGGCTCGCTGGTTTTAAACTCATACTCTTCTCTTTCGATCAAGGTCCTCTTTTCCCACTTCCCCCAAATATCTTCCGATTCATTTGCTTCGCTTGCTTGCCCATCAAGGCCCAACAAAACCCTAATTCTAAAACTCAATTTCCCAAATGGGTTTTCCCCATCAAAGTTGCCATATTTGGTGTGGTGTTACATATGTATGACTACAAACAATATATGTCTCCAGTTGTGCTATTGGCTATATATCCTCTGCATATATATTTGGAGCTAGAAATTGTTTTGATGCTCGTCAAACTTTTGGTTTTTATCATTCTTGGGTGTGATCTAGAGCCGCAGTTCAATGAACCATACTTAGCCACCTCTCTTCAAGACTTCTGGGGTCGCCGGTGGAACCTTATGGTCACGCAACTTCTTAAGCCGGCTATATACATCCCCGTGCGGCGGCTTTGCAATGGCCGAATGAGCTCCGATCATGCTAGATTTTTGGCGGTTATGGCGACGTTTATCGTCTCTGGTGTAGCCCACGAGGTGTTCTTTTTCACTTTAACCTTTGAGATGCCTACAGGAGAAGTGGCTTGTTTCTTTGTGTTGCATGGAGTTTGCACTGCCGCTGAGATAGCTGCGAAGAGGACCGAGTTTGTGCGGCGGTGGAGGGTGAGTCCAACAGTGTCGCCGCTGTTTACGGTGGGATTTGTGGTTATGACGAGTGGTTGGTTGCTTTTCCCTACGGCTGCAAGAAGCAACATGCTGGAGAGAGCCGCTAATGAAGCCTTGTTGTCCATTGATTTCTTCAAGCGCACGTTTTTATACTTATAATAACTTGTCCAATCATGATTTATGGATTTATGTGCTTCTGGATTATCAATCTGATAGTGATGATGAGTAGATTGTATTTTCATATTTTATATTGCAAATAATTAAATCATCAATGCTCTATTCCTGAGATAAAGGACAAGAGTATCTCATGTCACGTTGCATAGTTGTTTAGTTGTTTTCACAGTTGTAGAAACGTGTAGTTCCATATCTATTATAAATAGAAAAGAAAACAGAGAAAAAAAGCAGATTGCTAGAAAACTTGTGTTTGTATTTGTGTCTACACAAATATCTTAATTTTTTGAAGAGGGAACTTAATCGGTATCAAAGCAATCTTGTGTTCTAAGGTATCAAAAGAGTAATCCCATTCAATCTTAACACAATCATATATCGTTTGTTGAGATGCTGAATATAACTTAAAGACTGAAGAGACGATATATCCTGGAAACGTCTCTTCTTTTATCGTTTGTTAGTTTTTTTTTTCCTTAGTGGTTAATTCATTGGGATTTGTAGATTTGACGAGTGGTTGGTTGTTTTTCCCTCCTCTTATAAGAAGTGGCATGTCCAATTAGACTCCCTAACGAAGCCTTGTTCACTGATTTTGTCAAGGACAGACTTTCTACTTTTGGGTTATGATTCATGGATATATGTGTATTTTATTATGGATTATCAAATCATATTACTCTGTGGAATTTCAGAATAATACTCATGGTGATTAGTGTTTTTTTCGTTAAGCAGAAGTTGTTAATCTTCTTGGGAATATTTATGACGAGTGTTAAATAATCACAACTTAACGTTATTTAGTCTTCAAAAGTTGTTTGAATCAGGATCTTGATTCGCAGTCTGTCAAACGAAATACAATTTTTTGCATGAATCATTGATAACGTTCCCATAGAGATTTCAACCATGACAAATTATATTTATTCACCTGAGTAATGACCAGACTCTCGTTGATAGAAAAGCAGCAGATTCTTTGAGTTTAAACGAGTTATGGATTCAGAATTATACGGATCATAGCCCTCATTTCTAAAATTTATAATTATTTCATACTTAAGCTTAAGTATGGTCTAAACTTAAACATAACAAGTGTTAAATAGTCAACATGTATTAGTTACTTTTAGAGTACGCTAAATGCCAATGGAGTAAAAGAAACGAAACAGTTACTGAAATCGCACTCGTGGGATGCACAAAGGAAGCAACCTTAGAAGAACTAGGGCAAAAGCTGATCTGTTTTCTCGAATCTTGTTCCATTGTGTAGCTGTAAAACCACATGCCCTAATTTATATCTCGGTTCTTATTTATTCATTCTAATTACTTCTTGTACACGCAACCACTTAGTTAAAGCCTTAGTGATTGCAAAGAACTCAGCAACGCAAAAAGAAAAGATCTGAGTTATGGATGGAGAAGTCATAGGTTTCGTCATAGTATGGGTTCTTGCAGTAATCTCTGTATCTTACTGTTACTACATATCCTCCAGAATCAAAGCTGGAGTTTTTAGGTTAATCTCCGTTGTTCCCGTTTGTGCTTTCTTTCATGTTCTTCCTCTTTTTTTCACTTCTCTTCATCTCTCTAGTTGCTTAGCTGTTTCCCTTTCGTGTCTCGCTAATGCAAAACTCATACTATTCTCTTTCGATCAAGGTTCTCTTTTCCCACTTCCCTCAAATATCTTCCGGTTCATCTGCTTCACTTGCTTGCCCATCAAGGCTCAACAAAACCCTAATCCTAAAAATCAAATCCCCAAATGGCTTTTCCCCATTAAAGTTGCTTTATTCGCCGTGGTGTTACATATGTATGATTACAAACAATATATGTCTCCAGCTGTGTTATTGGTTCTCTATGTTCTCCACGTATACTTGGAGCTAGACATTGCCTTGATGCTTGTCAAACTTTTCGTCTTTATCATTCTTGGGTGCGATATAGAGCCGCAGGCCAATGAACCATACTTAGCCACCTCTCTTCAAGACTTCTGGGGTCGCCGGTGGAATCTTATGGTCCCGGCAATCCTTCGGCCGGCTATATACATCCCCGTGCGGCAGTTTAATAGAGGTCTAATGAGCTCTGATTGGGCTACATTATTGGCGGTTTTGGCAACGTTCGTTGCCTCTGGTGTAGCTCACGAGGTGTTCTTCCTTACTTTGACCTTTGAGATGCCTACAGGAGAAGTGGCTTGCTTCTTTGTATTACATGGAGTTTGCACTACTGTCGAGGTAGCTGTGAAGAGGACAGACTTTGTGCGGCGTTGGAGGGTGAGTCCAGCAGTGTCGCGACTGCTTACGGTGGGGTTTGTGGTTGTGACTAGTGGCTGGTTGCTTTTCCCTACTCTTGCAAGAAGCGACATGCTGGAGAAACTCGCTAACGAAGCCTTGCTGTCCATTGATTTCGTCAAGCGCACGTTTTATAGTTTTTGGTGATAGTAAATGGTTAAATCATGATTTTTTATAAAAAAATAAATGGTTAAATCATGATTTGTGGATTTATGTGCTTCTTGATAAGATCGTTTTATGCTGTTAATCGTGTTTCGACGAGAGTATTATAAATTTATAATACTGCGTGAGAAGTAATAATCTCTCCTATTGTGAACTTTCCTATAAGACGTTAAAACAAAATAAAACGTTGATTATCTTGGGTATAAAAAAAATATTTACATGGATGAATGGTAGTCTATGAATGAAACAATATGATATGTTATATATTAAGCGTCACTTTAGATTTGTGCACGCAGATTAATAAATATTTAATTTTCTATATTTTCGATATAAAAACATCATTACCCATACACTTGATCATATTTCAACCAATAGAAAAATAAAGTGAAAAATAAAATTAATAAATTTTGCATCGAAATGATAAAACGACACTTATTTTGCAACGAAAAAATTTCTCTACAACGACACTTAGGACCTGACTGATTCAAACGCAGCGGTTGCGGTTGCGGGAGTTTGTGGATGCGGGCGGTTGCGGTTTCTAGCGGTTTTAAGAGATTTGTACGACTGGTACTACGGTTAAAAATTAGTGCGTTTGCGGGTGACTTATAACTGGTTAACTACCAAATGCGGTAACAATCAAATAATAAATTAACAATATTTACATTTAGTATAATTATAAAAATATCAAAAATTATAAAATTATAATAAATATAAAATTTATATTTAGAAAGTTATAATTTTAATTTTTGAAAATTTATTGAAATTGTTTTATCATAAAATTTTATAATATTAATTAAAATATAATAGATATATTTTAAAATTTTCATAATTTCAATTTTAAATTTTTATTAAATATTTTTACTTTTGTATATATATTGTTTAAAAAAAAAGAAAAAAATTTTACCCTCCCGCAACCGCCCGCAACCGCATAAGCTAGATGAAGCCAACTTTTGAATTTATGAGATTCAGAGAGCGGTTTAAAGCGGTTTAGAGCGATTTGAGCGATTGTTGCAAACCACCGACAACTGCTACCAACCGCAAAAACTGCGGGTGGTAGCAGGAAAACCAGTCATCCCCGTAATATAATATGAAACGGAGGAGTACTATCGTAGATCCCACTGATACAATTGATATCACGAACGAAAGAGAGACATCGGAACCTGCCCCAGAGAAAAAAAACAATCTCTTTTTTGGTAAAAAAAATCAATCTTGGTACGCATATTTTCAAACTTTCTATTTTGGGTGAAATGGTTTAATTCATTCATTCGAAACAACCAACATAAAAAGAACACATGTCGGAACAAAATGTCCACAAAGACCCTGTTGTAATAACTTCCATATCTAATCGTCACCTATGATTGGGGATCTGATATAATTACACATAAGTCAAATCGTCACAGTTTTGGTAGTAAATCGAAGCGCTCATTTGTGTAATAAAGTTGTACGTTATTATGTTCTAGAAAAAATATAAGAAATCTTCTCAATTCTTTCTCTCTCTCTCTCTCTCCCTCTCTCTCTCTCTATCGAAACTCTTCAGACCCAAAAAAAAGACAAGGAATAATAAAATGTCTCAAATGGACATTTCTACGAGAACTGAGGAAGGAGGATGGAGAAGCAAGCCTTCGTTTATGACGTGGAGAGCGCGCGACGTTGTCTACGTGATGAGACACCATTGGATACCGTGTCTGTTCGCGGCCGGATTCTTGTTCGTCGTAAGCGTGGAGTCCTCGATCAAGATGGTTTCCGAGAGTTCTCCACCGTTCGATATTGGGTTTGTGGCCACGGAGTCTCTGCATCATATCTTGGCTTCTTCACCGGATCTGAACACCGGTTTGGCCGCTCTAAACTCGGTATGTCCTAAGAATTGGTTTGAGTGAATTCGATAGATGATGATGTGTGGATGTGCAATTACCAAAGTAAATTATTTTTGGTCAAAAGAATTAATATAAATGTGATTTGATACCATAAATAGTGTTGTTTTCTTAACAATTCCCAAATTTCTTTTTATTCTAACTCTAATAAAAGCTCTGATTACTTATAAAATATTATATTACTATTATATTATGTCCATATTTATTTTTCATAGTGTAGTAGATTAGATACAAACGAGATGATGATTATATATGTTTTGTTATGAAGATGTGCAATTTATCATAGACGGCCAAAGAAAACTAAAACCCTAAGGCCATTTCACTATCTCTATTTTATATCATAAGTTAGATGTTTTTTTTTTATAATTTATCATCAATAGAAGTTCTTAAATCATATTTCATAAACTATTCTTATTCCTGATTATTGCAAATTAATTTTGGAAAAAAATCTTTTCACATCACCTAATATTTTGTTTCCTTCTCTGTCATTTAACTCTTACTAGTATATTAATGGAGATGTATCCAACCACATATCTTGACTGATTTGAGTTTGGTAAATTTTTCATGATTTTCAATGCATTTAGGGATACTAGTGATTCGTTACTAAATTCATTTGAGATATCACCACTTGCAACCATGAACGTAAAAAAAAATTCTATAATATTTTCAGTGTTAGCATCCTTCAAAGTTTTTTTTATAAAACTTGACCCTTCGATTTTAATAACATTTACAAATAATAGAAATATGAAAATATGGATTTTAGGATATACCTTTTACAAAATTGTGATTCTTTGTTCAAAAAGAGAACATTGTATGTTTTTATTTACTGATAGATTTACTTGTATTGATGTGGACATGCAGGTGTTAGGAGTGATGCAAGTATCGTATATTGCATGGACATGGTTAATAGAAGGACGGCCACGAGCCACCATCACGGCTTTATTCCTCTTCACTTGTCGCGGTGTTCTCGGTTACTGTACGCAGCTTCCTCTTTCAAAGGTTCCCATCTACATATCTATATACCAATTATTCTTTTGATAGTTTAGTGATGTTCAATCAAATTAGATGTCCAAGTACTGACCAATTAATATCAGATACTAGAACGTTATAGGCACATATGATCCCCCCCTTGACCATTATTGAAAAAGCAGTTTTATAGATTATTTTGGTCTAAATGTTAAGCAGTTTTATAGTTCCCAAATATTTTGACATCCTGGACTCTCGATATAAAAGTGTTAGATTGTATTATCATAGAGAGGTTTAATTTGTACGTAGTAGTTTTACTTAAAAATATTGTACGTAAGTCCATTGTATATACTGATTAATTTGACTTAAGGCGTTTAGGCTAAGTATAATCATCAAATAATAAAACTATTTTGGGTCCCCAATTGTTATTTAACTTTCTTCATCTTTAAAAATAAAATAAAATTCAATGAGGTGATTGACTGGACATAAGAACAAGATTTATAACGTAAGCCAAACTCTATGTATAGATAAATTATTTATGTATCTCGTCTAGGTATACTAGTTAGTATTTACATGCCCAAACAATAGATTGAATTGAGGTTGATTAGCTCCTCTATTCAGATATATAATCTTGTATATTTTTTTCAATCTTGTTTACAGGAGTATCTAGGATCAGCAATCGATTTCCCGCTAGGAAACCTCTCGTTCTTCTATTTTTTCTCGGGTCACGTGGCAGGCGCGACCATCGCATCTTTGGACATGAGGAGGATGCAGAGGTTGAGACTTGCGATGCTTTTTGACATCCTCAATGTATTACAGTCGATCAGGCTGCTTGCGACGAGAGGACACTACACGATCGATCTCGCAGGTGGAGTTGCCGCCGCGATTCTCTTTGACTCATTGGCCGGCAAGTACGAAGCTAATACAAGAAAGAGGCAATTGTAGGAACAGGTTTCAGCTTGATTACCAAAAGACTTCAAAGATTTCATTCAACATGTTTAGTTGCTGTTGAATTAAGTCTAATGTGGTTCGGCAATTATTCTCCCCATGAGCCAGTGGCTTGGACTTCTTCGACCCTAATGTTCATGGTCAGACTGTATATGTTGTTTATTTCTCATTTTTTCATTCGACTCCGCAATTTGTGATACGGGTTTGGTTAACACTAGTTGGTTCAGTTGTTTTCAATTGGTTTTACTCTGAAAGTTATAAACGTTTTGTAATACCAGATTTTACCCAACAACGCTCTTATTAACATCCCAGTTCAATGTTGACCGGATCATAGAAACGGATAAGAAAAAAATGAGTAAGAATAAAATTTAAAAAATGATGAGGAATGATGATTCCTTATTAAAATTAATAAAGAATAAATTTGTTTTATAATTCTCTACAAACAACAAAAGAATGAAGAGGAATGAAAAAAAAATCTATTCCTAGTGAATGGTAAAAAATTTAAGGAATGCTAAAAAACATAGTGTTCCTCATCATTCTCTTGTGACAAAAAAAAAAAAAAGTTCCTCATCATTCTCTTGGTTACCATTCAAAACATGAAAAAAAAACTTAAAATTACTAGCTTAATTAATTAATCAAATAGTGAAAGCATTTTGATCTAGTGGTTAAAATTTAAAGTCTTTTTCACAAGGTATGAAGTTCGCACTGCATATAGAACCTTAATTTGACAAGTGTTGAAAAATATAAAAATTGGTTAGCCTTATTTAAGAGCACTTTTAGTGGTAAAATTTTCAAAAAAGTATCTCAAACAAAAGAATTATTAATATTTAAATAATGTTATTTAATTATTTTTTAGCTTAAGAAAACAAATATTAGATGAAAAACATGTGATATTTGAGTTCTCATGAGTACTTTAGTTCTCGAACGAGTTGGTTATTTTTTTTTATCACATTAACACAATTTGACATCTCGTACAAAAGCTACCTTAATGTTACTTAAACTTATACGATGTGCATTACAATACTAAACTGAACTTGGATTCATGTTGAAGCAAAAGCTAGTTCGACTTTAGTCTCAGAATATTCATCCACTATCTGCCTGTAAAACCACATGCCTTATATTTTATTCCAATTGCTTATCATCCAAGTAAAAACTTAAAACATAGGTGATTTCAAAACATCAGCAACTCAAAAAGGAAGAAGATCTAGGACATGAAGGAAGAACGCAAGAACTGCAACAAAGTATGGGTTTCAGCAATAATCTCAGTATCTTACTGCTACTTCTTATCAACTAGAATCAAAGCTGGAGTTTTTCGATTACTATTTGTTTTTCCAGTGTGTGCTGTGTTCCCCAATGCCCTTCCTATATTTTTATCCTCTGTGATTTTCTGTTCATGCACATCGCTTTTCCTCTCCGTTGCAAGCGTCTCATACAATTCACGGTTGCTCACAGTGGGTTTTGTGTGTATTAGCAGTAGTTGTTATTTTTTCTCAGTTAAAACGAAGCAACGTGATAGAGAGACGAGGCCGTGAATCGTTGTTTTTCATTGATTCTTTAAGCGACAGTTTTCGTAAGGTCGGATTAATTGTTCAAAACGTACATATTCATTAATAATCATTCTATTGCGTTGAGTTATGGATTAAATTTTTAAACATCGCTGGTATGGATTTTTAGTTTGATAAAGCAAACACAACTATATATATCTTTGAACTGGTAACAAGTATATATACCTTTTAAACATGAAGAATGAGGAACCACCAGATTTTGACAAACATGATAACATTGTTTTTTTTTTTTTTTGCAGTGTGCCATTCACTGCGCTATAAACATGAGTTTTGAGTCAATGCTAAATCATGAGAATAGTTGGATTGGATCATTAGCCTATATAACAGCAATCAAAATACACACTTAATTGGATTTCAGACTTGGACTTAGGTTCTTAGCCCTTTATTTAAACCAATATACATGATAACATTATTCTTTATGAACTATATCATTCACTATATTTTCAGTTACAAGTTGAGAATTGTGTTTGCACTTTGTGTTAGCCGAAAAATAATACTTGGTTTTTTCATATCTTCCAAAGAATTAGGAGGTGATTGGTAGTTGCTGTAGGTGATGTCCACAACCCTATTTATTTCTACAGCACCAAATTCAGAGAAATCAAGCTTTATTTTTTTTTTTAAATCACAGCTCTTAAAATAACCTACAGCTGTACAAGTGCTCTGCAGAGCCAAATATCCAAAGCAATTTTTTAGTGCTTTGCATAAAATTCTACAGCAATAAAATCTAAAGCCAAAGCAAAAAATCTACAGATTTTTTCTACAGCAAAAGTTTTAAAGCTACAACCATTACTAATCAGACCCTTAGTATGGATTTCACTCCATAATTTTCACTCATTAGAAAATAAAATGATCATGAAATATTGTTTTCATCCTGACCCTTGAGTTCTCTTTTATGTTTAACATTAACTATATACATAGGGGTGTCAATCGGGCTAATCCGATCTGGTACAAAATCTACAAAGATTATAAATATCTAACCCTGGTTTAGTCCGGTCCGTGTTTTAAACCTCCGGTCGGCGCTAAAAGGGCTATTAAGCTATTTGGGATTTTCAGGTTTAAAAAAAAATGAAATAAATTAAGTTTAAAACCAAAATTAATTTAATTATAATTTAAATAATCTTCAATATATTTATAAAATCCAAAAATAAAATAAATATCTTACCTAACACACCAAATAAACAGTAATAACGAATATAAATAAAACAAAATTCTTTCAGCTCCAAGTAATAGAAATTGTAAGATCAAAAGTTCAAAACTGGGATTAGGCATGGGCATTCGGGGTCCCAATCGGGTTTCGGTTTTATCCATTCGGGTTTCGGTTTTTCGGGTTTATCAAAATCAACTCCATTCGGGTTATATAAAAGTTCGGTTCGTGACCGGTTCGGGTTCTATCGGGTTCGGGTCGGGGTTAGTAAATCTTCAAAGAACCGGTATAACCCATTATACTTTCGGGTTCGGGTCCCAATCGGTTCTTCGGTTTAAAAATACCTGATTTGTATCTATTTTGTAACTAAAACATAAATAAAATCGGTTCTTCGGATTTAAAATACATGATTTGTACATATTTTAATAGCCAAAACATAAGTAAAATCGATTAAAAAATAAGAAAAAACATCAAACGTGATCATTCAAAATCAAGCGAAAGATAAACATAGTTAGTGATATAAAGAAAACCATATAAATGAAATCATAAAACAAAAAATAAGTTCTCATGACATGAGAAACATTATTCAATAAAAACAAAACCAAAATCTAAAAACTTCAGGCATCAACCGCCACATTCCACCATCAACCTTCATGTAACAGATAATTATTTTAGAAGTTCAATAATATCTTAAAGTATTTTGGATACATATTAAGAATTAAGATCATATTTGGTAGAAGTTCTTTTTGTGATTTTAAATGTTTCGGGTTCTATCGGATATCCATTTAGGTCCGGGTTCGGTTCGGATAATACTCATAACCCAAAATACCAAAAAACAGGATCCATTCGGTATTTATGTCGGGTTCGAATCGGTTCGGATTCATTTTTATCGGATCGGGTTCGATTCGGATTTTCGGGTTCGGTTTATTTGCCCAGCCCTAACTGGGATGTTCTTCCATATTCTTATCATCATCCGGATATATATATTTAATAAAATTTTGATATATATATATATATATCAATATAAAATTTTAAAAATATATGGATCGCAAAACATAAATTATTCCAACTAGGTATGTGTATAAACTATTGCTTCAACATGTTTTGGTAGGAGACAAGTTCTGCATTTGTTTGAAGACATGAACACTAATGATAAAAGTAGAATTTGATGCCGCTATAGTTATCGAAATTCTATATATTTGTTTAAAATATTAACATAGATTCTATATTTGTTTAAGATATAGTTAAAAATAAAATAAAATATAAAAATAAAAATATAAGTTTGGGTTTTCGAACCAGCACTAACCTAAACGGATTTAACCCCAAAATAGAAAATTCCAAATGGGTTAAGTCCAATAAACTTAAATTTTTGAGCTTATATAATTAAGTCCAAATCTAGTAATTTATAGGGTTGGACAGTCTTGGTTGTGGGCTTAGGACATTTCCATCTATATTCTATTTTCTCCTTTAAAATAGAATAAAAAAAATATTGAGTAAGGAATGCTCCAACACAACTTCA
This sequence comes from Brassica rapa, assembly GCF_000309985.2. Lineage (NCBI taxonomy): Eukaryota > Viridiplantae > Streptophyta > Magnoliopsida > Brassicales > Brassicaceae > Brassica > Brassica rapa. The sequence continues at coordinate 6,743,862 of NC_024796.2, forward strand.
TATCTCACTTCATAAATGGAGTAATCTATTTTTTTTATTCATCGCTCCATTATGGAGTGAGAAATAGAATAAGTTTAGAGCAATTTTACTCTATTTTCATTTTTACTTCATTTTGGAGGAAAAAATGGAATTTTACATTGTAAATGCTCTTAGGAGCTAATTTACATTTATATGATATTCAATGCTTTTTTTTTGGTCAAAGATATACACTGCGAAAAAATAGATTCGTGATCTAAACCCTAAACTAAATATCCGCAACTCATATCTCTATCATTATAACCCTCGAAACTTCTTATCCTCCTTTTACAAACCAATCCTCTGAAACACAAGAAACGAGAGGTAAGAGACCCATGAGGAGTGTCCTCTGATTAATCGTGGCCGAAAGTAGTTTTGTCAATTTGATTTTGAATGGATCGATATAAGCTCAATTGTTACAAAACTCTTTTATTTATTTTTTCAAAAGTTAGGGTTTCTCGTTATATCTTCATCATTCTTTCCTCGTATCCAATTCATTGACACACAAAACTTGTGAAGTTTGACCTTAATTATTGTTACGGTCTTAAAATAAGATGTTGCACGTTCCCTTTTTGTTTGATCTGAATGTGCTGATGCTTTTGTTTCGAACCGAATCTCAACAGTTTCCAAAATAATCTGTATTAGTTCAGTTTTGGTTGACCAAAAAAAATTAAGTTCTGTTGCAATTATACATTTTTCCTTTTTCATTTGTTGATCAGCAGATGAGGAACTGTTCGGAAAAAGCTCCATCTGTGTCCAAAAGTAATGATGAGGGTTGTGAGGATGATAAGCCTTTGAGTGCCAGGGTTAAAGTTCAAATGTCATCGACGGTGCAGATAAAGATCAGCGTGTTTGCATCAAGTAGCAAGAAGAGACCTTTGGTTGATAATATCAAACGAAATGGTTCAAAACCTAAAGGGCAGAGTTCTCAGTCACCTTCTAAGAGACATCTTGAGAAGGGAAGTTCTTCGAATCAATCCTTTGTTAAGAGGCCTAAGCTTTTAGGTAACGCAGCTACTCCAGATATCAAAGGGAAGAATCTAGACGCATGCAAGCCTTTGAAAGTTAACCAAGCAACTGTTAGGGAAGAAAACTCAGATGGTGATGATCATCTCCCTATTGCCTCAAGGATGAGGTCAGGTTACTCAAATAATAAATCATCATCCTCTAAGACAAATGCTAGTAAGATGATAGCTTCTTCATCCAGAAAGATAGCTAAGAACAAATGCGTGAAAGATTCTAAAGCGTTACCTTTTAGAGATGGGCAAAAGAAATGGACAACACTAGTGCACAATGGTGTTCTTTTTCCACCTCCATATAAATGTCATGGGGTTAAGATATTGTATCAGGGAAAGCCAGTTGACTTAACTCCTGAACAAGAAGAGGTCCTTTCTCTGTCTTTTCTTTTAGAGTGTCTCTGTCCCATGATTGATTATTTTTTTGCTTACGTAGTTTCTTCATTTCTATCTCCAGGTTGCCACTATGTTTGCAAAGATGAGAGAAACGGAATATTACAACAAACCATTGTTTAGAGAGAATTTCTGGAATGATTGGAGGGAACTACTTGGAAAGGACCATGTGATTAGAAACTTAGATGATTGTGATTTCAGTCCCATATATGAATGGTATATGCAGGACATTGAGATAAGGAAACAAATGAATGCAGAAGTAAATAATAATTTTCTAATAATATAACAGCTTATTAATATGCTATCCTGAAGTTGGTGCTGATAATGTAATAATATGCTAATGATGTGCAGGAAAAAAGAATTCTGAAGGAGGAGAAATTAAAGCAGGGAGAGAAATACATGTGGGCAGTTCTTGATGGCGTCAAAGAGAAGGTAAATACTGTCACATTGTTGATAGGAATATATCTTTGGCATTTTGGAATTTGCTGACATTAATTAAGTTGCAACTATATTACAGGCTGTAAATTTCAGAGTTGAACCCCCAGGCTTGTTTCGTGCCCGGGGAGACCATCCTAAGGTATGTGTTGCTTCCTTTGTTCTTATATTATTCTTGAACTATATGTGTTCTGTTGGTGGGCTCTCTAGTCCACATTACACTTAGAAATAGTTTTCTTCTTTGCTACCCTAACTTCTACAGCTATCTCTGCATTATGTACTTTATAGATGGGGAAACTCAAAAAACGGATTCGTCCTTGTGATATTACAATCAACATTGGTAAAGATGCACCCATTCCAGAATGCCCTACCCCTGGTGAAAGGTCATTTTTTATCTTTTGTGTTTCTTGTGGAAGAAGACACATTCGTTGTTGTTTTTTCTGTGACGTGATTTTGAGAATGTTGTTTCTTTTCAGATGGAAAGAAATTAAGCATGACACTACTGTCACATGGCTTGCTTTCTGGAATGATCCTATCAATCCAAAAGTGTTCAATTATGCATTCTTGGCAGCTAGCAGTGCGTTAAAGGTAATGAGCATTTGATTCCTCTAAAGGTTTTGCGTTTCCCTTTTCTAATCAGCAGCTTGCCATTTATTAGCAGCGCCTTAGAGAAGCATGCACTAAAGATCTTAGTGACAAGGGTGCAACAAAACAGGAAACAGAGGTTGCTACGTATCTTATAGATAAGCTATCCCTTAGAGCTGGAGACGAGAAGGTAATGTAATGTAACGACAATACTTCTCTAATGAAAGAGTGTTACCATCTGAATTGTTTGGTTATATCCTAAGGTCACCATCATTTCTGACCATGATCAACGTACTGTCTCGGAATCTAACGGACCACAAGCTGAGAGGCTGGCTGTGAAAATAGAAGAACTAAGGGTAAAAATAAATATAAGCAAGTGTAATAGCTTTGATCAGAACAGTTTCCTCAGTCTCATTGTTTTTGTATTTCAATGCAGGAGAAAATAGAAGAGCTGGATATCGATCTCGATGGGACTGAGAAAGAAACTCCTGCAACTGAGTGGACGTCAGATTTTTTTATAGTTGAGCCGGTCAAAGGGAGTGACAGCAATGTTCCTGTTTTCACTGAGCCGGCTACTGAACTGGCTGATGTGTTAGCCTCAGAAGTTCCTAAAGAAACTGCTATCTCACCTGAGGTTGAGCCTGTTCTTACACAAACTGCATCCAATAAGGATGAGTCTTTAATACAATGATTCTCCTAAGCTACTACCTTGTCGTTGACTCTTAACATTTTTGTCTTTTGGATGCTTCCATGGATGTGGCAGAAACTGGAGTGTGCATGGAGGAGAATGACTCAATGGATGCGGGTGAAAGGATGAACTCAATGGTGATAAGGGAACCACCTCTGGAAACAGAAACTTTGCAGGAAAGTGAAGATTCTGGTCCGAGTAGGTAGTAGGTAGCAAAGGATTACGGTTGGAGACTGTGGTATCTGATCTGTTAATACTCTCTCTACTATGCAGTTGTTAGCTTAAATCTAGATTAAACATTCGCTTAATCATGTCTCCATTTTCTTCTCAAAACTGTATGGTTTTAACTCCTTGCTTAGTTACTCTTTTCCATGTTTTAAATTTTAAGTTTTAACTAAGTATTACTTTTGTTTCAAAATATGTTATTTTAGATAAAACTCTGAAGAAGAAAAACTATTAATCTTCTAAAACCACTATTTAATAGATAAATTAAATATAATTTAACTAATCAGAAAGACTGCAAAAAATAATTGATTATACATCATCCAATAAAATATAAAATTATAGAGAAAAATAACTTATATCTTTGAAAATATACTTTTAAAATCATTTATATGGTAAAACAGATGGAGTACTCTTTAGTAAATAAAAAGAGACATATCAGATCATCACAACCATCTTAAAAATATATTATTATGATTTTTAAATAGAAACAAACAAAAAAAGAGAGATAAAAAAGAGAGGTATCCCCATTTAAAAAAAATATAGAAAATATTGAAATTGGGAAAGTTCAGATTTTCTATTAGAAATTAGAATCCTTACTAATAAAAAGGACCTTTTGAGGCTCCATAGAACATCCACATCAGCGGAAAAAAATCCTTCCGAAAGATGACACGTGGCATAAAATATAGTTTTACATTTTAATATTACTAATTTTTAAAAATTATAAATAATATGAAACATAGAGCATAAAAAATGGAAAAACTACATTGAACATATGTAAAATTACTATTTTTCACTTTAAAAAAAAAGACGGCTTAATTCCATAAAATATAGTTTTACATTTTAATATTACTAATTTTTAAAATCCTTACTAATAAAAGGGACCTTTTGAGGCTCCATAGAGCGTCCACATCAGCGAAAAAAAATTCTCCCGAAAGATGACACGTGGCATAAAATATAGTTTTACATTTTAATATTACTAATTTTTAAAAATTATAAATAATATGAAACATAGAGCATAAAAAATGGAAAAACTACATTGAACATATGTAAAATTACTATTTTCACTTAAAAAAAAAGACGGCTTAATTCCATAATGTAATATTGCCATTTTACATTTTTATTTTAAAAAAAATAATATGTAAACATACAACATAAAAATGGAAAAACTACATTAAACATATGTAAGATTACCATTTTTCACTAAAAAAAGACGGTTTATCTTCATAATGTAACATTACTATTTTGTAAAAAAAAACATTATATATAATTTCGAAAATAATAAATAATATGTAAACATACAACATAAAAAATGGAAATACTACATTAAACATATGTAAAATTACCATTTTACATTTAAAAAAAAGGGACCTTTTGAGGCTCCATAGAGCGTCCACATCAGCGAAAAAAAATTCTCCCGAAAGATGACACGTGGCATAAAATATAGTTTTACATTTTAATATTACTAATTTTTAAAAATTATAAATAATATGAAACATAGAGCATAAAAAATGGAAAAACTACATTGAACATATGTAAAATTACTATTTTCACTTAAAAAAAAAGACGGCTTAATTCCATAATGTAATATTGCCATTTTACATTTTTATTTTAAAAAAAATAATATGTAAACATACAACATAAAAATGGAAAAACTACATTAAACATATGTAAGATTACCATTTTTCACTAAAAAAAGACGGTTTATCTCATAATGTAACATTACTATTTTGTAAAAAAAAACATTATATATAATTTCGAAAATAATAAATAATATGTAAACATACAACATAAAAAATGGAAATACTACATTAAACATATGTAAATTACCATTTTACATTTAAAAATAACAATAAAATGTAAACATACAACATAAAAAAATGGAAAAAACTACATTAAACATATGTAAGATTACCATTTTTCACTAAAAAAAACGGCTTATCTCCATAATGTAAAATTTCAATTTTATATAAAAAAAAACATAAATATAACTATTTGACTATTTGTCCAAGTTCTTCTATTAAACATTGCCGTTTTACATTAAAAATGGAAAAATATATTAAGATTCAAACATCTATCTTAAAATATAAAATATAGATATTAACTAAATATAAAGTATAAGAAAGAGAAATACTCAATATATTGAAAAATAAATAATAATTAAATATTATAAATATATAAATATACGAATTATATATACAATAATAAGTAAATGCACAATTTTAAAAAAATGGAAAGAGTACATTAAATATTAAACATCTATCTTAAAATGTAAAATATAGATATTAAGTAAATAGAAAGTATAAGAAAAAGAAATACACAACTTAAAAACAATGGAAAAAGTATATTACGATTTAAACATCTATCATAAAATGTAAAATATAGATATTATGCAAATAGAAAGTATAAGAAAAGGAAATACACAATTTAAAAAAATGGAAAAAGTACATTAGTATTTAAACATCTATCTTAAAATATAAAATTATTAGTAAATAGAAAGTATAAGAAATAGAAGTACACAATATAAAAAAAAAATAAGTAAATATATAATATAAGTAAATACCCAATTTAAAAAATGGAAAATTACATTAAGATTTAAAAATATATCTTAAAATTTAAAATATAGATATTAAGTAAATAGAAAGCATAACAAATGGAAATATACAATTTAAAAAAAAATGGAAAACGTACATTAAGATTTAAACATCTATCTTAAAATGTAAAATAGAAATATTAAGTAAATAAAAAGTACAAGAAATGGAAATACATATACAGGAAAATAAATAATAAGTAAATAATGTAAATATATAATATATGAATTATATATATAATAATAAGTAAATACACAATTTTTTTAAAAAATGGAAAAACTTCATTAAGCATTAAACATCTATCTAAAAATGTAAAATATATAATATAAGTAAATACACAATTTTAAAAAATAGAAAAAGTACATTAAGATTTAAATATCTATTTTAAAATATAAAATATAGATATTACGTAAATTAAAATATAAGAAATGGAAATAAACATTTAAAAAAATGGAAAAAGTACATTAAGATTTAAACATCTATCTTAAACTGTACATCTATCTTAAAATGGTAGTAAATTATATAAAAATGGAAATACCACATTAGACAAAAAAAATGTATAGTTTTACATCAAGAAAGTCCCTATAAAACTCATTATTCCATCAATATCAACCTCACTCTATCAAGGAAAACTTCAAAGCACTCGAGCAAAAAATGGTTCCACCATCAACTTTTGCCGTCCCAAAAATCTTTAATGACCTTGAATGAGATTTTTTATGACAACAAATTTTTTGTTAGGTGGATTCATTGTTGGGAAACCCGCAACTTCCAAAAGCCAAACTTATTCATGGGAATTGAATTGCTTTTCATAGACTCAAAGGTATTCTTACAATTGTTAATATTCATACTAACTCTTTCATGATCAAACCATTACAGTTAATAATCATTCAAGAGTTTATCCTGAAACACTTCCTTCCTCGCCAAATCAGGTATTGGTTCATGTTGGTTTAATATTGTTTTTGGTTTATTAACCGGTTTAGGATAGTCCTATTGTAAATATAATTTAAGTTGGTTTTGCATATATTATGCTTAAAATTAAATAATAGTAATATTATGCTTAAAATATAATTTTAGAGAGTTTTCAAATATAGTTTAGAGAACATTATAGGTGATGAATTTAATTTATTAAATTCGTTTATTACTTAAAACTAAGTTTTTTTAAAAACATACTGAGTTATAAATATCAATGATGGATTGGTGAGTATAACATGAAGACAAAAATATAAATATTTTATTTTCAAGATAAGAAATTTAGTTACTCAATATATAATATCTTAAATTATTTTTTAAAAAATATACATAATTTATATATATAGATTAATCTTCCAAACTTAAACTATTATATTATATATGAATAATTTTTTTAAATAAAAACAATTTCTGATTAAAATAAATAAATAAAAACAACAAATGGTTAAACATCAATATCATCTAGGTTAAGTATACGAACAACACAAATTCAAACATCACAAAAAATATTTACATAAACATTATAATACAATAATTTAATCAAAAAATACAATAAAAAAATAATATTCAAAAGAATAGTTATATACTTAAATTTGAAAATCAAAGATATTTTTGCTAAAATTGTAATTACCTCGCCAAGAAGATCGACCATCTTTTTTACGGATTGATCGATTGTTGAGCATGTGGTCGATCCGAAAATACTCTGCAGTTTAATTAAATATCTAAAACATTTATTCCAACACTCAACAGATAGTTTTGCTAAATATGATAACTAGATAGCCAATAAAATTACAAAAAATATTTAAATAGTAAAAAAATATGTTAATTTAACGTGTTAAAATTTAAAAATAAATTTTAATTATGACATACATCTTAACATTTATATAAATATATATCATAACCTAAATATAAATAATTTAACAACTTAAATTAGAAAAATATAAAAATCCCGGGCGTAGCCCGGGTTAATCCCTAGTATCTTATATAATAAAGTTGGCTTGTCTCTCTCCTTAGGCCTCCACATCAGCAAGAAGATAGGGGCTTCTGACGCCACGTGTCATCTTAAAAAATAAAACGAAAAAAATCGGTTTCAAGAAAAAAAGATTACGACCTGTGTTGTGGTTCGTTTTTAATGGGTTAGATATTAGATTATTGGTTTAAATCTGTATGGGCCTTTATTCCACTCTAAACTAGGCCATGTATAGTCAGGTAGAGTACGTCTAGGAGACTCCGACGTTTAGATTAGAACTTCTAGCTGTCTATGTTCTGCGACAATTCATCTTACCGGCGATGAAAAATCTGGAGATGTTACAAAATCAGGCTGAATCCAAACGTCGTCTTTAAAGCAATCATTAAGAATAGCTCCATTCCTTTCACAATTCATCAATGAATGCCTCCACTTCCTTTTCCTGAATCTCCGACTATATAAAGTTACGCCTTATCCTGTTAAATTCATCATTCCAATCCTCTCAAAAAAAGTACGGCTATGACCAGAATCTCTCACTACAGAAGGCTTTCGTGATCGTGTTTTACTGTGTTCGAATTTTGGAAGAGCTAGAAGGACATGTGAAGCTGATGAGGACACAACCATCGTTGCTCCAGTAACCGTCGACGGTACAAACGTCTTTTCAGAGCATACGTTCAATTGCTAGCGAAGTCCCTCACCAGAAAAAAAATAAAAAAGCCGGAGAGAAAGAAGAGAAGCAGAGAAGAAACCCGCCTAAACCATTCAGTCAAGTCCTCGAACTGGGTTAGTCCATATCGAACGGGTCTAGCTTTCACCATGGTTTCTCTCTCTTTCCTCAGCCTCACGTCGATCTTCTTCTTCGTCGTGTTCTCTTCCGAGAACCTCCTCTTAGCTCCTCGAGAGTGTACTTATTGTCTTCTTCTTTTAAGCATTTTTCTGTCTGGATTGATTTGGGTAAGTATCACAATCTAATGATTCCTGGTTTCTCTTTCCTACTACACTACACATGATGATTTCTTTTACTTTTTGGTTTTGTTTATATTTTTTTCCTAATTGAATAACTAACAAGTACACATTGCGTCGTGATCTCACAATGAAAGATACGGTTCCTCTTACGAAAGTTTATAACTTTGGATGTCATTTACAGAGCTCAGATGGTGATATAATTGAATGTGTTTCTATCTCAAAGCAACCAGCTTTTGATCACCCTTTCCTCAAATATCACAAGATTCAGGTACATAGAATGACGTTTACTTAGAATTTATTTGGGATTTATGTTTTATGTTCTAAGTGCTAATGTTTAGTTTATTTTACTTGCGGTTTCTTCTTTGGATGAAGCCTAATTACCATCCTGAGGAATTATTTGATGACAACAAAGTGTCTCCTACTAAGTCAAAAGAGAAGGGCATACATATCCCTCAGTTATGGAATTGATATGGTAAATGTGCCGAAGGAACCATTCCCATGAGGAGGACAAAGGAAGATGATACCTTGAGAGCAAGTTCAGTCAAAATATATGGCAAGAAGAAGCATAGAACTGTCATCTTACCTAAATCTGCAGAACCTGGCCTCACAACCAAAGTGGTCACTAGGTGTGTCAAAGTTTCTTTTTTTTTTATTGTTGGTTTCTTGATCTGAGTTGTGTTGTTTGTTTTGGTTTCTTGAACAGTAGCGTGCCATAGCTTATGTGGACAGGGATAAGTATCTAAAGTGACTATAAATGTGTGGGGGATAAGGTGCAGCATATAAGGTTGGCAGATACACTCAGTTAGCTTCTAGGGAATATATATGAATATGATTTTGTTTCTCATACTGTATAATGACCTGTGTTTGCTTTACAATAGGTGAGCCCGGATCTATATGGTGACAATAACAGATAACTCTTCACTTATTGAACAAGATTTTCCTGGAGAAGGTGAATTACGAGTGATTGAAGCTTCAAGCTATGTGCATATTCCAGCAATCTGGCAGATCTTGATCAAAACACAAAATTGCAGAGATTAGTGAAACTGTTATCTTCAGTTACTATTGTTCTTCACATTTCTTTTACTAATTTTTTGTTTTACATATGAAACAGAAGCTGATATTTCATTGGTTCCATGTGAAAGTGAAAGAACAAAAATGACTTGACTAGAGTGAACTTTCCCAAGTGATATACTCATGAATTCAAAATGTAATAAGCGATTGGTACATGTGGTACAGTGCCGATATCATGAACTTCAGCATCTCAAAATGCATTGGGTTCATAGTGCATGCGTAGTTGTAAAGGAATATTTACATTTGAAACTGCATATCTAGCACATTGTTGTCCGGCACTTGCTGGGTTTCAAACCAACCGAGCTTTAACGACAGCAAAAGCCATATGTTGTAATTCAAGATTCCAGTGAGCTTTGATGGTACAAAAATAGTTATTACTTAATACATGATTCACCAAAAGAGTTTGTTAATATATTATATTTTATGATGGGTAACTAACTTAAAATCTTTTTCTATTACTGTGAATTAGCTATTTTAATTACGCTTTGTCTTAATTTACATTTTCTTATAAATATATAAAAAGAAAAAAAACTATTGAATTTAAGAAACACAAATAACAAAAGAGAAATAATTTATGTAAAATTTAAACTACATTATACTTATTATATTATGTTCAAATTAGGAAAATACTTAAGCCAATGCATTTTCAACTATATGATTTTAAAAAATGAAAATAAACTAATAAATGAAATTTTTTAATAAAAATATTGTTAGAATTAATATTACTTTTAATGTAAAATTAATTTATTTTTAAAAGTTATATTTCACATTTTAAATGAGTGGATTGCACCCGGATTTTGGTAGAATCACATTAAATACATATTAGCAGTCAGATTATATATATTTACACTATTACATCGAAAAACAAAAATCTAACGTTGAAAAACCGGCGCGTAGCGCCGGTACACCCCTAGTTATATATATTTTTGGTTTTGATGTTAATATGTGAGATTCAGATTCCTTTATTTTATTTTTAGCTGTATTTTAGAAGTAAAACGCATAAAAATTATGTTTATTTGTTTAGGTTAAACAGTTAAATATGTTAAATTTTAATATCATTAATATATTTAATTACATAGTTAAAAAACTTTAGGTTCGGTTTAAAAAAACAAACCAAACAATTTGAATTGATAAAATCTGTAACCAAATAGTTTAGACACATACTCTGATTTGGTTTTGATTGATTTGGGTTCGGCTGAATCAGTTTGGTTGAGTTCTAATTTTTTGCCCATCCCTAGTTAAATAACATGTTGTTTTGCTTAATAGAAAGTTGTTTTATCTTTTTTTGAATTATACAGAGGTATTCTGGCCTCACAGAAGTGATCCAGACTAGACACGTGGGTCCTCTGTCCCTGGCGATGCTGAAATGTTAATTCTCCAGTAGCCAGGATTCGAACCCAGGTGGCGGTACTCACAGCTGTAAGCCCTTTAATAGAAGCCCCGGTTTGAAAATTGTTTTATCTAGGAAGTTGTTTTATCTAGTAGATTAGCACCAATTTTTACATATTTTTTTTCTTAAAATACCAATTATTTGTTGGCACGTTATTTTACATGATACAATATTTTATTTAATAAGATTGTATTAATCATGAGGGAGTAAATAACTATTTAAGAATTTTGTTTTCTTCTTTTCAAAGTGGTTTACTCAAATATGCTTCACAATTTAATAAAAGATAATTTTCTCAAAACATCGAAATGAATTGTTTTCACCAAGAAATTATATAAAAAGAAAAAGACCAAAAAAAATTTCATTAAAAAGTGAAAGATTCTTCCATCTTGTAACTGTACATACATAAAAATAATTATTTTAATAAAAATAAGTTTTTCAATATTCTTAAATAATGTGTTTTGTCAATCCAAATTTTTTTAATTAATTTTTCGATTTTTTTCAAAAAAAAATTTTCAAATTTTTTTTCTTTCAAATTTTTGTTTTGAATCCGAAAAATTCTTTCCAAAACTATTTGTAAAAATTATTTTAACTTTTAACTATTAGTTTTAAAAAAAACCTAAACCACACCCTTTAATTTTAAAATTTTTTGATGTCATCCTATAAATTTTTTTTTTAGCAAACTAACCAATGATTGATTTACACGTCTATGGACAAAATTAATCTATATTTTTATGTTATATATTTTTATAATGGATTCTGGCAAAAAGAAAAAAGAAGTTGGTGGCGGTCAGAGTAAAAAATCTCTGGCGGTATACTTCAAACCGGAACAGTGAAGCGGTAAAATGAAAAAGATTTGGCGCGACTGAATACGACGTCGTTGAAACGAAAACCCTCAAGCGGTAGAACTCTCTAACCTGTCGAGAGTCTCCTCATGCCTTAGTCTGTGCGGCGTCTGGAACGAGAGAAACCACCAGAGCACAGGAGAGAAACCAAGGAGATAGATATAGGCTTCCCTCTACAATCTCTTCAATCTCTAGAAGAAGGTATCTTCCTCAATCCAACGCTTACCCTCCCAAATTTGAATCCGATTCAGCTCAATTTTCATCATCATCCAGAAATTAGGGTTTCGTGTACGGATTTGGGGATTTTTCGATTTGTGTTGTTATCCAGTTATGTCTTCATCTAATCATGATGTAGTGAAACATGCGCGTTAGTTACGATGCTTGTAGTCGTGTAATGTTGTTTGTGTGTCTTTCATTTTTGGAAACCTCTGACATTTTTGTTGTTGTTTTGCTTCTTGTTCAGACGTTGTTCCATCCAGACATGGATACCGAAACTGTTTCAAACGCTGTGATAGAGAATGAGTGTGTAGAGGACAGCGATGATGATAAGCCTATCGGGTTCAAGAGGACAAGTGGTGTTGTTTCTAATTCGAATCAGTCAAAATCCAATACTCAGAGAAACAATGCAGTGTCTCCTTTGAAGTCTCCTGTGACGACCCCTAATGGAACCACTCCTTCCAATAAAACTTCTGCTATGACATCTTCTTCTAAAGCTTCACCAGCAAAGTCATCGTTGCAGAATGAAGAGGACAGCGATGATGACAAGCCTATCGTGTTCAAGAGGACTAGTGTTGCATCTAATTCAAAATCCAGTACTCAGAAGAGCAACGCAGTGTCTTCCACCAAGGTGTTACCTTTGAAGTCTCCTGTGACTGGCCCAAATGGTACCACTCCTTTGAATAAAACTTCTTCTTCTAAAGCTTCACCAGCAAAGCCACCATTGAGGAATGATACTACGCCCTCTGCTGTTAAGGGTAAGAGCCAGTTAAAGAATGATCAGTCTGAATGTAAAAGCGAGCGTGAGGATTCGGAGGATGAGAGACCTTTAAGTTCTATACTATCTGGGAACTCCAGTCGCTCAAATAAAGGGCCAGCCTCTTCGAAGCAGGTTTCTTCACCGCAGCCAGAGAAAAAGAATACTGCCGGTCGACCTCTTGGTGGAGCAAATAGAGTCGTAAAAGACGAGTCAGATGATGAAAAACCAATCTCGTCAGTGTTCCAAAAGAAGACTGGCAGTAGTGGGATGTCAGGTAGCAAAAAGGTCTCCAGTGATGAAAAGAAACCTTTGACGAAAAAGCTGCATCAGAATGGTTCTGCAGTTAAGAGCGAAGTGCCGGATTGTAAAGTCTCAGGTAAGAGACCTCTGGAGAAGAATCATCCTGCAAATGAATCTTCCTTGAAGAAGCCCAAGGTCTCAGCTTCAAGTACATCAGGGAAGATGAAACAAGAATCTGTTAAAACAGAGAGTTCTGCTGATAAGGGAAGGGTTTTGGTTTCACCTACAGCCAAGAGAGCGAAACCAGTATCTACCAAGGAAGATGTCTCTGATGACGATGACGATGTTCCAATATCCAAGAGACTCAAATCAGAGTCCTCCAGCAGTAAAGTATCAGCTGCAAAGCCTAAAGCAGTAAAAGGAAGTTCTACATCAGCTGCAAAGACGAAAGTAACAAAAGTGGTTTCTCCTCCGTCCAGGTCCAGGACAGTGAACAAAAACTCCAAGAAAGTAACGAAGGATTCGAAATATTCCTCGTCTTCCAAATCTTCACCTTCCTCTAGTGATGGGCAAACGAAGTGGACGACCTTGGAGCACAACGGAGTAATTTTTCCGCCTCCGTATAAGCCGCACGGCATCAAGATTTTGTACAAGGGGAAGCCAGTCGACCTAACAATCGAACAAGAAGAGGTTATCCTCTCCACCCATACCCTCAATTATACTGATTATATAAATATTTTGTGGTTCATCTTAATATCCTGTGTGCTTTTCTTCTGTTATGCCAATAAGGCATTATCTTCCACGCTGACTATATGTCGATGATATGTAGGTTGCAACAATGTTTGCAGTGATGAAAGAGACGGACTATTACACTAAACCGCAATTTAGGGAGAATTTTTGGAATGACTGGCGAAAACTGCTTGGGAAGAAGCATGTGATACAGAAGTTAGATGATTGTGACTTCACTCCCATATATGAGTGGCATTTGAGAGAGAAAGAGAAGAAGAAACAAATGAGCACAGAGGTAGTTAGAAATATATTTTTTTCTTGCCGTGGTTTTCCTTGGTTCTGTTATTGTATTGCATTGGTGCCGCAGAACTGGTTTTCTTATTGTTGATTTTTTTTAATCTGAACAGGAGAAAAAAGCTTTGAAAGAAGAAAAACTGAAGCTAGAGGAGAAATATATGTGGGCTGTTGTTGACGGTGTAAAAGAGAAGGTGATTTCCCCATAGCGTTGTCATTGTTCCCAAGTCAGAGTTCCTTGCTCAGACTTCTGTTTATCTTTCAGGTTGGTAATTTCAGAGTTGAACCGCCTGGGCTCTTCAGAGGCCGTGGAGAGCATCCCAAGGTTATTCCCCTTTCTTAGAGACTTGTTTTTGTGATCATTATACCTTGAAGTTGTGGGTTTGGATGGCTTAAATTAAGGCATGGTCTATTCTGTTTTTTTCAGATGGGAAAATTAAAGAAGCGTATCCATCCATCTGATATCACCATGAATATTGGGAAAGGTGTTCCTGTTCCAGAATGTCCGATCCCTGGTGAAAAGTATTGTGTTTTTTCCCCATGGTTTTCCTCCAAAAGAAAAAAGCACTATATAATGATAATACTAAGCTATGAGAGATGTGATTCTGCAGATGGAAAGACGTAAAGCATGACAACACAGTCACGTGGCTAGCTTTCTGGAATGATCCCATTAACCCAAAAGAATTCAAGTATGTGTTTTTGGCAGCTAGCAGTGCCATGAAAGGGCTGAGCGACAAGGAGAAGTATGAGAAAGCCAGAAATCTCACGGTAAATCAATCAGCTTTCATTGTTTTTTGAAGCTTGTGCTTACGCTATTACTGTTTCTCTCTTTTAAGCAACATATTTTTTTCTCTAACTGCAGAACCACATAGACAGTATAAGAGCAACTTACACGAAGAATTTCACATCCAAGGATGTTGCAAAGAAGCAAATTGCCGTTGCTACTTATCTCATTGATAAACTGGCACTCAGGGCTGGAAATGAGAAGGTAAATGTTGATTTAATATTTTGCAAATTGAAAAAAAAGAAGATATTCAGCAAATAATTGAAGCGTAACCTGAATGTTTTCTTAAGAAAGCTCATATTCTATCTCTTGATTTGTAGGATGATGATGAGGCAGACACTGTTGGTTGTTGTACATTGAAGGTTGGAAATGTGGAATGTATTCCTCCAAATCAAATAAAGGTATTAAATCAAATAAGTTGTTTTCATACAACGAGAAAGAATACGCTACTGAGGCAAAAAGACCTATTATCTCACTCATTTCTCCCTTTGCATCTCAGTTTGACTTTCTCGGTAAAGATTCAATCCGGTATGAGAACACAGTCGTGGTTGAGCCTCTTGTTTACAAGGCCATTGGACAATTCCAGGCTGGTGAGTTATGGACTGGACTTTGTATTTATCATACGTAATTTTTTCCGTGATTGAACCAACTAACTGGCTTTTTTGTTCCATTCAGGAAAATCCAAAGAGGATGATCTATTTGATGAGTTAGACACAAGCAAATTGAATGCTCATCTTAAAGAGCTTGTACCTGGTCTCACAGCTAAAGTGTTCCGTACATATAATGCTTCATTCACATTGGATGAACAGGTATGTTCACAGTCGTGTTCCCTTTTAATGTGTATTCATATTTCTCCATTTCCCTTAGAATTTTTCACTAACTATATTCTGTTTTAATGTGTGTTAACAGTTGAATGAAAAGATGGGAGCTGGAGATGTTACTCAGAAAGTAGTAGTTTATCAGCAAGCAAACAAGAAGGTAAGTGATTGTTCATTCTCCTGGTGATTTTAAGTTCTGTACATAACCTATGTGTCAGATTCATGAAATACTTACTCTTCAACACTATTTCAGGTTGCCATAATCTGTAATCATCAGCGTGCTGTTTCAAAGTCACACAGTGCACAAATCGAAAAACTGGATGCGAAATTGAAAGAACTCCAGGTAAACAGTTTTTTTCCTGTAAGCTTTTGATAACTTTTTGAAGTTTCTTCTCGGTTCATTATATGCCTTCTGTTTTTTTTTTTGGGTAATTCCGCAGAATGGTCTTGGAGAGCTCAGAACCAATCTCAAGCGAGCTAAAGAGGGGAAACCACCAGTGGAAGGTTCTGATGGAAAGAAGCCAAGAAACTTAGATCCAAACGCGTAACATAAACCTCCCCTCTTTACTTGTGGACAGATTTGTCTAGATATCTATTTCTGTCTTTAAACATTTACGCCCTGCCCCTGTGAATGATGTAATAATGCAGGTGGGAGAAGAAGATAGCTCAACAGGAAGTAAAGATAGAGAAGATGAAACGAGACATGCAAACAAAAGAGGACTTGAAAACAGTGGCGCTTGGCACGTCTAAGATAAATTACCTGGATCCTAGGATAACGGTGGCATGGTGCAAACGTAATGAAGTACCAATCGAAAAGGTAAAAGCTTTTCTTAAACTCTCAAATATGTCCTCTTCTGTCCTTGCTAAAAAAAACTTAAATCTTGTTTTCATTGTGGTAGATATTCACCAAGTCTCTACTGGAGAAGTTTTCATGGGCAATGGATGCAGAACCAAGCTTCAGATTCTAGTTATTGCTGGAGGTAAAGAGAAGCTTTCTGAGTTGGGGCAAGTATGGTTGTGAAAGGCATTGGAGAGCAAAGGAAGTGAATAAGATTAAGAGCAAAGAGGAAAAACCGGCCTTTGTTTTAGATATTTATACCCAAAAAAAAAAACTCAAGCTGTTGTTAATTTTAATTACGTAACTTTCATTTTTACCATTTTCACCGTGACTTGAATGTTATGTTACTTTTTTAGATGATAGAAAATTTGATGAAAATAGTTTTTGTTTTTGCATAATTACTTATGATTTTGTTCGAAATTGAGTAGGTTTGTTTCTCTTTCATAATAATGAATTTACATTAAGAAGCTTTGAAAATGAGCTCCAAAAAGGTAAAAAAATAATAATTTACCGTATTTGACTTTAACCGAAGGAACATAAGAAGGATAAAAAAAGGTTAGATTGGGCTATATTTGTTTGGCCCTCACAACATCGCGCGGATCCAAATCCAGATCATACCAAGGAAGAAGAAGAAGAGACGCACCATCTTCCATCTCCAAGAGGGAGCTTTCATTTGAATCTGTGAGATCTCAGACACTTTCTCATCTGGCTGCCCAAGGGTGGCTTTAACTGTTGTCGATTAGAATCACGTGTGATTAATTAATTAATCTTGGCCTGCAGGAATTGAGATGGGATTCCTAATAACAAGCCTAATCTTCGTGGTCGTTGGGATAATTGCTTCTTTGTGCGTTCGAATCTGCTTCGCTAGAGGCCCTTCCACAAATCTGTATGTTCCTTTCCTTTCCTCCTCCTCTTTTGATTTTGCATTTGTCAATGTTAACTTGATTGATTGATGCATCAAAATATTAGATTGGTTTCCCAGAATTTGGTGTCACGTGAAAGATCAAATAGTGTAATCTAGAATTGGTATTATGAATTATAAAATGATTCATTGACTTTTGAATAATCTCTTAGTTTCTTTGAATTTGGATCCTTCTTGTGATGATTGATAGAAAACCACGAGAGTACTAGTGACGAGATAGTATTTGTCACAATTTGCATTCTGAATCTCTTGATTGCCTTTACTTTTTATTCTTTAAGATTTAAAGCTTTGTTATGTAATCTTTTTTCCCTGTAACCATGTTTTGCATCTTGTAAATATTTCTGATATTTGTTTGTCTGATTCAGGCTTCACTTTACCTTGGTCATTACTGCGACTGTCTGCTGTTGGATGATGTAAGTTTTATGTTTCAAACACACACACTTTCTTTTTTTTTCCTTTTGTTGCTTGCTAGCAGTTTACAGCCATTGTTCCTCCTTTCTCTCTAGCATAAACACACACTCTTCTGGTAGTTTAGCTCGATACTACGTTGCTTGGTCTGACCAAGTTGGTCACATTTATCTTACATTTGTTTGTCTGTGGGATTGTGGTAGGTGGGCGATTGTATACATTGCGCAGATGAATCCTCTGATTGTCCCAATCCTAAGCGAAACAGAGTAAAATAGTCTACTCGGACTAAAACTAGAGAAAGCTATGCTCAATTCCGGATTGGCTACCTTCTTCTATTTGGATCCTTGTTGTGTATCTTCAATCTTTTAAACGGTTTGTAATTCTTTATCTTGGTGGTGTGAACAAATCGAAAAACTTGTTGTCTCTGTATTATTGAAAATTTTCCTTGTATTCTCAGTCAGTTCCCAAAACAGCTGAGATACTCAGAACAATGTATTGTTTGATGAAATAATGTCTTTGACACGTCCTTGATCATTTAATTGTTTGGTTTCTGCTGCTATTTTCATTTCAAGTCTTCTATCATCATCAAGCATTGCAATTTCCACGCGAAACGGCGTCGTTAGAGTGATTCTTGAGAAAAAGGGACCACTCCATCTCTTCGAACCAACACTGAGATGTTCTCTTCATACTAAAACCCTAAAAACCTCATCTTTTTGCTATACGGTGACCAAAAATGGCGATTACGCCGTTGGCTCAGCTCAACGAGTTAACGAATAACGATCTCTTCCTCGTCCTCCTCATTTCTCGCGAATTCGATATCCAATTCGTTGCATAGCAGCTTCACGAGTACGAGAATCAGCGGCTTCACGAAACGAAGAAGCGATTCAAAGTCCAAGTCTTTGCGGCTGAGATGCTCCTTCTCTCCGATGGAGACCGCGAAGATTAAGGTCGTTGGTGTCGGCGGTGGCGGTAACAACGCCGTCAATCGCATGATTTCCAGCGGCTTGCAGGTCCCTCTCTCTCTCTCTCTCCTCTCGAAGAAAGAAACAAATCAATTTCATCCTTTTTGCTTCGAAAGATCCCATTTTGATTCGTCCTGTTTGATGACAGAGTGTTGATTTCTATGCGATAAACACGGACTCTCAAGCTCTGCTTCAGTCTTCTGCACAAACCCCTCTTCAAATTGGAGAGCTTTTAACTCGTGGCCTTGGTTTAGTCTAGACTAAGCAACGTGTATCCTTTATATGTTAAAAGATGTGACCTTTTTGAGTGTTGACACTCTCTGTTAACTAACGCAGGTACTGGTGGGAACCCGCTTCTAGGAGAACAAGCTGCTGAAGAATCTAAAGATGCTATTGCTAATGCTCTCAAAGGATCTGACCTTGTTTTCATTACTGCTGGTATGGGTGGTGGCACTGGCTCTGGTGCTGCTCCTGTCGTTGCTCAGATTTCAAAGGAAGCTGGTTATTTGACTGTTGGTGTTGTTACCTATCCTTTTAGCTTCGAAGGTCGTAAAAGATCTTTGCAGGTATATATATATGTCTTGACTCACCGTTTCTTGTTTTAAATGTCATGTTATGACTAATTGTGTTTTGACTCTCTAGGCGTTGGAAGCTATTGAGAAGCTGCAGAAGAACGTTGATACTCTTATTGTGATTCCAAATGATCGTCTGCTAGATATTGCTGATGAGCAGACACCTCTTCAGGACGCTTTTCTTCTTGCGGATGATGTTTTGCGTCAAGGAGTTCAAGGAATCTCTGATATTATTACTGTGAGTTCCTGTCTTTGTAAAGCTCTTACAAGTTGGTTTGATGAGAATGTTCACTGATTGTATCTGTTGTTCCTTTTTCAGATACCTGGACTGGTCAATGTAGATTTTGCGGATGTGAAGGCGGTTATGAAAGACTCTGGAACTGCAATGCTTGGGGTAGGTGTTTCCTGCGGCAAGAACCGAGCACAAGAAGCAGCTGAGCAAGCCACTTTGGCTCCATTGATTGGATCATCCATACAGTCAGCTACTGGTGTCGTCTACAACATCACCGGCGGAAAAGACATTACTTTGCAGGAAGTGAACCGAGTATCTCAGGTGCGGAAATCTTGATTCAGTTCAGTTTGGGATATTGTATTACACAATCCACAGGCTTGTCATGTGTTGGTGGGGGGTTGCTTTTGCAGGTGGTGACAAGTTTGGCAGACCCATCAGCCAACATCATATTTGGAGCTGTTGTGGATGATCGTTACACTGGAGAGATTCATGTAACGATAATCGCCACGGGCTTCTCACAGTCTTTCCAGAAGACTCTTCTGAGTGATCCAAGAGCAGCTAAACTCGTGGACAAAATGGGATCATCAGGTCAACAAGAGAACAAAGGAATGTCTCTGCCTCACCAGAGGCAGTCTCCTGCAAGTATCAACACCAAACCATCCTCTCCCCGTAGACTTTTCTTCTAGCATTTTATTTTGTTTGCCTTTTTCGTTTTTAAGCAGATTCCTTTATCGAAAGTGTAATGATCTTCAGGCTCAAATATCATTTGCTTATGAGTTTGCTACAAATTGTCTCTAAATCAAAGCTAACCTATCAATCTCAATCTCATGTTAATGCATAACTTGCACGCAAATCATATATACAACCGCTATGCGCACAGACAAGATTAGTAAGCAGTTGTGCTCATCTATAAATGGAGCTATATGATCATATTAGATACACTAAACATAGTATCTAAACAATAAACAAAGCAATAATAGCCTATGCTTATACATGTGTCTAACATTAATGTAACCGAAGGCTTGGATCTCTACATCAACAGCATCCCCAAAAACTAGATCGAATCTTTGTTTTCTACTGTGGCTTTGTCATTAATAATCATATATGAGGCTCTAGGACCACTAGAAGGAATAGACAATTCACCATAGCTAGCAGGACAGTGCCGGTCCAACATTCTCATTTTTTTCTTGATGCCCTAAGCTCATTTAAAATTTTATGCCTTTGTTATTTATATAAAAAAAAAATTATGCTCTATATACAACTAAATTTTTTGCTTAAAATATGATGCCCTAAACGGTCGGTTACCTCGCTTATGCTCGAGACCGGCCCCAGGACGGCCTGAAGTGGACTCTCCTCCTTTAAGCGCTCATGTCAGCCACCTTTCAAGTAGCATACTTATTACCAGCGCGTAAACTCATCACCACTGACATAACTTCTCAAGGTACTCACCAGGTTTCAGTTGAGATTTATCAGGACTCGGGCCAAATCTCTAAAGAAAATGTATGCAGTTTTGGCGGTGTTCCTGCCACAGTCTCAACAAGATACTTTCTGATATTCCATGGCAAACAACATTAACAAAACATACACATACGCATTCTACTACACAATTCTACTCACAAACATCTTTTTGTCTTCTCTCAGGTGTTTCACAGAACCCTCTCTCAGCCTAAAACAACTCACAAACAGAAAGAAAGCTACAGATATATTCCTTTCTCATCTTCACGGTGAAGCTGAAACTTGATCTGCAGCACCAGAAACCGGAGACGAAGCAGCAGCTTCCTCTTTCGAAATGGCAACATAGTTCGCAGGAGCAGCCGGCTTATTGAGACTCTCCCTTCTCCCTCCTTCTTTCGCAACAGACCTGCTTCCATTCTGGTTTGCATTCAAAGATAAACGCCGGTTGGCTCCTCCGTTGTTAGCTCGTGTCCCCACAGGTTTCTTAGCACTGACTGGTCTTGCTGCAGTGCTTGGCCTTGTGCTAAACGCAGAGTCTTGCTCTACGTGTGGCTGTTCTTGAACCTTCTTTTGCTCCCTCAGCCTCCGTTTCTCATCTTCTCGTTCTTGCCTGAGCATACCGTACTCATCCAACATAGCTAGCAGAGGAACACCATCGTATGCAAAGGACATGCTGTGTTCCTCTTCCCAAGCTCGGATCTTGGCGACCAATGTGTCAACCATGGCTTTTCCACAACAAACAAGAAAGATTCCAATTAAGATATGAATATCAATCAGAGAGAATGTTTAACTTTGAGTTCTTCTTCTAGACATACTAGGAATCTTGCTAACCAGAATCCTGGCTTTCTCAGCTCTCTTGAGATTCAAATGAGCTCCTCTGCTTGAACTGTACCTGTTGTGATCCTGTTCTCACAAATCAAAAACCATGGAAAGAAAAAACTCAAGATCCAATTTAATGTTATTGTCTTATGTCAGGTAGTTTGGGCCGGGTAGTGGTAGTTCGGTTCGACCAAAATCTCGCCGAACTGAACCGGAAAAACTTCGGTTCGATATTCCGATAGTTCAACTTTCTTTTTTTTTTTACCAAAACTAACCGAAGTTTTTTGTTTCGATTATCTGTTAGGTTGAAAATTTGGTTGAAAATTCGGGTATTTTGGTTAATTTCGGTTAATTTTAGTTAAATTTAGTTACTTTGGTTTAAAATTTTGAGTTACTTAGGTTCAAAATTTGTTAGCAAATTTTGTTTATTTTGTTTATTTATTTTTATTTTTTTTAAAGGGCAATTGTCAATAATAGCACCTTTGAAGTTTATGTCTCAAAAATAGCACTAGAAGGAGAAAGTCACAAAAATGACATTCATTAAAAGGTAAAATATCCCTAATACCCTTGGTTTAAAATTAAATAAACAAACAAAAATAAAAAAAATAAAAAAAAATGAAAAAAAGAAATTTTGTTTATAGTTTCAGATTATATGTTTTCAGATCCGAAATTTTTATTATTTTTTTTTGAAATTTTTTTTTTATTTTTTTTTTTCAAATTTTCTTTTTATAATTTAAAAATACTTTTTGAAACTGTTTTTTAAAATTTTTATTGTTTATTTTAGTATTTAGTATTTATTTTTTATAAAATTTTAAACCCTAATTCCAAAACCCCACCCCTTAACTCTAAATCCTAATGTTTGGATTAATTAACCCAAGGGGTATAAGTGTATATTTACTTCTTTAATGAAACCTATTTTTGTGACTTTGAGTCTTGAGTGCTACTTTGGGAACAAAAACTTGGTTTAGTGCTATTTTAGTCTTTTCTCTTTTTTAAATCTTGAAAGACTTAACTAACGATTAACCGAAAATCAAAGTTTTTTTATAAACCTGCTAAATCGAACCGAACTTCTCACCGAACTAACCAAAATTTTTGTTCGGTTTGGTTTAAAATCCCAGGCCTACTAGTCTAATGATTCATCACAATGTGTGACTGAGAAAGAAAAAAAAAGCAAAGCATTACCCGGTTGTAGTCTTCTAACCAGCTCTCTTCCTCACACGCAGACATCCATTTCTCAACTCTGTCCAATACATCCTTCCTACTAACCGCTTCTTCTCTAGCCTTAGCTATCTGACTATCCATATCCGCCAACAACTCAGTATGCTCCACGTTCCCAGCATCAATCAGCGACATGATCCTCTCGCGAGCCGACTCAGGGTTTATCTCCACGTGCGCACGAGCGTATATCTCCTCTAGCTCTGACTGTTTCTTGAATGCAATCTCCTTCATTCTGCTGGCTTTCAGCTGGTCAAGCCTGTCCACTTCCACCTCAGCCTGGTTGATCAGATCACGTGCGAGAGCGCCTGGCGAAGTGACGTCATCTACTGAAGATGAAATGTTGCACGTGACGTGGTTGAAAAGATCCCTTTCTTCATCAGGAGTGTCCATCAGGTTCCAAAGATCAACCAGCTGAGTGGCAAGCTCTTGAAGCTTTCGAAGTCTTTGCTTCTTGTCATCTTCAAGAGTCAGAACGGTTTTAGACAACATTGAGAGAGTGTCGTTGCTAATGCTCTTGGCTTGGACAGCTGTTTCTTCATCTAAGCTGGGGTGAACTTGTGTCACGGTGGTTAAGAAGTCCAAAGCGAGAACGGCGCATAGATCATGGACAGTGCTCACAAACTCGAGCACTTTGTGAAGCCTGTCGCTCTTCTCTTTCTGAAGCTCTTGGAGTTGGCTGTGGAAAGAGTCTAGTTTCTTGAGAGACAAGTCAGATTCGTCGACTATAGGAGGAAGCTGGTTGTTACTCAAACCACCAGCAATCTCTCCGGAGATCTTCTGGATTTGTGATTGCACATCGGAGAAGGCTCTGACTCTCTCTTCTTTCTGTTGCCAGAGTTGTTCGAGAGCTGGTGCTATAGCAGCAAGCTGTTCTTTAATCGTTCCAGAAGACTTATCTGGCTGCAATAGAAGATATAACTCAATTACATATTCAACTTCTAAACTTGGGACAAGAAAGAAAGAGACTTACAATGCCATTAGCAAAGGTTTTTTCTCCAAGAGAGGTAGTGAGGCTGGAGAGTTCAGCGTTAGCATCAGACAAGGTCTGAAGAAGCTCGGCGCGGGACTTGGCAGCTTGTTCAACTTTACGCTTGTAAACATCGAGACACTCTTGCTCTATCTGAAGAAGCATCTTGTCTCGTTGCTCATCGCTCTCACCAACTTCATCCCATATTTCCTGTTTTTAAAACAATAATGTTGTTCATGCCATAACAAGAATTGAGTAAAAGCCATGCAACAACTTGGGTAGGAGATGGTTGAGAGAGAGATTTTGACCTGCAACTTTTGGAGTAAAGTACCACAAGTAATCTCCCCGAGATGAGGACTTTGAGCATCTGTGATCGCCATTGTCAAGAACTCAGAAGGTTTCCTGCAGAACAGAAAAGAAAAACAAATGCCAGTTAGAGACTAGAAGAACTAAACTAAGAGCTAAATGGTACACAGAACTTCACAGTGATTAACGGACATTTCTAAAAATATATTAGATTTTTTACTAAATAATATAGCAGAGCAAGCTCGGAGCAAAACAATCAAACAGCATTGGATGATGAAACCAAAGCAATCAAAACAAAAACATCAAACTGATCAAACCTAATAATAGTACAAGAAAAGGGGTGTTCTTGTAGATCTGAAGCTGTGTGACGACAATATAAACTCAAAATACTATTGAGAGAAAATCTTTGAGCAAATGATGATGGAGGAAATCTATCTACGGATGGATGGAATGGAGAGGTGCAAGAGACGGAGTGGTGCTGTTGGGACCCACACTTCTTTGTATTGTTTACGATGGAAATTTTATCACACCCCTTGTTTTTCGGCTTTATTACAAAACATGACACTGCCTTCCACTCTACCTTGACTTAAGGTACTTTTTGCTTGTTTAACCAAACCAGTTACTTTAGTTTTTTTTCTCCCTTTCTTAGATTCTCATAAATAAAAATTGGTCTATGTAATTTTCAAACTTTTATAAATTTAAGGATTTAAATTAATATGTATCATTTTCTTTTAATTTATATATTTGTATTTCTAAATCAGTTTATAACAATGTAATAGAAATTATTCGGTAATATATATAAGGGAATTTGTGGTCTATAGCCCAAAATGATAGTTTAGTGATGAATCTCTGTAAATCCATTGTTTGTGGAAGTAATTAGTGAAATCACCTGATTATTAATGGTCTTCTTATTGCCGTAAAAGTTGAGGCAATATTTAAAAAATTGAGGCAATTTTTAAATGTACGCAATTAAAAAATTGAAAGTTAAATGTATCTTTTTTTAATGGAAGCGAACTCCACTAACCCGACACTACAAACAACAATACACAAAAAACAATAAACACTAATAATGTAAAAAATTATAAGAGTGAAAATTAAAACGTAATGTAAAAATTTATTTATTACTGAGCAAAAAATAAGCAAATCAAATAAACTTACAAAGCAAAATAAATTGAAAACCACACATGCGTACACCATCAAATGAAAAACTATGACATACTTAACGAGTCGAGTAATACCAAGAACCTCGATCGCATTCAGTATGGTGCTCAAAAACTACTAGAAAGACTATGATGAAAGTAACTACACGAGGTTAGATAGTATGTATACCGAGACAGCTGAAATTTCTGAGAAATGTAAGCAAGAAGAAAAATGTGTTTAGAAACTTTTCATTATTATGTTAATGTATTGTTGTGTTATTAATTAATGTAGTTTTAATTTATAAATTAAAGTGTTTGTTCTTCATTTGCTTTACTTTATAAATTAATGTGATTAATTTATAAATTAAAGTGTTTGTTCTTTGTTTGCTTTAATTTATAAATTAATGTATTTTTAATTTTTAAAATATTTATGAAAATGATTATTATTTAAAAATAAATTTGAAAGGTGATATTAAATCGTCAAACATCTATAAATAACTCTGTCGAAATATGATTACCAAACCTTTTATAATTGGGGAGATGATGTTAGTAGTTTGTACTAAGATTGGTGAAGTAGAAATGATGTTCTTAAAAATCATTTATTGCAATCACTGTTTTAGAGTATCTCTAAAAGCATCCTTAAAGTCTTAAATATAAAATTTTGTGCATTCCAAAAACAACCATAAAACTTTAAATTTTAAGGTTTTGAATAATAAAACTTCAAATATAAAGTTTTACTGTTCAACATTTTATATTTGAGGTTCAATATAAAATTTTGTTTTTGGAGATAAACAATTTCAAACCTTAAATTTAAGTTTTTGCCAAATCTTAAAATAAAATTATTTTTGGAGATACTCTTTAACATTATAAACAGTTGTCAAATTTATGTTATACAAAATCATCATTTTAAAAAGTGAAAAATTACAAAAACAAAAAGCATTATATTCAGAATAATTCATTGCAACTAGTAAAAACAATAAGTCTTACAAACAATCATCGAAAATAGTAAAAAGGTCTTTCTCATGACAAAATAATCATAACTCAAAATAAAATGCTCGTGAAAAATAGAACATGTAGATCATTCATACATTACTTATGCTAATCAACGAATAATGTATTGAATTTCAGCTCGTTCTTTCAGCCACTCTAGCACTTTTGCTCCTTCTAAAATCTCTTGTACCTAAACCACCAATTCAACAAGAACCTCTCTCTCTCTCAGTTATCTTATAGTTAAAAGGAAAATGATAAATACTTAGATTCAAGAGAGTACTAACCTGATCTTTCACACGTTCCTCATCGTACTCTTGTTTATGTTTCTTGAACTCTGTGACCGAGTTCTCCACTTCTTTCACTAGTTCATCTGTTGAGAACTGCATTCAAGTTTTTTAAACAACGTCTTGTTACTAATTTTTTCTTTGTTGCTATCTCCGAGACAACAAGAGTATAAGCATATAAAAGTACCTCTAAGTTTTCACGCTTGAAGATATCTCCAACAGCTAGATTCTGCTTGATTATGTTGGTAATGCTCTCTCTTTGAGTTTCTAGAAACTCATTCACTGATTTTTGACTTGAAAGAGAAGCCAATTGATCTTCTGTGAGTTTCATGTTACCCTACAGCACCATGTCATTGAACATTAAGCATCTTAGTGACAGTAAAAGAGAGTAAGAGATATAGAGTTAAAACGCTTGCCTGAATCTCTAGAAGCCTAGCTCCATAAAACTGTCTTCCTTGTTCCTCAAATAAAGACTGAGGAATCTCTACTTCAACCATCTAAACAATAAAAAGAAGCAATTGACAATTTTTTCAATCACACAAGATCAACATTGTTAATGGTTCAAAAAGCTTTATGAAATTAAATAAGTTGACCTTTCTTATCTGTTCAAGAATGGCGTTGTCTGTTGCTTGCTCCTTGGCTTCCTCCTCCATCTCTTGGCATCTTTTAGTCAGAGTTTCTTCAACCTGTTCACTTTTTTTTCTTTAGAGAACTACAGTGAGAGAATAAAATCTTTTTGGTTAAATCTCTGTGTTCATTACCTCCTTCAAGGTGGTGCATCCGGGAAGCAACTTATCAGCAAGTGAATCATCTAAAGTTGGTAAATCTCTGTAGAATAGTTCCTTACAGTCAACCTGAAGAAAACAGACAAGGTTTAACACATCTAATGGTATCACCTTTGTCTCCATGTCTTGTAAAAGCAGAAGAACTCACAGTGAACTGAGCACGTTGGCCACGGAGGGTTTCTTGCTTCCATGATTCAGGAAACACAAGCGAGAATGACTTTGATTCCCCAGCTTTAATTCCTAAGATTGAATCAAGGAATCCAGGAAGCAATCTGTTCCCTTCTTCTGTATCAAAATGAAAACCTGCACACATTATAACCACACCTCTCATCAGTCATTTGCAAAACAAAACAAAAAGATGGTTTTGAATGAAGTAAAAGATAATGGCTCTGTTGAACCTTTGCTTTCAGCATCAGGAATAGCTTCACCCGTTGATCCATCCTCGTCTATAGTTGTAGCAGATATATCAATCACCGCAAGATCTCCCACCTGCACGGTTTTCAATGATTCAACGAGTGTGATTCATAACCAATACAAGCACATGTCATGCATTCAGTTACCTCTAGACCTCGGTCAGTGACAATCTTCAAAGCGCCAAGGGACTTGTACTTCTGTCTAAGCTGTCTTTCACAAGCTTTCTTTGCGTCAATCTCATCTCCTAATTCAACAACGACCTTCATATCTTTATACCCATTCTCAGGATTCCATTTCAGCTCAGGCACCACATCAACAACCACCTCGTAACTGAGAGTCTTGAGCTGAGAATAAGCCTTCTCCATCTCCGGAAAGCTGCTTACTATCTGAATCGAGTCTTTTAAAGCCTTTCCAGTCACCTACACAAAAAGCCAAACATCAAAGGGACTAAACATCATAATCGAGAACTAAAGAAATAAAAGTTACTTACAGACTCCATGGCGTGAGGAAGTGTTCTTTTCAAGATAGATTCAACAGTAGCTCTCAAAACGTATGGCCTCCCAACGAAACCAACGATGATATTCTCTGGAACTCTCTTCCCAGGACGGAACCCAGGAACCTAGTTTTATTCAATAACAACAAGCATTTCATTACAATGGAACTGGTTTTTTAAGTTCTTGTCTTGATTCAGACATTTTTTTACCTTTGCCATTTTCATGAACTCGGTCAGGACTCTCTGGTAACAATCTTCACAGACAACTGCTGGAACGTCCACACTCAGTTTCACCTAAAATTTCAGACAAAACTACTCAATGACACACACACAAATGTTCCAACAAAAAGACAAAAAAAAAACTTGAAGTCTCTCTCTTACACTTGAATTCGGCGCTGGAGTCTCCTTGACCTGAAGCTCAGCGGGGAGCTTGTCTTCCTTTACGCTCGGTTCAACCGCCGGAGCGGCCTTGGTTGACGCCGCTGATCGCCGGACTCCTCCACCACCGCTGCCAATTTTCTTGGCGGCACAAGAAAGCTCCAAGGGCTTGATTGGTTTCTTCAAAAGCCTACCGTTGAATCTTAGCAGAGAGCAACCATCACGAGAGAGGAACAAGCTATCGGATTGGAAGAGACGTCGTGTTGAAGATGAATGAAAAGGATTAATCGAGCTGATAACGCAGAGCTCCATTTTCGCTGACTCTCTCTCTCTCACTCAGAGATTGAAGAAAGAGCTTTTTTGAAGCGCCACTTCTTGAAGATAAAGCTGCGTTAATTTACATCTATATCCTTTAAACAGACAGAGGCCCTCTGAAACGCTGTGTTTTATCTACCCATTTATTATAAATATCAACCCATAGAAATTAATACAAATATATACAACTACATACAAACTATATACAGTAAAACCTCTATAAATTAATAATGTTGGGACTTTAGAATTTTATTAATTTACAGAGATATTAATTTACCAAAGTTTCTTTTTTTAGATTGTATTCATTTTTTTGAATATTTTTTATTATAAAACATAAAATATTTGACTTTTATATTGTTTAATTGTCTTATTTGGTATATATTTTTATGTTATTACGTGATTTTCGATATAACTTTACTAAATATTATCAAAATATAATAAAATGTTAAGAAAAATAGATGTATTTTCATCGTGAATATAAAATCAATAATATAGTGTTTAGTTTGTACTTATATAAAAATATATATAGATATATTCTTAACTTATGATTTTAATGGAACTATATATTTACATGGAAGTTTTAAAAATATTATTATCTTACTATTTTATCGATTTCTATCATATTTTACAGCGGTCCGAATTGGGACGGACAAAATTTATTAATTTATAAAAATTATTAATTTATAGAGTATTAATTTATAGATATTCTACTGTACAAACTTTTGAAATGAATAGCCCGCAGTTTATGAACATCATTTTTGATGATAGATCAAAGACTATTTTCAATTTATTTCTACTTTATAATAGTATATAGAGGTAATTTTACCTTTTCCCAAAATGGATATTGATGTTTTCTTTTATGTCTAAGAAATGAAATAGCCTTACTCTATTTATATCCAAACCTTATAATGAATTCCACTACAATATAGAAATAATATTTGAATAAATCAGAATGGTCAAATTATATGGTCTCGATTTTGAAAAAAACGATTACTTACAGTAGATTTGTTTAATAAAAAACAGTAATTGAAACATTTTTTAATAAACTGTAACTGAATCATTACAATAAAAGTGTTGAAAAAATTATACAATAAGGTAGATTAAACATAAAATCTTTCAACATGTTGAATAAAAAAAATTGGAAACACCAATACCACATGTTATGTTATTATTGTTTGTCCAAAGTCTTAGATTTCTTTTTCACCTTTATTATGTAAAACTATTTTTCTATAGTAAAATTAATTTAATTTTAAATTATATATATAAAAATATATCATTTATACACTATAGATAGAGATTAATTTACGTACTTTAGATATATAAAAATAAATGTCTTTCAATATTTTTTGAAATAAATCACAGTAGCTCTTTTAATAATATATAACCATAAGAATAAAACATAAAGGAAAACAAGTATATAAAATAAAAATAGTGAGATATACTATTGAATTTTATTAAGAAAATCGTAATAAATTATAAAATTTGAATGTATGTGAGATGGAATAAGGAGGAGATGATGTACCATGTTAAAGGATAAGAACTAAAATACTGAATGTAAAGAGTATTGTGGATAATTTAAGGAATGTTTATTATGGAGCATTGGTCAATAAGAATCTTGTAAATACACATCATCAAAGGCACTTTCATAAACATCATAGACTAGTCATTGTTATCTTTTTATCCCAACTGATGAAGATTGAGACTAATACAATACATCATTTTTTCCACAAAACTGTAGCATTAACCAAACTACAAACTCTAACCTATTCACCAATTTTTCCAAGATATCCAACTATTCATAAAAATACAATGCATAGAATGGCATGGCGAAATCATGTTCCAATTAGTATGATTTTACTAACAGCTGATACTAATTATACAACCAAACTAAAAGGTTAAACATATATAAAATGAATATGAAAAAAATTACAAGTGGAGAAAACAAGCTGAGGTTGGCACGGTTCATTGATATTATGGTCTTGTTGTTGACATTGGAGAAGGTGAGGTCGGGGTAGTATGGTTCATTTCGTTTTAGTGCACAAATTAATGGTTTTTCTATCCCAGTTTGGATCGCTGCACGACAGTTCGTAGAATTCATCATGAGATTTGGTCAGGTTGAGAGAGAGAAAAAGAGAGAGCTTTGAATGTTTATAAATTAACTTGCCAACCTCATTATTTATGATACAAATTGAGGTTTATAATATTAATGCAAATACATATGAGTTATTAATTAATACATACACAAATGTTATTTATTCTAAACATATTATTTATATTTTAAACACTCACTTGAGATATATGTTATAATATTCTGTTTGATGGTATACACATGTGTGGTTTTCAATTTTTTTTGTTTTGTAAGTTTATTTTATTTGCTCAATATTTGTTTATTTTTTGCTCAAAGATAAATTATTATTCATGTTATGTGTTAACTTTCATTCTTATATTTTTTTTTAATCTATTGGTGTTTTCTTTTTTCATATTGTCGTTTGTAGTGTTAAGTTTGTGAAGCTAGCTTCATTTTAAATAGCATATATTTAACTTTCATTTTTTAAAATCACATGCATTTAATCTATTAAAATATGTATTTATATAGGATACACCATACCTTATCTATTTAAAAGTTTATTTGACGAAATTGACAAATAAAAAAATAAATACGTTAATGCTAGTAACTTATATTTCTACAATACAAACAAATAAATATGTAAGTAGTTTTTGTTCCAAAAGAACAAATTTATAAACAGTATAAACAGGAGCACATCAAATAATGTTTGAGCTATATTTATTAAAAAAAAAATTATAAATCGTTTAAGGACTTTTTTAAAGTGTTACAAAAGATAAATTAAATTATAAAAGTAAACTCGCGAGTAGCGCCAATATAAATTCTAGTGTATAAAGTATGTTATGTCAAAATAAAGTAAAATAAATTCATGTTTTTTTTTTCACTTTACAGGCTCCCACTCTCCCGGATCCAGCTCAAGAAAAACAATGAGGCCGCGCGGGAACACGGCTATGGATTAGGAAAATTATTTGGGCCCGGATCCGGACCTGGATCCAGTTGTCGAAAACCGGGTTAGAGAGCATTTGCGTTAATCCTAAGCGGCGGAACTCTCTCTCACAACACTCTCTTTAAAAACCCTCTCTCTCACAAAATCCTCAAGTCGCTTCTTTCGATCTCCTCAGCTTCAGTTTCATCGATGGTAAGTACCTCCGTCTCTCGCCTTATATTCTGATCTCTACGGAGTGTACACTCTCTTCCATCGTTTTTTTGTTTTCTCAGGCTTTACCGAACCAGCAAACCGTTGATTACCCTAGCTTCAAGCTCGTCATCGTTGGTGATGGAGGCACAGGTACCTTCCTCCTAGCTCAGTTTCAGCTAGCGTTTTATGATAAGCAGCTCAATTCCGATTAGAAACTGCTAGATTATCTCTTAGAGTCTGTTGATTTTGTTACTTAGCTATGCTTTGTGATTCGTCCATCAAGATCAGAAACGCCTTCCTTCGATAACTTGATCAATTCATTCGAGATTAGAGCGTGCTACTTGATTAATACATGTTTGTGATGACTCCATCTATTTCCAACAGTGGAATGCATCTGGCTGGCTATATTGTTAATCTTGTGATTATATGCACAGGGAAAACCACATTTGTCAAGAGACATCTTACTGGAGAGTTTGAGAAGAAGTATGAACGTAAGCACGGACTTTATGTTCCTCTAGTGTAACCCTTTTATTCACGACTTTACCCATTCTGATTCTTTCTTTCTTTGTGTCATTGCAGCTACTATTGGTGTCGAGGTTCACCCTTTAGATTTCTTCACTAACTGTGGCAAGATCCGGTTCTACTGTTGGGATACTGCTGGACAAGAGAAGTTTGGTGGTTTAAGGGATGGATACTAGTAAGTAGATTTCTTACTTCCTTCCTTCTGATATATATCAATAGTCAAGAATCTTCTAGTGAATTGTGAATGGCAAAATGAGAAGCTAGTATGATATTAGTTGATCTGATTCTCCTGTTGCAATTAGTTTGTTTGCTTGCATTGGCCATGATACAAACTTTGTTTTTTTTTTGTGTGTGTGGTGTTGCAGCATCCATGGGCAATGTGCTGTCATCATGTTTGATGTCACAGCACGTCTGACATACAAGAATGTACCAACATGGCACCGTGATCTTTGCAGGTATGAACACACAGAAGCTAAACTTTTATTCTGGCAAATTGCTAAACGTAAATGTGATGTCTTCAATTTTGTGTACGTGCAGGGTCTGTGAAAACATCCCGATTGTACTCTGCGGGAACAAAGTTGATGTGAAGAACAGGCAAGTGAAGGCCAAGCAGGTGACATTCCACAGGAAGAAGAATCTCCAGTATTACGAGATCTCTGCCAAGAGCAACTACAATTTCGAGAAGCCATTCTTGTACCTTGCTAGGAAACTCGCCGGGTAAATTAACAGTTTTGACCCTGAGCTGTACTTTCGTTCGTGGGGTATAAAACTAAAAAGATGGATAAAGAGTTGATTTTCTAAATGTTTCAGGGACCCTAACCTTCACTTTGTGGAATCACCTGCCCTTGCTCCCCCAGAAGTACAGATTGACATGGCTGCTCAGCAACAGTAAGCTTTCTAAACCTCACTTTTATCTTATTACCATTGCTGAGTTTTTGATGCTAGGTTTCTTTCTTGTTCACTAAGAATTTTTTTATATAATTGTAGGCACGAGGCGGAGCTTGCAGCCGCAGCAAGTCAGCCACTCCCTGATGACGATGATGACACGTTCGAGTAGAGAGAGAGAGAGACAAACTATTGTCATTTCTTCTTGTTTGTTTCTTTTCCTTTTTTTTTCTGGTGGAGCTATTTCTATTTGTGTTTGTATTCTTCAGGATATGAAGTTTGAAAATCGACGTTTGCGATGGCACTAGTAATTTCCCGGTTGGAGTCTTTCTAATAGACGTAGTCGATGAGCAAAAGCCAAGCGTTCTTATAAAGTAGTACCTTTCTTTTCTTCCTGGCAACCCTTTTTCTTATTAAGAACACCAAGTTATTATCTCTCTATTAACTCTTGCGAACTTTGCCATTAACGAAAGCAAACTACGAGATAGATATTTAAATATATAACCCATTGGCTTGGACATTTCATTTGTCTTGTATCATAGAGTTACCTTCTGTGATACACAGTCTGGTTACCTTCTGTTATACACAGTGGTTTGTAGCTTATGTGATATGCACACAGTCTGCAGTCAGTCGGTTTGATCATTGAGGATCCTTGAATTTGTTGGATGCCTTTTTCTACTGAAGAAGGACCATCTTATTCTTCTCTCCAGCCTTACGCACCAAAGTAATAACCTCGTATCCTACGATATCAACACACGATCCATCACCTAACTTTATCTTCAGTTTGGTGTTTATATTCAAACTCAAAAAGAACTCCTTGTTTTCCATCATGTGATTGGTGTTCCATTATCTAAATACCAAAAATTTGCATTGCCTTTGTCGATATCAAAATTCTTGGGAATTACCTTATCTTCATTTAAGAACACCACTTCGTGAACATAGAAAGCGTCAACCTCTTGTGTCTTGTTTAGGTTGGTTTCTTGATTCCTTGCTGACTTCTTGGGATAGATAATTGTATAGTGACGCAACTTGTCACATCTCCAACATATCACCTTCAAACGATCCTTCTTCGATTTTTTGTCTTCGGTGTGTGACATACACACAGTCTTCACTCGGTTTGATCATTGAGGATCCTCGAATTTGTTGGATGCCTTTTCTTACTAAAGAAGGACCATCATATTCTTCAGGTCGGATATATAGATTATGTCTTTGAGTGCTTTCTTCTCTCCAGTCTTTCATACGAAAGTAACAATCCCTTTCCTACGATATCAACATACGATCCATCACCAAATTTCACCTTTCCTTTGGTGTTTAGATTCAAACTCAAAAAAAACTCATTGTTTCTCGTCATGTGATTGCTTGTTTCCCTTTGTCTTTGTCTTTGTCTTTGTCGATATCGATGGCGATGGGGGAAGAGGAAATTTTCAACTACTCAAATCTACTCATTAAAACATGATCAATCTATATATTCTCTTCTATCTTTTATTCTTTTATTGAAAAGAGTTTCATCTATGATGGATTAATGGTTAATTTTTCTCTTTTCTAATCTACCATTACAATCTTCCGCTTTAGTCTCTATGATTATGATCGATAACAAGAAATTCAACTCAATTATGTTTAATCAAGTATCAAGTGGTAAGAAATTATCTTAACCGCTTTACTCTGGAAACAAATACCATGGAGACCACCATGGTATATCATCGTCATGAGTATGGAAGTGATGCAACCACAAAGGTATTTAAAGTTTTTGAAGATTACAATTCAAAATATTTATGGGTGGTTCTTCACTGGAGATGCAATTTCCTTGTTGTATAGCAATGTGGTTAGCATCGTTGAATATTGTCAGTTCCAGTTTCAATTTTTTTTTTGAGAAAATCAATAGATTGAATTTTTTTTCAAAGAATATCTATAAATCCTATTTGGAATCTAGTCAATGTTATACAACAAATAAATTTTTGAAAAAGAATATTGAATATCTTCAAAAAAAAAGATAACCAAATGGTATTGCATTAAAAAAAGCAAGATGGATGCGATGAAAATTTCTTCAGATTTTAATCTTTGTATTTGTATTGTAATGTTTTTAATCTTATTTTTTTCAATTGATTGTATTTCTATTATTTTCTATAATTTCATTGTAATTTTACATTTTATTTAAGTAAAATAGTTGTGAGAAAAATAATAATAATAATAAATAAAGCGAGATTAGCAACGGAAATACCATAAGTTTTTTTTCGTCACAAAAAAAACATGTGCCTTAAACGATAACTGTTTTCATGTTCTTTTTTCATTACTTGTCATTTAAATTAGAACTATTTTTGAAATATTAAATTTAAATTCTTAATGTATATATATATATAGGTAGGATATTTTAGTCATTTAACTTAAGAAAATGTGTAATTTTCAAATAAATAAAATAGAGTGCAATTCTCAGAACAAAATCTCTTTGCATAGTTTTTTTTTTCAAAATTTCCCTTAATTAAATGGCACGCAACTCCGTGAGATTGATGTCATGTATAAACGTCGTAAAGATTTAAGACATGAAAAAAATACTGAGGCTTATATTATACGAAGAAACCAACCAAATATACAATAGTGATAAGAAATCTACGAAAATAAATAATGATATGATCACTAATCTCGAATGACTAAACAATGTAGAAATAAATAACGAGAAAATGCGACTAAATTAATCCTCCGGATCCTCCTCAGTTTCCATTTCAATGCCCTGTTGGAAACTCGCATTTCCCGTACTCTACAAACACGAGAAGCACGAACAAAACAAATTAATTTTAATTTATATTTCTGTTTGTACGTCAAAATGTAATTATACTTGTATATACCTAAAATCTAATAGTGGAAAATTTATCAAAATTAGCATATGTTGTTGAACTATCCCAACCTCCATAACTTTTATCTAACCATCATCCAACTAACTTACCCATTTCTTCACGAATTTCAGGAAAAATATATAAAAGTTCCGATAAGAATAAAAGTGTGAAAATATATATACGTCAACCTAAGTATTAATTAAGAGAACTAAGAATTAATTAATGATAATTTTCTAGAGAAAAGGTTATAGAGTACGTACTAGGAGGCTGCGAGACCACGTACGCTGCACCACCAAAATCACACGTGCCAACACCACGTGCGTTCTTCTGATAGTAACTGTTGAACGCATAAGAAGCGTGTGCCTCTAACGATTCCGGATCGTAACACGTGGCACCCTTTTGAATCGGACGGCAATCAGCGCCTCCTTCCCCGCAAGCGTAGTCCAGACCTTCCTGAAGCTTCTCCTTCGAAGTTTTTCCATTCGCCACACACCACGTCTGTCCCACGTGCGAGGGCGACTTAACCGGAACCTTCTCTTTGCTATCGTTAACCGGCGCGGACTTAGCGGAGAACGGAACGTCGTACACTTTGTTCTCGTTGGGGTAAAACAACCCGTAGTTTCTCTCGGACGTGGGCCCCGTTTTCTGATTCTCGTTAAACAGAGCGAAGAGATAGACGTTAAGCGGCTCCTCAGGCTTTAACGGCGTTCCGTTTCCCGTCAACACTCTCTTCACTAACCCGCCGTTATACGCAGCCGCGTTAGCCGAACCGGCGCCGATCTCGTTCTCGTCTCCGGCGGAAGGCCAACCCGTCTCCGTCACCACGACCTTGACGTCGTTGAATCCCACGGCGGACATAGCTGCGAAAACGGCGTCGATCTGCGCGTCCAAGAGATTCTCGTACTTCAAACCGTTACCGGAATCTACGTTTCCGGCGTTCTCTTTAAACAGCGCGTACTCCAAAGAGATCTTATCGGCGTTAGCCGCGTAGGCGAAGAAGGGATAAGCATTCACCATAAGATGCGACGACGTTTTGCGTAAAAAATCAAGCATCGGTTTAATCACCGGTTCGATTAAATCCGGTTTAAACGAACCGGCTGAGGGCGGATACGAATTCGCCAACGCGCTCAACGCAAGCGGCGACGAGATCTTGATCGCTCCGTCGAGGCTAAACTTAGCGAGAGAGCTCTGAACGTTCTTCATCGCCGGAACGAGATACGCCGTCGTGTTTCTAGGATCGACGAACACTTCGTTTCCGACGGCGATTGCTTCGATATCAGTCGCCGGCGTGTATTTCTTCACGTTGTCCTGGACCCAGGCGTCGGTGTAGCTCTGATCCGCGGCGGCGGCGGAGAGATTCTCGTTGGGGAGGGAGACGACGACTTTGATGCCGGAGTTTGCAAGCGCGGTGAGTACGGATGAGTCAGTGTCGTAGAGCTTGACGCGGTTGATCCCTTGGGATTTGAGAAGCTCAACGACCTTCTCCGGCGCCGGGAGATTGTTCGCAATCCGTCCGTAGTTTACTCCGATCATTCCAGAATCTGTAAAGAAAAAAAGATTAACATTAAACCAGAACTAAACCGACATTTACAATTCTATTTAACCACTGGTTTAGTCTAATAACAAACGAAGATAGTCAGTCAGAATGCAACAAGTGGAATTCTAAGTGCAACAGATACATTCGTAAAGAGAGATGATGAAAACTTTACCTGCATGGGTGAAGGGAATGACTGAGAATGATGAGAGCATTAGCAGAGAAAGAACAAAGAGAGACATTGTTGCAGGGATTGAGAGAAATGTTTGTTTCCGGATGAGCTAGAGCTGTTGTTTATATAGTGGATGAGAAGAGGAAGATGGAGGGAGTGGGTGGGACCCACGTGAGATATGGGGTCGGTCTCTTGTTTTTTACTAACTGTTTTCAACTCGTTCACTCAATGACGTGTGAAAGTAAATTTATTTATTTTTGTTGCGAGACCGTTTCGATAGGAGCTGACAAGCTGTTGCAGACAGATGGTGGGGTACGTGCCAAAATTAGCATTAAAATTTTAGATTATTTCCTATAAACGAATTATCATGCAGCTTTGTATACCTTTTTTTTAATCTTTGTATACCTTTTTTCTTAATCTTTGTATACGTAACGTTCTGTATGGTTAAAGAAATGAATTGCAATCTTTCTTTAATCACGTTAGATCACATAATCTGACAAAACCAAACAAAACAAAAGATCACTAGTTTATTTGCATCTTTATTATAGTATAGATTTTGAATTTAATAGTGATATGACTGCATCGGCGTTAAGGAAAAATTATTACAACCGTTGAGCCTATACGTAACTCAGTCAATAAGTTCACTGATTATTTGATTACTGAGGCAAATTAACCATACCTTTATTTTTGATAGTATTAATAACTTGTTGAAAACAGCTAATATATCCGTTAAAGTTAAGTTTCATATAGGCGACGAAACTGGTTGGATGAGAATGAGATAATGGGTGATGTGACGCATTAGCTTATGATTAACATACTTTATAAATAGTTTGATATCATTTATCGTTTGTTGTTGGAATATCGACCTTTACTGTAAATAATCAATTCATGATGGATAGATATGGTGGGTGCCATTGTTCTATATCTCCTATATTTGAACGTTGTAGCTCTGATAAATTTTTTTTGTTGTAGCTCTGATTTGTAACGTCTCTTTTTAGAAATTTCCAATTATTGTGTCATTCTTTCCATTTGGATGTATTCTATCAATAAATGGTTACATGCATGTAATTCAGTGATTGAAGGGTACTGTTTTAGAATTTAAGTGACATGCATGTATAAATGCTTAATGGTGCATTTGCTTATTTACAAGTTAGATATAAGAATAACGTGTAACATTTTTGTTTTGTTCAAATTCAACGTCTAACTAGTATATCAGATTTAGCAACTTGGCCTAATGAACGCGTTTAGATGTGTCGTATGTGGCAAAAAAATAATGAACCGCGTGGGTTAGCTAATCAAACACCTCAGAATTTTTTAATTCTTAATATGTATAATAATGAGTCAGGCTAAATGGTCCATATATTTGGTGTCCGTCCAAGGAAAAACGATATTTGTAGTTTAGTTGTACTGTACAAAATGAAGACTACTGCTAGCTATTAAATTTTTGACCTTAACTACTAACTGGAAAATAAATAAATTAGCTATTACGATGTGAAATATGCATTTAGACTTTTGAATAATCTTCGTATGAAATTTTAGTTACCTGTTTAATGACAAAACAACAAATACTACATGCGATTTTTTTTTACATTAAAATATGCTATCACGATTCTAAGAGTAATATTAGTATATTATTTACTAATGTTTCTAATAATTTATGGATGATTTGCATGTCGTAATATATGAAATTTATATAACAATTAAAAGGAACGTAGTCCAGACAGAGGCTGGTTTAATTTTATGCACATGCTCCAGACCAATGTACATATCACATATGGTTACTATTACATTCGAAATTAGGTTGAGTTTCGGTTTTGCGACCTAAATAATAAAAAAAACAAAGTTAGACATCAATATAGAAATAGTACTTCTGTTTGTACTTTGTATGCTGGTTTAGATATACTGATATACATAGATAACAATATAATATTTTGGATTATGAAAGTTAACTTTATATTTCTATATATGTTTATGGGGGTTATCGACATCGTACGTTATCTTCCAGATTCGAAGTCGGTAAGCTCTGGTTCACACGGAACCGAAAATTGAAACACAACGTACATGAAAACATTATGTTATACAAAGAGGTGTCACTTTCATATTGACTTGTTTCTACCTATGACGGCCCTATTCCAAATCTGAACGTAATAAAAGTCCAATATGAATACAAACATGCATATATTTCTTATCAACCAAGAAATAGAATTCAATGTGTTAGGTCACTTGAATGATGTCTGTCCGCCAAGTTGAGTTTTAGATAGGAATTTAAGCTGTTTGTCCTTGATGTTTACGCTAGGACAAAAAAATGCTGCTATTATATAAAGAAATCAATGTAAATGTCTATTATAGTAGTGTCTGTTTGCAAATGGTATTCGTCACGAAACAAGACCAAATAACCATTTACGCACTACGGTGTACATAATTTTGCAAAATTAGTTAAAATACTGTATCCGAAAGAGAATAGTATAATACAATCTTTAACACAACATACTCAATAACGAACTCACAATCTTAACTCTCAAGCTTCAACATTACAGCTACAGTGTTACATATAAGAAAGCCATGTTCACTTTGATTAAATTCATACATAGAACAAAGTTTTGTAACCATGTGCAGATAAACGTTAGGAATGCTGTTATATCACGAAGTTTGTTCAATGTTGTCCAAACTTTCTTCAACATTTTGTAAATATGATAATATAATATTTTTTTAGCATGAATTTTGATAAAAGAAAATTTTGATTAAATCTGGAGTATCCCGGATTTTATGGAACGATCCAAGTTAATCTTAAAGAGAGGTGAAGTCTACGAATGGACTCTAATTTTGACAATTGCCTTTAATGAAATCATGTTTTAATCGGAAAAACATTTACATGACATGACATGTTTGTTTATATGTCATGCAACTTGTACTCGTTAGACGATTAAATGTTGTTAGTTTGCCTATTCCAATGTATTATGATACTTCCTCCGTTTCATATTGTAACTAGTTTTAGGAAAAAAAATTTGTTTCAAAATGTAAGTATTTTTCATATTTTTAGATAACTTTTATAAATATAGTATGACTAATTATATTAAATATCTTATTTTTGATTGGTTAAGTTATATCTAACCTATTTATTATACAATACTTTTTAAAACATAATAATTTTCTTGATCTTTGTGGTTTTAGCCAAACTATTTACATTATAAAACGGATGGAGTACATCACTGCAATCAGTCACAAATTGTAGAAAACTCTAACAATGATTTACTGACTTTCAGCGCATATAAATTGACAATTTGTGAATAATCACTATGAGTCTATGACCAGTTGCACAAGAACAAAACTAATTATAGGCTGGGATTGTGATTAAAGTCGCACAAGAACAAAACAGGGCCTGGTAGAAGAGTAACTAACGCCCTAAAAAGACTAGAAGAGTAACTAACCCAGATGTAAGCCCAGTTAAGCTAAAATAAGCCCATTATGAAGGCTTTTGATGAAACGACCACGTTTCTAATTACAGACTCGACGCTCTCCTAGCCGTCGGATGTTAGGCAACTAATGATTATCAACCGTTCGATAAAAACAAGAATCCGATGCGACCAAGAAGTTTGTTTCAGTCCTTTTATTATTCTCCGAGTCTAGACATTCTGCAATCGCAGAACTTCTTCCTTCACAGATCGGAGTTTTTGTTTTCGACGCCGACCGGAGAATCTGGTAAAAGTAAGATGTCTGCTACCCAGGAAGAAGACAAGAAGCCCGGAGACCAAGGACCAGCTCACATCAATCTCAAAGTCAAGGGCCAGGTTCTGTTCACTGTCTTCTTCTCTTTTAACTCTTTTGTAAATTTCTACGGTTTTGATTTTACCTCGAAATTAGGTGTCGTGGAATTAGATTCGGGTTCTTGAGATTTTTCACAGACATGTGTCTAAAGGAACCGTTTTTTAAGAAAGTTTCTTAAAACAGTATTATTACATTGATTAATGATTGATAAAGTTGTTAAGCTCTTGTGTATGAGCTCTATACAGTAGCAGGGTCTATGATAATTGTTTTGTTTTTTATTAATTGTCGCCATCAAGAACTTGTTTGTACATACCAAACTTTTATATGGATGTGGATATTGTGGTTATATGTTTATAATTTAACTTGTAATGGTTTTAGAATCGTTGGGAGTGTTGTGTTTGTGCAAATTATATTTGGAAGGATGATGATTTGAATCATTAATTTTTTTTTCTTTGTTGATTTGGTGATACTTAGGATGGAAATGAAGTCTTCTTTAGGATCAAGAGGGCGACTCAGCTGAAGAAGCTGATGACCGCTTACTGTGACCGTCAATCTGTGGATTTCAACTCTATTGCTTTCTTGTTTGATGGCCGTCGTCTCCGTGCTGAACAGACTCCAGATGAGGTTTAGATCACTCCTCTTTACCTTTCTAAAAGCTTCCCCTTTTCGCTTTTCGAGTTGTTTCATTTCCTAAAACGTAAAATCTCCATTTATTACAGCTTGACATGGAAGAAGGAGATGAGATCGATGCAATGCTCCATCAGACCGGTGGTGTTGCTATTTGCTAATGGCCTCTATATGTTATGCTTTTAGTGGTCCTTATGGTGTTCAATAAGAGGAGGGTCTGTGATACGTATTAGTTTTCAATAAGACGGTGTGATGTTATTATTGGATCATTAAATATCTTTTGGGCTTTGTTTAATGAGGCGGTAGCTTTAAACTATCAAAGCCACTTTAACCGATAATTGATAAAACTTGTTCCCCACGTTGCTTGTGTCCCAAGTTTCTCTTAACTTTATAAAAACCTAGCTTTTCGTTTTTTTTCAAGCTTATACCGTCACAAATCAATTATAATGGCTCTATCTTCTTCTTACTACTCTTCCTCTTGGTCGGACTTGCTCCCGGAGCTTATGGACGCTGTATTCCACAGCCTAAACGATGTCAAAGACATCCTTAGTTGCGCCACTGTCTGTTCTTCTTGGAGATATTCTTCCTCCGCCGTGTACAGTCGCAAGTTCGTTCCTTTACTCTTTGTTTCCCATCCCTCTTCTGCCTATGAAGATACTCGATTCTCTGATCACTTTAGGGTTTTGTCTCTGGATAATTTAGTTTTTTCAGGTAATGATGATCAGAGATGGATTTGTGGAAGCACAAGAGGGTATTTGTTAACTGTCATTGTTTCTTTCCAGTTCGAGGTAAGTTTGCAGAACCCATTTGCTAACACCGTTGTTTCTCTGCCACCGTTGACATCTTTTGAAGATGTTCAGCGGTTGATTCAGTTCCAAGCTGTCTCTCAGCACTCTGGAGCTCTAATCCTAATTAAAGAGTTTGTAAAGAAAGTTGCATCTTCTAAAAGTTTATTAGACTCTGACTGCGTTGTGCTCATAATATACAACACCGATGGAGGAAAGCTAGCTTTCTGCAGACGGGGAGATAAACAATGGACGGAGTTAGAGTCTGATCATATCGATGACATTGTGTTCTGTAATGGTGTCTTCTTGGCCATGGATAGAACTGGAGATATATATCAGTGTGAGCTTGACCCTAACAATCCAAAGGCTGTTCCTTTATGCACGGCCTCTCCGTTTCGGTACGACCCTTGCAAGAAGTGTTTTGCTGAGTCGGATCACGGCAAGCTGTGGGTGGTTCTACAGAAGCTAGACGTTAGCGACGAATTTGATTTCACAACGTATTTCGAGATTTACGAGTTCAGTTCAGAGATGAAAGAGTGGACTGTGGTGAGAAGCTTGAGAGGTAAAGCTTTGTTCTTGAGCCCTCAAGGTAGATGTGTATCGGTTTTAGCCGGTGAAACTGGAACTGGAGGGTTTATCAAAGACAATTCCATTTACTTCATCGATGGGAGTCTGACCGTTTTTGAATGGGAGAGCAAGCAAAGCAAGAAGCAGTCAGGCTTTTGTAATCTTATGTTTTGGGTCACACCTGAAGATGTTCTTCAAAGGTGAAAGACCGAGACATCTTAATTAGGGAACTATAGTTTTGGTATTGCATAGTAAAGGTTTTGTATTTTTGTAACAAAAATAGTTATTGAGTTTTCAGCATCTAATCTTTTCCATTATTCAAGTCGAAATGTAGCTTTTGTAGA
Source organism: Brassica rapa (assembly GCF_000309985.2). Taxonomy (NCBI): domain Eukaryota; kingdom Viridiplantae; phylum Streptophyta; class Magnoliopsida; order Brassicales; family Brassicaceae; genus Brassica; species Brassica rapa. The sequence continues at coordinate 6,788,582 of NC_024796.2, forward strand.
TTTATCATCTGAGTGACGATTCAGGAGCAAACCTATTTGCCAAGAACTAGTTCATCATTTGTTAGCCTAACAACCGTTCTTACTAACCGATCTGAGACTAAAATAATCAGAACCAAAATCTAGAAACACACAAAGCAAACAAACCAATGGATTTGAGATTTGACAAAAAACGAGAGCAAACATAGACAAGGATCACAGAAACACAAGAGGCACCAAATTCACCGACACCAACAATTTATTATTGCGTCTAGTTTACTTATGACTTCCTCACAACTTTGCCAAAATCTTAAAGTAAGGCAATTACAAATGCATCATCATAAACGAGGTGATGGTTGAAGAGGTTTACCATCTTCTTGAAATACTCAAGACATGCTGGATGAGCCTGTTGCAGGGATCGAATGACTGACAACAAGCGGCGGACGGAGAGCTTTGTGGTTAGCTTCAGCTTCTTTGCGAGCTTTGTACATCTCCTCTGTTTCAACAACAACCATCCTTTTAACCTGATGGTATCACCCCCAGAGAAAAAAAAAAAACACATGTTTAAGTTAATAGTACGCTTGAGTAATGAGAAAAGACAAAAAAAAAAACACAATAACAGAACAGAACCTGTTGAATCATTCCTCTAATGGAAGAAGTGTTGGAGTGCAAAACAGTGCGGTGGCATCTCCGGAGTCCCATAGCCTCGAGTGTACGCCTGTGAAGCTTCCTGGTTCCAGGGAGACCTCTCACTAAGGTTATGTACAAGCTCTGGCTCCATTCAATGGGCACTTTAGCTTTGAATGCTCTAAAACCACTCATCCTTTACTTCCTTCACTCTCTCTGTAACCATGAGAAATCATCACAACACACACAAATAACAACTTAGAATCAAACTTCTACATAATCAAGCAAGCAGCTTCGATTCTAAAGCAAAGATTGAATCAAACTAGTTAAAAAGAAACTAGAGTCTCGTGTGCTAGATACTTGAATGATGGATCAGAAACATAATCAGGACTTACGACCTCATCAGATCGATTACCTCAAAAGCGATGACAAGAGTTGCAGCAAATGAGATATGATAGAGGCAATCAGGTACGAGTCGCAAACAGAGAGATAGATACCTGGAAGATATAGATGCGAGAAGTCCGGTGAAACAGCTCGTCGACGGCGAATCAGATCAGAGCAGACGTTGAGCTTCGCGTTTGGCCAAGGGTTTTAGCAGCACAGTCGTGAAACGAGTTACACAATAGCTAACTCAAGCTCCAATTTTGGGCTTTATCTAGGCCCATTAATTAACAATCTCTAATATACCGGCCCTAACCGATGAAATTAAACTATATCCTCTTTCGTATTTGTTTACTTATTTAATCTTGAAATATGATCATATTTGTTAAAAGAAATGTCAAATTTTATTTGGTTTCGTCAGTGATTTTTTTTTTAATTGTTAAACCTATTTTTATTTCTATTTTCCTACAACAAAAAGACTATACTAGATTTTGGGATTTTAGGTTTATGAATTTCAGTCTCTAAAAGTTTTGTTTTGGATATTATAAAAGTTTTGTTTTGGATTTCCTTAAGGTTTAGTCGATTTAATTTATTTTCCCACCCCCTACACCTTATCTAAAACAATATGTAAAAAAGCAGTGAAGCTCAGTTTAATTCTAAATGTTGAGCTTGATTAGTAATATAATCTACTAATGATAGAAGTATTTCATAGTAGCTGTCTAGCTGATAATACAACAACAACACGCACAATTGGTTCTATGATTATTCTACTCATGACTCGAGAGATGTACCCAAAAGAGCACACGACTATATTATCACATACAAACATAGGTTACCATCTCCATCATACGATGATACTAATTAACAAGTGCATATATGACCTTTCATCATCATACTCCTTTAGCCGTGTTGATAGGCAAACCATCATCATCACACCTCTTGCGATAGTCTCTACCCTCTTCCCTCTTTTCAAACTCCTTTTTCACTTTCTCCTTATCCGCCCCAGAATCACTAGACACGTTGACCGCCTCCGCTGCTCCGTCATAAGCCTTCTCCGACGTCTGGCTAGCAATACCTTGTCTCTCGATCTCCTCCACCATGGAAAGAGGATCTCTTCCTTCTTCCCTTCCTGATCCACTTGCACTTCCTCTCTACATATTAGAGGAAATTCCCATAATCTAGTTACTTAATTTATTTCATAAAAAAATATAGGAGAATCAAAAAAATACCTTAAGGTAAAGAGAGTAAAGACATGATGATCTTATATTAGGCTTGGCGATTAATCTTCGGTTCACATAATTTCTCAACATTTTTTTTTCTGGAGAGGGTCTTTCACTTTTGAACTGTAGCTATAGACTAGATCAAACCATTAGAAGAATTTTTTTTCAGATCACTTATGAGTTAAGAAGTCTGTCGGCTCTCTATATATACTCCTCAATTGCCAACTGCTGTGTACGATGATGGTGTCTCATCAACGGATTAATGATTATGATGCCACGTGCGTGTTACGTGTTTATATGGTTGACAAGTTTACCATACCGGGCCGATAAATATTGCTTAGGTTGCCAACAAATATATTATTTGGTACTATTAACATGAACTGAAAACCGAAAATTTTGATTCGGTTCAGCATGCATATTTCTAATGTTTTATGTTAGGAGCACTTCTCAATCTGAAACTCTCCTAAATAGTATTATTTTCTGTTTCAATTGGCTATATATTATTTATTTATTTATTCTTCTATGCTGTTTGGATGTGTACATCTATAAATTAATCAGTAATTCAAGAAAATTTAGATCCAGGCAGTTAGAAGAAGAGCAACTCAAGACGATAATATTCCTCTTTGGAAACAATCTGAAGATAAATACTCAGCGAAGTTCTCTGCTAAGGCAACTTGGATGTGTTTTCGACAACCTCAATCAGTGTGTACTTAGAGTAAAGATGTGTGGTTCCCGCATTCCACGCCTAAGTACTCTTTTCTGGTGTGGGTTGCAACTAAAAATAGATTGCAAACAGGGAATAGAATTCTGCAATAGAATAGAGATGCAAATGGAGTCTGTGTTCTTTGTCATGATGCGCTAGAAACTCGTGACCATCTATTCTTTGGATGTTGTTATTCGGACAGAGTTTGGAGAGAATTGGTAGAAAGTATTATGGGTGATGGTTTCTCAACAGAATGGTCTGACATTATTGAAGCTATATCTGTTTCTGGAGGGCACCCACATAAAGTTTCCTCATCCGTTATACGTTTCAAGTGTTGGCACATAGTATATGGAGAGAGCGAAATGAAAGAAAGCATGGAGAGAGTCCTAAGGATGAGAGAACTTTAGTTAAAATGGTAGACAAGATGGTTCGCTTGAAGTTACTTCTGGTAAAAAGGAAAGGGAAGAGATATTTGGAAGGAAGTTTACTCAAATGGCTTGAAACAAGAGACTAGAAGACATGAGGCTTTTAAAACAGAGGATTTGAAGTTGTCGTATATTTCATAAGCTGAAGCATTTGATGTAAAACGTTTTTGTTTGAATAAATTTTACATTCATTCAAAAAAAAAAAGATATTCCCTCCGAAAGTAAGATTTTTTAGATTTTTATTCTTGTTCCACAAAGATAAATTCTCTATATTGTTAATATTTTTTTTATATTTTTGAAAAACATTAATTGAGAATATTTGAATTGATTAAATTTTTTTGGTGAAAAATTATTGAAAAATGTATAATAAAATTAAAAATAAATTAAATTATAAATATTTATTATATTTTTAATAAGCACAAATATTCTAAAAAAAATTATTTTCCGGAACTGTAGTACTAAAAACTAAAAAGGTTTATTTCGTAAATAAAAATGAATGTTGACCGCTCGAGGTAAGCACAGAAACAAAAAATACGCCGATACGTGACACGTGGGAAAAGACTCAATTCAAACATCAATAAAAAAGTAAAAACTGTCAAACGTCGACTGATGTCGTCCGTCCTCTTCGGTGCTGCACTAGGGTTCTCGGTTCTCCTATACTATCGGTATGGAGGCGAACGGTGGGGATTCGTCCGAAATCGTCCGCGAATTGAGAGATTTAAAGCTACAGAAGGCAGAACTTGAGCACCGTATCTCTGCTCTCGAAGCAAAGCTCCAAGATACCGCGGCGCTTGAACGGTCCATCGCCGTATCTAACGGTTGCACTGTTGTTCCAAAGGCGTCAGGGACAATTGAACACGGGCTTGAACATGGGCTGTCTCCTGATCAGATTTACCGTTACAGTCGCCAGTTGTTACTCCCTTCCTTTGGTGTTGAAGGTACTAACTTTACTCAAAAATGGATTGAGCTGAAATTTGAAAGCTTTGCATTGCATTGAGCTGAAAGTTGAAAACTTTGCTTTGGATTGAGCTTAAATTTGAAAACTTTGCATTGAATAGAGCGGAAAGTTGATACCTTTGCATTGCATTGAGATATTGTATATCTCAATCTGTTGACCTGTTCTTGTTCTATTTGTGTGTATGAATTTTAGCACAATCAAATCTCTTGAAGTCGTCGGTATTAGTCATCGGAGCTGGAGGGCTTGGTTCGCCTGCATTATTGTATCTCGCTGCTTGTGGCCTTGGTATGGTTTCACACTCTTAGCTCATAGTTCAATGGGATAGCCTCTCTATATACATCTTTTTCTTTCTTCTGAAACCATTGATTATGATACGCTGATCATCTTATCGCTTTTATTCTTTCTAGGTCGACTGGGTATTATTGATCATGATGTTGTAGAACTCAACAATATGCATAGGCAGGTACGAGACTTGAGGAACAAAACTCATTTTGCAGCTCTTTCTTTATTGATTTTCTCTCTCTCTTTTTGGTTTTTATCATCTTACAGATAATACACACTGAAGCATTTATTGGTCACCCCAAAGTGAAATCTGCTGCTGCTGCTTGTCGCTCGTAAACTCAAAACTCGCTTCAGAATTAATATATGCTTTAGTGTAGTACTGTCGTCGTCTATACCTTTTTTTGTCTAATCACTGTGTCTTATTCTTCTTTTTGTTTACAGGATAAACTCGACAATCAAAATTGATGAATATGTGGAAGCTCTCCGCACATCCAACGCTCTTGAGATCCTCAGTCAGTATCCTTTAGATACCTAAACATGCTCTAGGAGGAAGGAAGGAAGTCTCATTTTATCTCTAACTCTCCAATCTCCATTAGCCTCCTCATTTAGAGTTTTGAATAGCTATTTGTTGCTAGTAACTGCCTAGTTTAGATATGATATCATAGTAGATGCAACAGACAATCCTCCAAGCCGTTACATGATCAGCGATTGTTGTGTTCTCTTAGGAAAGGTAAAGCTTCTGTTGAATTCTCCTTTTTCTTTTCCATCTTCTTTATTATAAAGTCATGGTCAGAAGCATTGACGTGTGATTCGTAAACAGCCTTTGGTGTCAGGTGCTGCGCTTGGAATGGAGGGGCAGGTATGTTAAAATATGACAAACGATATTATTGTGTTACATGTTAAGCTACGCATTAACACTTAGCTGTTATCTTGATATAAGCTAACGGTCTATAACCACAAAGGAGGCCCGTGTTACCGTTGCCTGTTTCCAACTCCTCCACCGACAACAGCGTGCCAAAGGTGTTCTGATAGCGGAGTTCTTGGAGTAGGTATGTGAATGGTTTCTTAACGCAACGCATGTCTCCACAATCTTCTTCGTTCTTGAAATGAAATTTTGCCTTTCTTGTTTTTTTAGTTCCGGGTGTTATTGGCTGTCTACAAGCGCTAGAGACGATTAAGCTCGCGAGCTTGGTGGGAGAACCACTCTCTGAACGGATGCTTCTTTTTGACGCTTTATCAGCAAGAATCCGCATAGTAAAGTCTCATCTTCTTCTTCTTCTTCTTCATTAAACTCACTATACTACGGTACTAGAACCTAATAAGGTATAGTGTTTGCACAGGTCAAGATCAGAGGCAGGTCATCCCAGTGCACAGTGTGTGGAGACAATTCATCTTTCAATAAGCAGCAGTTTAGAGATTTTGACTATGAGGACTTCACTCAGTTTCCTTTATTTGCGGTATTGTTCTTTCCTCTCACACATTACTTTGTTTTCAACTACAGTTTCATTATATTTATCTGCACATAGGGCCCGTTGAATCTACTTCCCCAAGAATCAAGAATCACCAGCAAGGAGTTCAAGGAGATCCTTGAAAAGAAGGAACGACATGTTCTTCTCGATGTTCGACCTGCTCATCATTATAAGATTGTCTCTCTCCCGGATTCACTCAACATCCCTCTCGCAAACTTAGAGGCTCGGGTAGATGAGCTTACATCAGCTCTGAAAGAAAAACAAGAGGGACATGGTAACACCGGATCTTGCACAAGTCCGAGCCTCTACGTGGTGTGCAGGCGCGGGAATGATTCACAGAGAGCTGTTGAGTATCTTCGTGGTTGGGGTTTTGATTCAGCTAAAGATATAATTGGAGGACTGGAAGCTTGGGCAGCCGATGTCAACCCCAGCTTCCCTACTTACTAGAAATATGTATTTTACACTAGTTATGTCATGTGTCTGAACGACATTGTCACTTATCAAATTTATATTGGAAACCCTGTCTGAATTACATGTCACTTTCTTATCAAACCCATGTTGAAACCCTTTCTAAAATACATGCTGACTTTTAGATGTTATGATACATTGGTAGTTTGATTCGACATGTGAAACAAAGAATAGTGAATGATTCAATCTTCATACATTATACTAAACACGTTCAATTGGCCAAGAAGGATATAATGTAAGATCTTTATTGATGAGACAGTGAAGACTCAAAAACTGTGAGAATCAATCATAAGAAGCAAGGTTCATAGTTGGCTTGTGTAATGATTTGTCTAAAGCCTTTGGTTTTTGAGGAAAGGGAGAATAACACAAGAGCTGGATTACAAAGTTTTACTTGTTCTGGTTCTGGATGTTGTTCTCATGGGTGGTAGCTTCTTCCTCTTGCTCGTTAAACCTGCGCTTGAACTTGGCAATCTGACCGATGCTTTGAGCCAACTGACGCTTAGCACCAAAGTGATAGACTTTGCCAACATGGTGGATTCTAGTCATCATGACGTGCATCAATCTACCGCTCTGTGTCACATAAGAGATCCACTGCATCTGTGGGTGTATTCCTTTCTTCATTCTCCCAACAACTCTACAAAACAAAAGGCATTCATTTTGTTTAGATGAGACTCCAAATGAACAAAGTAATATATTGATCACTGTTAGTTAAGGTTTATAAAATATTCATGAATCAAGAAATGCCACACAATGCAAACAAACAAACAAAAAAGAACTCAATTTGAATTAAAACCTATATCAATAGCTGATTTCAAATTAAACATTTTATCGAACATCTTCAAGGCGTGTACTTATTCAGGAAAATAGCCTCGATGGCATTAAACTCACGCAAAAAAAAAACAACAGAATCAGTGTTTCCTCATCGAGATCATTGGGTTTAGCTTAAATCGAATGGGACAAGAAGAATGAATAAAAAAACTTCAGAAGAACATCTAAAATGAAAAAACTGCGTATGAAGTGAATAAATAAAGAGAGAGAGACAGAGAATGGTGAAGAGGCGCTTACGGTAGTAAAGGTATAAGCAGCTTTGAGAGTTATGGAGTTGGTTCTCTACCTCCGTGAATATCGTGATGCAGAGGAGGACGAGAATATGTCTTGCTCTTGCTTTGCCTCTCTCTTCCGAACAAGCCCAAAGGAAAGAAAAAAAAGGAGTTATGAGACCTTCTTATTCAATTAGAGTGTCAAAAAAAGTTAGAGACTAAGAGCAATGCATTCAATGTCAACAAAAGTTAATTTTGACTTCATTTTCAAATTATAACGTGGATTAAGATTACAAACCAAATACAACTGATGCTCCAGTTTTCGTGAGGGTGATGAGTACACGACCAAAGACTTAACAAGCCAATAATGGAAGCAACTAATAAACATCATAAACAAAAAAAAACCGTAAACGTTCAAACACAAGAATCGACAAGAGAGTTTAGTGACTGCTTATTTCAAAATAAGTCTTAAGAAGCTCCTCTCAATTAGATACAGCCTCTTCTTTCACTGAAATGCAACAATTCACTCTTATGAAGCCACCACTTATCGAACTCTCCTCTTCAAGCTCTTCTTCTTCTTCTTCTTCAGCACTACAACCAATTGCTTCAAAGATCATGGTGTTAACTTCTTTGAACCTCTCCTCTGATAAAGAGACTTCAGCCAGTAGACTCCGCGCCTTCTCCTCCGTAGCTCCTTCGTAATCTTTTTTCCTCTTCAGCACCATGTGACCACTCATCTCCCACACCGCTGGATTCACTTGCGTATCCAACAGCTCTGAGCTAACTCCCCCTAGTGCCTGTTTCTCTGCATAACACTGCAAATAAAAAACAAATCAAAACCTGAGATTCTCAACAATATTTTATCTTATGTTTTTTGGAGTTGTTCTAACCTGAGGGAGAAGAAAGATCCGTTTTCCGGAATCAGAAATGAGAATGTTGAAAGAAATGTTGTTGTTCTGAAGGCAAACAGATGCGTTTGATACATCATCAGAGAGTTCTTTGATGGAGTTTCCACCTTCAAAGAGAAGACCTCTCACAGGATAACTCATGAGCTTTGAGATTCTGACGCCGTCATTGGTGGTAGTGATCTTCAATGAATGAGCCTTCTCTATTGGGAATGGCATTGCCAAGTAGTAAGCCTGTTACAACAAAACTAAAAACTGGTATTATTTAAAATAAAACTAATTTAGATTAAGATTTGGTTTTCGTTTACCTGAAAGTGAAGATGGTTGATAGTAGCAAATGCACCTAAACTATTGTATCCAACCCGAAAATACGGATTAGCGGCTTCAACAGCCATGTGAAGAGCAAGCAAAAGGCTTTTGTGATCAATCCTTTGAGGCAAGCAATCAAGAACTCGAGGAATCAGCAACACATGTCCATACTCAATAGGACTCACCTGTTTATTTATTTGAGTTCAGTGCTAATTAGATAACTAGCTAGCAAGAAAAGAAAGAGACCCCTCAAAGTAAAATGTTCCTTACATTGATTGCAACAACGTTTGGAGAGTTATCAACGTCTAAAGGCATATCAGCTTCAAACTGGAAAAGCAACTCTTCTCGACAAACTTTAGTGAAGTTGAATTTGTTAGCATCGAATGGTTGAAGAACTTTATCAACACGGAACTCTGTTGGCCTCTTCTTGAGATGACGACCTTCGTTTAGCTGCGCAATGAAACCGTACTTCCCCGGTATAACCTATGATAACCAAGTTGCCATCAACAATGTGAAGACAGAAACTTGAATCTTCAGCTCAGTAAGGAGATGGTATACCTTGGTTTCACAGGCTGTAACATCGTAACGAAATAGTCCTCTTTGAAACCGATCTTCCCACTAGAAAACATTCAAGTGTCTAATTAAATCAATTACTACACAAACTACTAATTAGTTTTAAGTGTTGAGCTTTGCAAATAACAACATTACCTCTCCAAGAAGTAAAGATTCGAGGAACGTTACATTCTCTTCCGCAGGTTTGCATGTATACAAAGGAAGTCTTTCCACTGAAACCAAACAACGGTCAGAGATTTGTCTAAACAAAAGTACAAACTTTCAGAGCTCCTAATAATGTGGTAGTATACCATTTATACAACACTTGCTAAGAATATTCCGACCACATCCTTCGCCTTCTTCTTCTTCCGCTGTCTCATCTTTTTGGTGATTCGACACAACTGTTGGAACCCTTTTGATCTTCAACAACATTCTCAATAAAAATGACAAAAGCTCTCCCCAAAGATTACAGATTAATAACTAACTAGAAAAAGGAAAGGAGGTGGACGGTGAAAGTGGAACCGCCTCCGGCAAGGAAGAGGAGATCGGAAGGACTGCCGCCTTCAGACGGCAGAGCTCCACGTCCTCCGTGCAGGGAAGGATTAGCAATGACTAAACAACCCTTCCGGAGGACATGAGAGCTCAATGGCCGTGATTTTATCCCGTATATACCCGTGATGAAATCACCTGTTACACCCCCCGGAGGTTTTCGCCGGAGAAGAAAACAGATTTTCACTAAAAGGATGGATTTTTCGATGTGGGTTTTAGAGATGGTAGATGATGAGACCAGACAAGAGAACCGAGAATCACGTGTTGTGTGTTGTGTTGTGTAAGAGATAGATTTGAAGTTATGATTGATTTGGACATGTGGGTTTTAGTGTCCACGGGTTTTAGATCTCTTCTCACTTTCCTCGTTTTTGGGGTTTCTGCCCCGACGGTCGCTTTCCGGGTTGACCCGCTGACTCGCATCCACCAGAGCCGCCGTTTGTGGAGTCGGTTTTAAAGTTGGTCAATTTATTGACTTTTACCATGATGTCATCTATTTGACTATTCACCCACTATGAATTTAGTCAATATAAACACGGAAAATTCTAAAAAGAAATAAAAACAATAATGATGACTTCCAATAGCACAAGTTTTGGTGATTTTAGAAGTTTAAGATCATATTTATTTGAATATTATTATTATTGTAATATCTTAACTTTATATGTAATAATTAATTATATATTATGAAAATATATTAAAATTTGATTATAATTGTTTGCGAGTAACTTTTTTCTATACTCTTAAACTAATAGTATTTTAAAAAGTAAATTTAGTTTTTTTTTTGTAGAGTTCACAATTTTTTATTGTTAATGACTAAAATTTCATAGAAAATATCAAACATATGCATTTTACAAAAAAATATTTTTATTTTAAAACTTTCATCTTTTTGAAATAGAAAGAATAAAATATATTTATAATATTTATGAAATATGAAATATGAAATTATAAATATGATAAAAAGAAAATTAATAAGATTATTTGGAAGATATATAATTGTACGAATTAAAATTTTGAAATTTTAAAATATAAAGTTTGAACAATTAAACTTTGTATTTGAGGTTCTATTGTTAAAACCTTAAAATTTAAGATTTTAAAATTGTCTTTGAAGCATGTGAACTTTAATATTTGAAGTTATAAGTTTGCTTTTACATATGCTCATAAACATTTATTTGTATATGTAGATCTCAAGATGTACTAAGGTAAATGAGACTTTATTAAATTCATCTTTATATATACGTATAGAACATTATTCATATTTGGTGTATTATAATTAATACACACTTTTTTTTTTTTTTTTGAAATATATACTATTATTCATCAACCGGTTAAACCGGAATTCAGTGTTTGATACAAGTTTGGTTCAACCAAAATTTCTCTAAATCAACCATTACAAGAATAGCTTCGCTCGCCCACTTAACCGACGCCATCCGCTAATCTGCTCTGGAATCCTCAGAAAATCAATCCCCGTTCTCTACCGTTGATGTTGACCACAAAGAGGTGGGGTTTACCTCGTTGCCTCGGATGCCGGACTCCTTGTGACATCGCTGGAGTTGCTAGATTTTGATAATCTCCCCATAACATGTATCTTGACTGGCCATGAAGCACTAGACTCGAACGGTTAAGAGGTAAGAGATAGCAAACCTTGAAGAACGCCACTGAAACCTTACCGAACCGTGGACTGAGGAGGAAATAGAGCGCCAAATACCACGAATAGATCAAGCAACTCAGAACCTCCGAACAAGACGAGCTGCAATGAAGACAAACCACACACCGGGTCTTTAGTACCTGCAATAAGATAGAGAAAAGCCTACCAAGATCACCAAAAGGCAATCCCAGCACTGGGATGGCTTAAACTCTAATCAAGTCACCCCGTCGAGCAAGACCGAACGACTCAAACAATGGCCCCAACCGACGCCTTGACCCGAGAACTAGAGAACCTAGCACGGTCTTCTTGCGCTTCATAGCTACTCCTTGCTGGTGAAGCTAAGTAACAGACAATGAAGCGGTACCAAACAGCTCAAGACCATTTCCGAAATGGACTGAGCAACAACCCGGGTTAGTAAGTGAGGCGGACTAGCAAGTGAAGAGCGTCGTGGAAGGCACAACCCACTCTGCCATAGACGACAGAAAAAGCTGGAACCTCCAGAGAACGCACACGCAGAAACCACAGAGAGACCTTGGCCACACGACCAGCAAGTATCCAAGTGTACGTGCTGACGGTACTCTACCGTCATCTCCCCTGAGCAGTAACACAACTCGGACCCGAGACAAGACACCAAGCCATGACTCCGAAAAGGTTAACATACTCCACTCCACAACGAAGAGACTTCGCCAATAAGACACACCAGATGAAGAACCAGAGGAGAGAGCACGAGCCAACCACCACACGCCTTCACCGCCTCGGCGACAGACAGATCTACAAAAGGAAAAACGAGATCCGCCATAGCCAAACCCTAAAAGCCGACTCCTTTCCTCAGTAAAACCTTGCTATCTCGTTGAGACTCCAGAGAAAACACCACTTACTACCGGATCTATTTCTCCTCGAGGTAGATTTAGGGTTCCGGCGAATGAGATCCCACCAGAATCACAGACATATCGACAGCAGAGAGAAAGACTAAGAGAGAGAAGCAAAGAGAAGACAAGCAGAGAGGAGAGAAAGTCCAGCCGCCGCCGGAACCGAAGGCCAAGCAGCGGTGGAAACGATATCGTCTTTTTTATCGCCTTTAGAATAGGAGACTTTCTTTTTTCTTTTTATTCTTCTTAATACACACTCTTATATAAAACTTGATAAAAACAGCAGCAGGACTGGAAACGAGGATGTTCCATTTTATTCGTAGACATTAAAGTAGAAAATTAATCTTTTTATATACCCTCAAAACATTATGGGAATCCAAAAATACACACAAACACTTTATTAATTATTAAGTAAATAATTAACTGGACCGACCTTTTTTTAATCAGCGTCCATGTAAATAAATTATATCCGTATAATTGTATACTTCAATCAGTTTTTTTTTACGTGAGCGTGACGTGAATGAATGATTGAATCATCACGCGTAGTTACAAAGACCGTAGACGCAGAACTCGCCTAGTTCGCAACGATGGTTACACTCACCGCAGTGGCGTTTATCGTAAGCCACGTAAACGCACTGACCGCGACAACATGTTTGCCCGAACTTGCATTTGTTCTTACACGCACCGCAGTTTTTGTCGTCGGTTGATAAATCCATACACTTGTTGTTGCAACAAACCATTGTAGAGTTTGCTCCCGTGTTGTAATAGCTGCTGCTGCAGATCTCTGGCTCCTTGTTGCAATGGTCGGCTGCATTTGGGTTACGGGCTTTAGGTCCTTGACCGTTGTCGACCTTTTCTGACAAGAACCGACTCGGTCTGGTCTTAACCGTTCCTGGTGGTGTATGGTCCTCAAAAGGATCATCGAGAGCAAATGTTGCGGTTGTCGTGGTATTGGTTCTGGTGGTCGTGGTGGTGATGATAGCGATTGTGATTGCCATTGTTAATGCAATTGTCACGAGTAGCTTCATTAATTGCACCATTTCCTCCTGACGTATGAGTGTGTTCGCTGAGTTAATTAAGGTTCGAGAGATAGTTCTTCTTCTTCTTCTTCTTCTGTTGTTTATGTGAATGTAGAGAGAAAAGAGATTTAGAGGGAGAGAGAGAGAAATTGTGTTGTGAGAAATTGGGAAGAAGGTGGACTTAGGGTTTATAGCTGTGATCTAGACGAGTTGACGCGTGAAATGTGGTGAAAAAGGTAAAGAAAGGTTTCAAGCGATCGATATTTTGTGGTGGGGGGGAGGGGGGGGGGGGGGGGGGGGGGTTGATTATCATATTTTCTTTCAGCTGAATACTATTTCATGGACATGCACATGCGTACGTTGAGGTGCACATACGCGTTTATACAACTGAAATTAGGAGGGTAATTAGGAGGGTTAATTGGAGTAAAAACTTATGTGTAATATGTGATTTAATCAAAGGCATAGTCTGGTAATAACGTAGTACAGCATTAGTATTATGTTGCTATAATTCTGATGGGCTTGTGCAATCATTTCTTATTTCTCTTGTTTTAAACTAAATGCATGTCTAAACAAAAAAGAAAACTAAATGCATGTTAATAAAAAAGAGAAAGAACTATCATTGGAATTGTTGATTCTGATTATATCTTGGTTCTTTACCTATATTGGCTTTCTGATTTAGTCAAGTTACAAAAAGAAGTATTTGGTCAATGAAAAAAAATTATATATATATATATATACCAGCTTACAAACAAGGAGAACAGAGTCGTTAGAAGCTTTGCAAAAAAAAAAAGATGGGTAAATAGACACTTTACGTTTATATGCGTGGCGAACCATGACTGAATCCATCGCTTCGCCTCATGTGCCGGTCTGAGACGATTCGGGCGAGATGCAAGGAGAAGCAAAGGCGTCCATTTTAGTTATATTTGTTTATTTATTTTTAAGTTCTAATTTCATTTGTCGTGAAAACCACACGAGCCACTGGTTTATATTTCTAAATTAAGCAAATTGAACTTATACATCCTCTAATAGACACTTGCTTTAACTTGAATATTACAAGTCGACCTTCATACGCCCAATCAACCGGACTATATATTGTTTATATAATTGAAGGCCATTTTTACATTGTAATTTGTAGGAATAAAATATTAAGATGAATTAAGTCAAGAAACTTAGAAAACACTTAATAAGCATTGACAAAAGATATATACAATAGTTTTCTTTTTGAGAAATATGAGAGCGATTTTAGCAAGGTTAAGTTCCTTTCTTCATCGCTACCAGCCTTCTGTCCATATCAGTCAAGTAGATTTGTTGTGTGAGTTTTGATTTAATGTGTAACAACTTAATGTTAATACGAGACAAAAATAAGTTTTCTAATTGGAAATATATTTCCTTACTAAAAATATCTTAAATCAAAAGTCAATTTAATTAGTCTTCTGCAGGAATATGTTTTTCTTTTACTTTTGGTCTGCAGGAACATGTTCCAAGTTACTACTTACTAGGTTATATAAAGTTCAAAAAATATATTTAATAGGCTAAAACTTAACATTTGGGAAGAATCCAATATATGCAATGATCAAACGCATGCAGAGTGGAAATTGAATCGTGATGTCCACTGATATGATAACTTGGTTTATCAAATTATCAAGCATATGTTTTTGCATGGATATGTAATTAATATAGTCTTTGAAACGATTATCTTAGTCATTATATCATTGGTAAACCGAACTAGTGAATTGTGGGAATAAATCGAACCACTAAAGAAAATTCTTGAATAAATTAAATGGTGAAAGACGTCTGCAAATATTAGATTTAGTGTTTGTTTATAGTTAAGAAAGCCGTGGAGATAGGTCAACGTTATTTGTACAAACTTTACGTCAGAAATTAAGGTCAACACCATTCCCTTGTGTTTCCTATTGGTCATTTCCTGACCTATACGATACTCTACTGTTTCTCTACGATATTTTCTGTTGCATTATGTATTAAGCCACGCGCAATTAACTTGCCTAATTTACGTTAATAATTGCATTTGATTGAGAGCTCAATACATACAGATTTATATTTATTAGCTGTAGTATCTGTTATTGAAACTTGTGAAACGATGTGTGATGCTGTTTCAAACAAGAGAGTTCATATCACTTTACACAAAGGGGTCATTTTATAGACTACCCTTCTATTATTTTAGCTAACAAATTTTATTGAAGTTGACCAAAAGTCCGTGTTTATTGCCTTATTGGTAAAGTTACAACAGGTTCTTCCGTTGCATTGCATCCTTAAAATACAACTTACACTTTCTTCTTCATTCATCAAAATAGAATGATGATGATGATGATCCATAATTGTTTCGGTTGTGTCATATTCAAAACCAGGAGAAAATTATTTCTTTGCATGTATTTAATCGGAGAATCTCTAAATACGACCCGTTTGAATTTAACAATAATACATAAGAAGATTAGAACCAGATAGATTGTTGTCTATGCAATGGAGAGAGACATAGAAGTTAAAATTATGGGCAAAATATAACATTTAGTTAGTTATAGGGTCAAAAATACAAAGAAAATAAAAAAATGAGTTTCATTGGCACATGTACCCCTAAAACCTATAGAAATCAAGAGATCGAAATCACAAGAACGAATTCTTATTGCTTTAGAAAATAACTCAAAACTAAAGCTCAATCACTCACACAATCCGTAAGTAATTCATCAACATAAGTATCGCTATATATAAGACTAGTAAACTCCTAATCCTATTCAATCAACACTTTCCATATTTCCTAATCCTTTTAGATATTCATTATCTAGATAGGATTAGGATAGCTTGTGTTTCAAGCTATCGTCAAGCTTACTTCAACATTCTCCCCCTTAAGCTTGATTTCATTTTCACTTTCGTCATGCACGCCAATGAGTCTTCTCATCTCTTTAAACCGAACTCTTCCAAGAGCTTTCGTAAGTATATCGGCCTTCTGATCATTACCCGGAACATGCTCTACTTCAATTTGTTCATTCTCAACACACTCTCGAATGAAATGAAACCTCCTATGTATATGCTTACTACGTCCATGAAACACCGGATTCTTTGTTAGTGAGATGGCTGATTTGTTATCAACTCTTATAATCACCTTCTTGCAATCACCTCCCACGATTTCACTTAAAAGTTCCTGCAACCAAATAGCTTGTTTTGCAGCCTCTGTTGCTGCCATAAACTCAGCTTCACAAGAAGATAATGCCACGATCTCTTGCTTTTGGGAACACCAGGTTATTGGACTTTGATCGAAGTAAAACATATGTCCGGTCGTTGATTTCCCATCATCATTATCAACATTGTGCGAACTGTCACTGTAACCCACTAGTACTTGACTTGTTGATCGTCTGTATCGAAGGATGCATGTAGTAGTGCCCCGTAGGTAACGCAATACTTGTTTTAACGCAGCACCATGGGAGTCTTTAGGTTCTTGCATGTATCTACTAAGTACTCCGACACTGAAAGAGAGATCAGGCCGTGTATGCAGTAGATATCGAAGACAACCTATGCACCTTCTGTATTCTTTCGCATCAATGCTTCTCTCAGTCGACGCCTTGGACAGTTGCAGGTTTACCTCCATGGGTATATGAGTCAAGTTACACTCGCGCATCCCGGTTTCTTCAAGAATCTTTTGTGCATATCTGTTTTGTGATAGAATAATACCTTCTTCATCTTGAATAACCTCAATGCCTAGATAATATGTCAATCTTCCTAGATCGCTCATATCGAATTTGCTTGCCATCTCACGTTTGAACTCCACGATTAATTGCAGTGAGGAGCCAGTAACTAGTAAGTCGTCAACGTACACACACACCATCAGAGTGCTTGACTTCTCTTCTCTCCTATAAACTGACGGTTCCTTGGAGCAACGGGTGAAGCCAAACTCTTGCAAGATCCGGTTGAGTTTGATGTTCCAGGCCCGGGGGGCCTGTCTCAAACCATACAAAGCTTTCATTAACTTATACACCTTATCTTCTTTTCCTTTAATCTCGAATCCTTCGGGTTGAGAGACGTAGACCTCTTCTTTTAACTCTCCATGTAAGAAAGCCGTTTTCACGTCCAGATGGTGTATCTCCCACCCATTAGCAGCCGCAATAGCAATAACCAGTCTAATTGTCTCGATTCGTGCGACGGGTGCAAATACTTCATCGTAGTCAATACCGTGTCTTTGAACGTATCCTTTTGCTACCAACCTTGCTTTGTATTTATTAATACTTCCGTCTGCGTTTCGTTTTATCTTAAACACCCACTTCAATCCAATAGGTTTAAAACCTTTTGGTAAGTCGACAAGCACCCAAGTGTTATTCTTTTCTATAGAGAATATTTCATCTCTACATGCATCAATCCATACCTTTTGCTCCTTAGCCTCCGAGAAGTTCCATGGTTCGTTATTTATGATCATCAGGAGTCGCTCACACTCTACCTCGGCTAACAGGATGTAATCTTCTAAGTATGGAGGCTTAGTTGATGCCCTTGTCGAACGCCTTGGTTGGGGTTGAGTTTCTTCTTCATCATCGTCTAGTTCATCATGTTCATGGTCATCATCTTCAAGTTCATGTTCGTTTGACGTTGGAGCATGTTCTTGATCGTTAACGACTCCAGTCAATGGTATTAAGTCTATCTCAAATGAGTCTGTTTTCTCCGATGCTCCCAAGTTCCAGTTCCACTTCTTTTTTTCATCGAAATAAACATCTCGACTCACAATTATTTTGCTACTTGAGGGATCAAGCAGCCGGTACGCCTTCGATCCAGGCTCTGTTCCGAGATGAACCAAGATTCTGGATCGATCATCAAGTTTCTTTCTTCCTGCTTTCTCTGTTCTTGCGTAGCAGATACATCCAAAGACTCTAATGTGGCTAATGCTAGGTCGTTTGCTTCTCAGTGCTTCATACGGTGTTTGTTCGATCAGGGACCTCGTCGCAATTCTATTGATTAGATATGTAGCATGCCTTACTGCTTCTCCACATAACTCATTTGGCATACTCATATGTTTAAGCATGCTCCTTGTCATCTCAAGTAGCGTACGATTACGACGTTCAACAACTCCGTTTTGCTGCGGTGAGTATGGAGCTGTCGTGTGTCTATTGATTCCACGTTTATCACAGTAGGATCTGAACTCGTGTGACATAAACTCTCCTCCTCTGTCCGTTCGGAACGTTCTTATGACTCCTTTTGTTTCTTGTTCTGCAAGCGTTTGGAAACTTTTGAATTTCTCAAAAGCTTCACTCTTCTCTTTAAGCAATACTGTCCACATATAACGTGAGGAGTCATCGATTAATACAAATACGTAACGTTTTCCTCCAGGTGTAGGAGGAGTGATAGGACCGCATAAATCTCCATGTACGAGCTCGAGTGGTTGTGTTGCCCTATGCAATGTTGCCTGAGGGAAAGGCTGTCTTGTTTGCTTTCCAAGTAAGCAGGATACGCATGTTTCCTTTTCAATCGTTATGCGTGGTATGCCAATAACCAATTCCTTATTTATCATCATTCTCATGGTTTCGGTATTGACATGACCCAACCTGGCGTGCCATGTTGCAGATTCGCTAGACGAAGGTATCAAGAGGCATTGGACGATATCAGCTTGCAGAATGACCTTATAAAGTCGATTCCTTGATCGTGTCGTCCTTACCATTAGTTCTCCAGATCTATCAAAGAGCATAAGTGTATTATCTTTCATTCTGACCTCGCAACCTGCTTCGGTGGCTTGGCCTAGACTTACGATATTGCTTCGTAGTCCTGGTATATAGTAAACGTTACTCAGCACTTTCTTCTCGCCTCCGCTAAGAATGAACTTGATTGAACCTTTTCCCTTTATATCAATACGAGAGTCGTCCCCGAAGCGAACTTTGCCTGTAATGTCTTCATCGAGTTTGTAAAAGAACCTACGATTTCCACTCATGTGATTGCTGGCTCCGTTGTCTAAGTACCACAAGTTCTCCATTCCTTGCTCGTCTTCGAAAACACTTGGTTTTACCTTCTGTTCGTTAAGATAGACCAATTCGTGCATCATCAAAGCGTCTGCTTCTTCTGTTTCTTCTTCCTTTTTTTCAGTAGTCTCCTGCAATTTGAGTAGTCTGTCGGGACAGTCCGTTGCATAGTGACCTATTTTGTCGCATCGAAAACACGTTATATGGGATGTATCTTTCTCTTGTCCAGGGTTTTGTCCTAGACTTTGCTTATAAGCGTCCCGTTGAGCATAGAAGTTCCACGACCTCTACCTCTTCCTCGCGGATTTGAACGTCCTCCTCGGCCTCTAAAGCCACGACCACCATAGCCATTGTAACCACCTTCTGAGTTAGCGTACATCAACTTCTCTTGATCCTCGTGTTGATTGTCATCTTCTTCACATACTCTTTCCTCGTATGCTTTTAACCGACCGACGATATCTTCGAAACTTGTTGAGTTTAGGTCGAGAACTTGTTCAAGAGAAGCAACAATGTGAATGTATTTCCTTCTTGGTAAGCTCTTTAAAAATTTCTTTACAAGTTTTGATTCCTCTATAATCTCTCCGAGAGACGCAGATTTTGAAGATATTTCGGCTAGCTTGCCAACGAAGGTATCAATCGTGTCTTCGTCTTTCATCTTAAGTCGATCAAAGTCTGCCATGAGTGTCTGAAGCCTAGCTTCTCTTACTCTTTCAGCTCCTACATGTCTAGCCTTAATTGCATCCCATACAGCTTTTGCTGTGTCGAGATCTCCAACCTGTAGCGTTAATGCTTCAGGAATGGATTGAAACAATAAGGCAATAGCCAAGTTATTCTTCTCTTCATCTTTATTTCCTGGATCAACCGATTCCCATACTTTATTCACCTTGAGGGCAACTTTCATTCGCATTGCCCAAACCGTATAGTTTGTAGAACTTAGCATAGGAAATCGAATGGAAGAGGGACCAACCCCCTTCGTACTTATCTCCGATTCATCTTTAATATCACTCATCGTATTATCACTGTTTCGTCGATCTCTTAACTCTTAGGGCTCTGATACCAAATATAGAAATCAAGAGATCGAAATCACAAGAACGAATTCTTATTGCTTTAGAAAATAACTCAAAACTAAAGCTCAATCACTCACACAATCCGTAAGTAATTCATCAACATAAGTATCGCTATATATAAGACTAGTAAACTCCTAATCCTATTCAATCAACACTTTCCATATTTCCTAATCCTTTTAGATATTCATTATCTAGATAGGATTAGGATAGCTTGTGTTTCAAGCTATCGTCAAGCTTACTTCAACAAAACCAACCTATATTAGGGAACTACTACCCATCTCTTGTCTAAACTCATTTTCATTTCGAAAATATCCCTTCCTTCTACTATTTCTTCTGGGTCAGCCGGTACAGTGCGTCAGCCAGTGCGGTGTTAGTCTACAAGATAGATGTGTTTTTTACTAACTCTTTTTTATCATTTCTCTCTTATTTCTCTCTTATTTCTTTATCATTTTATTTTTTCCTAATTTTTTTTCTTCTCCTCTAACTTACACGAACTACATTTTATGTTTTCTAATTTTAATATAAGATTTTCGTGTCAATCTCTAAAAATCTCATTCAGTTCACTTTGAAATTTCACTATATTTTCATTAGTTTCTTTTATTTTAGTTATCTCCAACGTCATTACAAATCTATGTGGTAAAAACCAATTTTTGTGTTCGAACCAAGTTTCTTTTATTTTTAGCTATTTCACATATGGTTTTTAGCTGATAAATTAGTTGAAACATGGTTTTGACTTGATATATTTTTCTCACGAAATGATTTACTATTTGATAAATAATTCGTTACATGATACATGTGATGTTAGCGGATACATAGCTTCATAACAAATTAATGATAAATGTTCCGTATGATATTACAAAAGACTTGTCTATAATTGATATATGGGTTGTGTAATTTATAAATGATTTGATAAGTGAGTTAATATGTTAACTGAGAAATAGTTTATTAACTGATAATTGATTTGTTACTTGTTGGAAATGTTACATGTTTTGTTAGCTGATACATAGTTTGATATCGATAAATTGTTTGTTGGCTTGTATATTATTTGAAACTTGATTTGGTATATGAAAATTGGATTGATACGTAATTTGCGAGTTAATTGTTTTTTGGTAAATGGTTTTTATCTGATCAATGATTTGTTATTTGTGTAGTAATTGATACTTTTTATTTGTTATCTCTGTAGTTAAATGATTGTCTTAGGTCATCGTCTGGTCTATGTTGATACTTCTCGTGCCGAGGAAATTCGTTCTCATCCTTGGACTTCCTCCGGTGCATAAACTTGTTAGAAAATAATTGTAAGTAGCAGATACATTCTTGTTAGATAGTGCAATGTTTGTTAGCTAATACATATTTTGATAACATTTATGTTAGCTGTTATTTACTTAATCACACGATAATATTTATGTTCAATTTTATCAAAATTTTCTTTTTTTTTATTTTACATAATTTATTGGAGAAAAAAGAAGGAAGATAAGAAGAAAGAGAGTGTAAATAAAAGTAAAAGTCCTGAGAAAAAATAAAATAAAAAAAGTAAAGAGAATGTGAGAGTGTAAGAGGAAAGTGAATGTGAAAGTATAATAGGAAAGATAGTGTAAAAAGAAAGAGAGTGTAAAAATGTGTAAGAAAAAAAAGAATGTAAAAATCTGTAAGAATGTGTAAGATGAAAGAAAGTGTAAGAATGTGTAAGAAAAAAGAGAATGTAAAAATGTGTTATAGGAAAAGTAATGTAAAAATGTGTGAGAGGAAAAATAGTGTAAGAATGTGTAAGAGGAAAACAAATATAAAGAAAAGTATTTTTGGAAGTCGAAGGTAAAAAATGTAGAATAATCTACACATATGTCAAATGATGTGTAGATGATTAATTTTGACACCATTTATGTATATCGAGCAAATTCTCTCTAAAAGAATCCTAATTTGTTCTTTATAAGAATGCAGGCCGTTTTGAGTTTCCCTATTCATAAGCATGTACGTCGTTTTCTTCAAACAAACGTTTTCTTATTGAAGTCATCACGAATCTAATCCTCTTTGGGTCAATCAATAATAGTCCGCCCTAAGCTCTTGTCAAAATCATCAATCATCAATGGATCTGGAGATCGTTGGCCGTCACGCTCTCTTCTTCGACGATGATTCGATGGCAACCTTCGTCAACTCCCCGACGGCGCTCGTTGACTGGAACAGCCTTTTCATTGACCGCTACGATGTTCGCCACCTCCTCTCTTCTCTCCCTCCTCCGCGTCCCAAGCGCCGCCGTCCGGTTTCTGACGATCCTAACTTGGATGCTGATCTCGATCACGAGCGTTATCTTGATTTGCCGGCGGATTCTCAGTCTCCGTCGCACGACGAGAGCGGTAAGGATTGCGAACTTCGTAGGAATCTCTCCGTTTTATCTATAGTTGATTTAGTTCAGACTCTAGGTAGCTATGTTAGAGATGGTAAGCGTTGTAGAGGATGATAACGATTAGTATCAGCTGGATACTTGATTTTTTTTTTTGCCTTTTTGAAATTGGATTTTTGTTTGCCTGTGTATTGAATGATTGAGTGTGTTCTTAGTTCGATGATTGTGTAACTAAGTGTTAGGTTGCACATTGATGTTTGCTGGTTCTTCTGATTATTACAATCGAATTGCTGCACTTAGTTAAGTTGCAAAAATATAACATGAAACTAAGAGACTCTGTTTTAGGGAGTAAATTTTCTCCAATAGTAGTACTTTAGTTATCTTTGTATTCCCTTTTCTTTCTCTGTCCTGCAGTTGGTATGCAGAATTGATCATAATTGTTTTTTTCACTTTTGCTCCCCAGATGCCAATGATGGTTCAGCAAGTACAAATGCCGCTGGTTTTCGTGCTGTCCCCTATTCATACGGAAGCTCCAGTGATTTCAGTGACCAGAAAATTGCTGATACGGAATCTGGGTTTAACCCGCCTTTCCCCGTGCCTGATTATTTACTTCAACACCTGGTAAGTTACTGTTTTGGCAGATTGTTCCCTTTAGAAATATGCGTGCTTTGGTCACTTATTTGGTACTAAACTGATACGGCCATGTAAACATCTGAAAGGTGCATATGTTATTCTAAAATGTCTAAGTTTCAGATTCTCGGAGAAGAGATGGAGTTGTCTAAGGTTGTCATTCACAGTCACCTTTTTTCCTTTCGCTGCCATGACAAGGGGCAGTGCAGGTGGGATTAAGATGATAGAAATTCATGACTTACCAGTAACCTAAAAAATGAGTGCACATCAGATGATGCATCTCTATACAGTTCTGATATTTGCAATTTGTGGTTTCTTCATACTTAAGTGAGATTTCAATATGTATATACATGCGTGTTGTCAAAGGTTCATTCCTTCAAAACCAGGCATCATGAAATTTCACATTACTAACTGTTTTGCCTGTACATTTTTCTCTCATTTCAGCCCCCAACTGAGAAATTACATCAGATCATGGCAAGAACTTCGAGTTTTGTAAGCAAACATGGTGGGCAATCTGAAATTGTCTTGAGAGTCAAACAAGGAGGCAACCCAACATTTGGGTTCTTGATGCCAGACCATCACCTTCACCCTTACTTTAGGTTTCTTGTTGAACATCAAGAGCTCTTGACAGGAAAATCTGCCGTAGAAGATAAGAATATTGAAGGTGGGAAGGATGGTGGAGCTTTGTCCTTGCTTGGTTCAGTTTATGGGACTGTAGAAGACGATGATACTAATGAAGAGTCAGCAAGGGACTGTAAAACAAAGGGTTCTCCGGAAGGTGATGGAGCTGATTCCAGTGGACCTGAAGTGTCAAAAGAAGCTGCAAAGATTGCCACAGTGAGAGATGTAGCCTCTAAGCATTCTCTTCCGTCAAATGATCAAGCACCTTTTATAAAAGGAAACCCTTCTGTCAGCGCAGTTAACGTTGTTGAGAGGAAGCAGATCAATACAGAAGATAAAGTTTCAGAAAAACCTTTGGCTTCTGAAAAGTTGCAATCTTGTACAATGCTGGGACAACCCAAGCTTGAACTGCAAATTGTGGAGCCGCCAGTTGAGATGAAAAGAGCGATTGATAAGATAGTTGACTTCATTCAAAAGAATGGGAAAGAACTTGAGGCTACTCTTGCTGCCCAGGATGTTAAATACGGGATGTTTCCATTCTTACGTCCAGCTAGCTTATACCATGGATATTATCGGAAGGTTCTCCAAGAGGCTGAAGAGGTACACTTCTATTTCATGTTCATACTGCTGATTTTGTGTGTTTTCATGTGCGTGGAAACTTTTTGCGTATAACTTTCACTAATAATATACTCAACGGCTGATTTCTTTTGCAGTTAAGATCATGTAACAGAGGCGATTTTACCAAGAAGGAAGACATGAAGCAAGAGAAGATGGACAGTACTGTGAAAGATGGCAAACCTGCTTTAGGGAGTGGGAGTGTCTTACAGGATGATTCTGCAAAGAGGGAGAAACAAAAAATGGTAAGTGACAAACCAAAGATTGAGTTAAAAAAGGAACCATTCAAGCCCGTCGAACCGCAGATGAGGGTCAATGTAGATGTGAATACTGCTGCAGCTATTCTTGAAGCTGCCAGAAGAGGCGTAAGGAATCCCCAGTTAGGGATCCTATCAGGCAAACCCTTGGATGGGACTTCTCAGAGCCTCGGAAATGATGGAAGTAATACTTCTTCTAAGCATCCTGATTTGGCCAAATCTATGGGTCAATTGAATTCTGGCTCGGCAGCTGCTAGTGAAGCTGATTCTTCTGAAGCAGGCTTGTCGAAGGAGCAGAAGTTGAAGGCAGAAAGATTGAAGCGTGCAAAAATGTTTGTGGCCATGTTAAAGCCCGGTGCCCAGGCAGCGCAACAAGCTGAGCCATCGCGAAGCTTATCAGTCGAACCGTTTGTTTCTGGATCAGGTTCTAATGCTGCCAAAGAAGTAGAAGGTGGCTCATATCCATCTGAAGTCTCTGAGAAGAAACAAGCAGATGATGGTAACACTGAAAGACGATCAAAGAGAAATTACCGCTCCAGATCACAGAGAGATGAAGATGATGAAATTGGAGAAGAAGAAGACAATGAGGAGAGCAGCATGGAGGAAGTTACAGAAGATACCAAGACTGAGAAGAAGCATTCAAGTAGAAAACGGCATGATAGTCATAAGAATAAGAAACGACACTCATCCAAGGACACACATTCACGAGACAAGCACAACCATGAGAGCTCCTCGGATGATGAATATCACAGTCGTTCCCGTCATAGGCACAAACACAGCAAATCTTTAGACAGGCATGAGCTGTATGATTCTTCCGACACTGATCGTGAGCACCGATACAGATCTAGTAAGCATAACAAAGATGCTGATTATTCTAAGGACAAGCGTAGCTATCGTCACAAATCCAGGAGGCATCATGATAAGCATATTGATTCATCTGATGATGAGCATCGCAGACACCACCGTCACAGATCCAGTAGACGCAAGCACGAGGATTCTTCAGACGGTGAGCATGGTCATCGACAGAAGTCTAGCAAACGTATAAAGAAAGATGAAAAAAGAGTGGAAGAGGAGAGTGTTTCAAAGTCAGACCAGTCTGATCGTAAAGCTTCTCCTGAAGATAACATCATGCACCCACAAAGCGAACCAACTCAGGTTTCAGATGAGCTAAGAGCCAAAATACGAGCCATGTTAGCTGATACCTTGTAAGTTCGCTGACCATCATATAAAGACATTTTGTTGGTATCTACTAGTATCAGGATAGGGTCTGATCAGTTATTCGGGTTTGGACTGGTTCTCAGGTGAAATGGTCGATGAGCGTCTAGAAGCATAAAGGTCATAGAAGCGATGCCTTTGAGTAAAGGCCAGTCTCTTGAGATGCTTGGACGTAGGGATGAAATTAAGAGTCAGTTTCTCACTTTTGTTGACGTTAGAAAGAAACTCTGCAAGAAAGTCTTTTAAAAAATTTGTGATTGTTGTCAATGTGATAGTGCATTCGTTACTTGAAGCTTACCCTTATTGGATGAACCTTACTTGGCCCCTATTCTCTATTGAAAAGGCAAAATATTAGGAAAAGCCTCCTTTTTTTTGGGTTCGAATCTCTCTTTTAAATTTCATTGGTTGGTGCTTTGCTGAAGGTATCCTTTCAATTGTAAACGCTTATATTTTCTGCTTTTTGTATTTATCAGCCGAAAATACCAATGTCTACTCTTTGCATAGTTCTCAACTTCTCATGACTCATGAGTGCTAAGGAATCTTTGAATTAAGGGTTAGCCTTCAAGTTGATTAAAAAGTAAAAAGATGTCTACAAATATCTTCGGTGTTTTTTTTTCTTTGGTGAAGCAGTATCGAGGTAAATTTAGAAAGAAATAGTTTATAAAACTGTCATTATACATCAAAGTATATATATATATTCCAACACAAAAGAATGTTCAAACTCGTGGCGCTAATTAGAGTTGAGATTTGGTAGGAAATAATACTACATTTTCCATTATTAAAGAAGTTTGTTCTCATATTTTCCAATGATTAATATGTATAGAGGGCTGTATACATTTTTCAAAATAAAATAATACGGCTGTAAACAGATGACACTCCCAACATAGTTCACTTCTGCTAAAATGTTACAAATAGTCGTGCATATATATACTGTTACATATAATTTGTCGCTTTCTCAAGTACATGATGCTAACTATACCCATTCGTTTGATAGCTAACGTAAATTAATTTTGTTTGGTTTTGATAGAAATGCAATAATCGTTTGTTTAGAACATAACCAAACTCTTTACAGGGCTTACAGCGCCTTTATAACGTGAAATTGTGAAGTTTCAGTTAACGTTAGTGTTAGATATTAGTAATACTTTGACCTTTTTTCACGTTTCCAAAAACATTGCAACGGAAAAAGCATGCACCAAACTAATCAATAGAAGTTGAGATTAACAGAATAGTAAGAGAACACAAACAAACGAATGTGTATTCAAGAACAAGAAACCTTTGCTAATAACGCTATTTATAACATAGCGTGATTTTACTTTTCACCTTCACGTTTTCAAAAAGCCTTTTATTTTTCTTCACGCTCCCAGTCACATGTATGAAGCTGCGTTACTTTGTTATAGCCGTCCATTCCCCACAAAGACAACAAAAAGTTGCAATGATTAATAATGATCTCTTAGCTAGAATTCGAATATTTAATTCTTGGATATAAATTTAAATAAAATGGTCTGAATCCAACTGTATTCCTTAAGCAAAGTAGAGATGCGAATCAGCTCCCGCAATACCTTCTTTCTTTTTTCATTATAATCTTCTTGCATAGCATAACCCCAGCTTGCATTCTAATTAAAGAAATTTCACATAATGAAGCGGCACATAACCCGCTTTTGTGGATATATGTGAGAATGTTTTTATGTATATTTGAAAATGAAAATCACTATGAGACTTTTGAACTTTGTTTTTCAGTTTCGCTTTTGTTATTAGTTCTTTTAGAAAAATTGAGACATGGATTAACTAACAAAATTTAATTTCCCACAACAATAGACTAAACTCTCACCACGCTAATCCCCGCAATTAGCTTGAGATCCCGCCACGTGACGCATGCTCTAATTTTAACTTATTGTTTTCGTTTTGTTTTCGCCTTATTATTGGTGGATCAAAGTTACGGCGCCGTCCACTCTGGCGTCATGCCGTCAAAGCTGTCATCATCCAATCTCTTCCAGCCACGTGTTAAAATTCACACAATAAGCATCCCCTTTCACCCAATTGGCTCTGCCACACAAAATGTTTGAGAAACAACCACAAAAAGTAAGAGCTCCACCAATTTTTTTTATAATGTACATTAGTGATAAGAAAAGTTAATAGAGGATTTATATCAACAGGGTATTTTCTTAAGATATCAAATAACCAGATGAACAAATAAGACTAGTGACTTTATAATTATTAATTAATGGGATTTACATATAGGATTTTATGCATAAAGAGATATCAACATGTATAAAATGCCAGGCACATATATTTAGATATGGTATATCAAACAACCAGAGCATGATTTTTTCTTATTTATTAAATACAGCATCACGGAAGAGGTTATCTAAATATCTGCCATGAATAGTATTTTAATGAAATGAATATTGTTTTTAATGAAAGAGATCATCAATATATATCATGAATCTGCAATAAAGAGTATACTAATGAAAGGAATATTGTTTAAATCCTTACTAATAAAAGGGACCTTTTGAGGCTCCATAGAGCGTCCACATCAGCAAAAAAAACTTCTCCCGAAAGATGACACGTGGCATAAAATATAGTTTTACATTTTAATATTACTAATTTTCGAAAATTATAAATAATATGTAAACATACATCATAAAAAAAATGGAAAAACTACATTAAACATATGTAAGATTATCATTTTTCGCTTGAAAAAAAGACGGCTTATCTCCATAATGTAACATTACCATTTTATAAAAAACAAAAAACATTATACATAATTTGGAAAATAATAAATATATGTAAACATACAACATAAAAAATGGAAATACTACATTAAACATATGTACGATTACCATTTTACATTTTTATTTAAAAAAAATAATATGTAAACATACAACATAAAAAATGGAAAAACTACATTAAACATATGTAAGATTATCATTTTTCACTAAAAAAAAGACGATTTATCTCCATAATGTAACATTACTATTTTGTAAAAAAAATATTATACATAATTTTGAAATAATAAATAATATGTAAACATACAACATAAAAAATGAAAATACTACATTAAACATATGTAGGATTACCATTTTACACTAGAAAAATAGAAAAAACGGCTTATCTCCATAATGTAACATTACCATTTTTTAAAAAAATAAAAAAACATAAATATAATTATTTGACTATTTGTCCAAGTTCTTCTATTAAATATTACCGTTTTACATTAAAAATAGAAAAATACATAAAGACTTAAAATATAAAATATAGATATTAACTAAATATAAATTATAAGAAAGAGAAATACTCAATATATAGAAAAATAAATAATAATTAAATATTATAAATATATTAATATACGAATTATATATACAATAATAAGTAAATGCACAATTTAAAAAAAAATGGAAAGAGTACATTAAATATTAAACATCTATCTTAAAATGTAAAATATAGATATTAAGTAAATAGAAAGTATAAGAAAGAAAAAATACACAACTTAAAAACAATGGAAAAATTATATTAAGATTTAAACATCTATCTTAAAATGTAAAATATAGATATTACGCAAATAGAAATTATAAGAAAAGAAAATACACAATTTGAAAAAATGGAAAATTACATTAGTATTTAAACATCTATCTTAAAATGTAAATCTATCCAAAATTATAAAATTATTAGTAAATAGAAAGTATAAGAAATAGAAATACACAATATAAAGAAAAATAAATATTAAGTAAATATATAATATAAGTAAATCCCCAATTTAAAAAATGGAACATTAAATTAAGATTTCAAAATATATCTTAAAATTTAAAATATATATTACGTAAATAGAAAGTATAACAAATGAAAATATACAATTTAAAAAAAATGGAAAACATACATTAAGATTTACACATCTATCTTAAAATGTAAAATAGAGACATTAAGTAAATAACAAGTACAAGAAATGGAAATACATATACAGGAAAATAAACAATAAGTAAATAATGTAAATATATAATATATGAATTATATATATAATAATAAGTAAATACACAATTTTTAATAAAAGGGACCTTTTGAGGCTCCATAGAGCGTCCACATCAGCAAAAAAAACTTCTCCTGAAAGATGACACGTGGCATAAAATATAGTTTTACATTTTAATATTACTAATTTTCGAAAATTATAAATAATATGTAAACATACAGCATAAAAAAAATGGAAAAAATACATTAAACATATGTAAGATTATCATTTTTCGCTTGAAAAAAAGACGACTTATCTCCATAATGTAACATTACCGTTTTATAAAAAACAAAAAACATTATACATAATTTGGAAAATAATAAATATATGTAAACATACAACATAAAAAATGGAAATACTACATTAAACATATGTACGATTACCATTTTACATTTTTATTTTAAAAAAATAATATGTAAACATACAACATAAAAAATGGAAAAACTACATTAAACATATGTAAGATTATCATTTTTCACTAAAAAAAAAGACGACTTATCTCCATAATGTAACATTACTATTTTGTAAAAAAAATATTATACATAATTTTGAAAATAATAAATAATATGTAAACATACAACATAAAAAATGAAAATACTACATTAAACATATGTAGGATTACCATTTTACACTAGAAAAATAGAAAAAACGGCTTATCTCCATAATGTAACATTACCATTTTTTAAAAAAATAAAAAAAACATAAATATAACTATTTGACTATTTGTCCAAGTTCTTCTATTAAATATTACCGTTTTACATTAAAAATAGAAAAAATACATAAAGACTTAAAATATAAAATATAGATATTAACTAAATATAAATTATAAGAAAGAGAAATACTCAATATGTAGAAAAATAAATAATAATTAAATATTATAAATATATTAATATACGAATTATATATACAATAATAAGTAAATGCACAATTTAAAAAAAATGGAAAGAGTACATTAAATATTAAACATCTATCTTAAAATGTAAAATATAGATATTAAGTAAATAGAAAGTATAAGAAAGAAAAAATACACAACTTAAAAACAATGGAAAAAGTATATTAAGATTTAAACATCTATCTTAAAATGTAAAATATAGATATTACGCAAATAGAAAGTATAAGAAAAGAAAATACACAATTTGAAAAAATGGAAAATTACATTAGTATTTAAACATCTATCTTAAAATGTAAATCTATCCAAAATTATAAAATTATTAGTAAATAGAAAGTATAAGAAATAGAAATACACAATATAAAGAAAAATAAATATTAAGTAAATATATAATATAAGTAAATCCCCAATTTAAAAAATGGAACATTAAATTAAGATTTCAAAATATATCTTAAAATTTAAAATATAT
This sequence comes from Brassica rapa, assembly GCF_000309985.2. Taxonomy (NCBI): domain Eukaryota; kingdom Viridiplantae; phylum Streptophyta; class Magnoliopsida; order Brassicales; family Brassicaceae; genus Brassica; species Brassica rapa. The sequence continues at coordinate 6,820,019 of NC_024796.2, forward strand.
ATTACGTAAATAGAAAGTATAACAAATGAAAATATACAATTTAAAAAAAATGGAAAACATACATTAAGATTTACACATCTATCTTAAAATGTAAAATAGAGACATTAAGTAAATAACAAGTACAAGAAATGGAAATACATATACAGGAAAATAAACAATAAGTAAATAATGTAAATATATAATATATGAATTATATATATAATAATAAGTAAATACACAATTTTTTTTAAAAAAAGGAAAAAGTTCATGAAGCATTAAACATCTATCTTAAAATGTAAAATATATAATATAAGTAAATACACAATTTAAAAAAATGGAAAACGTACATTAAGATTTAAATATCTATTTTAAAATATAAAATATAGATATTATGTAAATAAAAAATATAAGAAATGGAAATAAACATTTTAAAAAATAGAAAAAGTACATTAAGATTTATACATCTATCTTAAAATGTACATCTATCTTCAAATGGTAGTAAACTACATAAAAATGGAAATACCACATTAAACAAAAAAAAATAAAAATGTATAGTTTTACATCAGGAAAGTTCCTGTAAAACTCATTATTCCATTAACATCAACCTCACACTATCAAGGAAAACTTCAAAGCACTCGAGCAAAAAAATAGTTCCACCATCAACTCTTGCCGTCCCAAAAACCTTTAATGACCTTGAAGGAGATTTTTTATAACAACGAACTTTTTGTTAGGTGGATTCATTGTTGGGAAACCCGCAACTTCCAAAAGCCAAACTTATTCATGGTAATTGAATTGCTTTTCATAGACTCAAAGGTATTTTTACAAATTTAAATTAATCTAATCCATAATTTTATTGTTAATATTCATACTAACTCTTTCATGATCAAACCATTACTGTTAATAATCATTCAAGCGTTTATTCTGAAACACTTCCTTTCTCGCCAAATCAGGTATTGGTTCATGTTGGTTTAGTATTGTTTTTGAATTATTAACCGGTTTAGGATGGTCCTATTGTAAATATAATTTAAGTTGGTTTAGCATATATTATGCTTAAAATAACTTAAATTAAATAATAGTAATATTATGCTTAAAATACAATTTTAGAGAGTTTTCAAATATAGTTTACAAAACATTATAGGTGATGAATTTAATTTATTAAATTTGTTTATTACTTAAAACTAAATTTTTTTTAAAACATACTGAGTTATAGATATCAATGATGGATTGGTGAGTATAACATGAAGACAAAAATATAAATATTTGATTTCAAGATAAAAAAATCAGCTTTTATTCAGTTACTCAATATATAATATCTTAAATTATTTATAAAAAAATATACATAATATATATATATATATATATATATATATATTAATCTTCCAAACTTAAACTATTATATTATATATGAATAATGCTTTTAAATAAAAATAATTTCCGATTTAAAAATAAAATAAAAACAACAAATTGTATTTTCAAATAATGGATGTAATTTACATTATACTATCATTTAATAAGTATTAGATACATTTTGATATATCATTATTTTCTATTTCCAGAAAACAATAAATTGTTAAACTTCAATATCATCTAGGTTAAGTATACGAACAACACAAATTCAAACATCACAAAAAATATTTACATAAACATTATAATACAATGATTTAATCAGAAAATACAATTCAAAAAAACTATATTCAAAAGAATAGTTATATACTTAATATTTAAAAATCAAAGATATTTTTGCTAAAATTGTACTTACCTGGCTAAGGAGATCGACCATCTTTTTACGGATTGATCGATTGTTGAGCATGTGGTCGATCCGAAAATATTCTGCAGTTTGATTAAATATCTAAAACATTTATTCCAACACTCAACAGATAGTTTTGCTAAATATGATAACTAGATAGCCAACAAAATTCTAAAAAATATTTAAATAGTAAAAAATATGTTAATTTAATGTGTTAAAATTTAAAAATAAATTTTAATTATGACATGCATCTTAACATTTATATAAACATATATCATAACCTAAATATAAATAATTTAACAACTTAAATTAAAAATAAAATAAAAATCCCGGGCGTAGCCCGGGTTAATCCCTAGTTTACTTAAAAGATTAGTTCCTAGAAATAAAAAGTATTGTCTATTAAGCAAATAAATGTCGCAAATCACTTGACATTAGAGTATATACAACAATGCCGATATCCAAAATAAGGCTATTGTTATCCTTTTGTTATTTTTCACAATACCATATATATACCAAACTAATCAATCATAATTTCTTATCACAACTTTACAACATCAAAAGTGTATTTAATGGTATACATGGTGGGTAACCGACTGAAAATTCAAAATTGATGGGCAATTATCCATTTCATTTTTTGTACCTTTGTGCTTGAATTATGTGCCACTCTACCAACCAAAAACAGTTAAACATTTCTTAACGACTTGTCTTTGACGTGAAAATAAACAACTAATGAGACTCTTACCAACGTAATTGTAATGCGATTTGGATCTTTGTTATATAACGTCTGCTAATAACATTCAAGAACATGATTAAGTCGTGATGGTTCCTTAATGGAATAACTTAACCAATGATCAAGTCATATTTTATTCCCTTTTTTAACGACTGGCATCTTTGAATTCGAAGTTAAACGGCTGTATCAGATCTATAAGATAACAATAATTAATCTAAAATTAAAAGTGAAAGATAAGGTAAAGTTTTGGTGCTTAATAATTGGAGGAGAGACGAATAAAAGTTTTAAAGAAAGTTGTCATCTCTGTTCAGATTTTGAATTAAGACACACCATAACCTCATGCCAAAGTCATTTACATCACACATATAAGACTTGTGTTGTGTCATGTATGTATATATATAAACAACAATCACATCATAACTCTTTGCTTAAACAATTCAAAACCTCTCTCTCTCTCTCTACAAGTTTACTTTCTCTATCTATCTCCTCTGTTTTTTTTTCTTGCTCTGCTCCAATGGAGGAACAAAACTGGATAAGAGGACCAATCATAGGTCAGGGCTCAACGGCCACTGTCTCACTAGCAATCACAAACTCCGGCGAGTTCTACGCCGTCAAATCCGCTGAGTTTTCTTCGTCGGCGTTTTTGCAGAGAGAAGAATCGATTCTCTCGAGTCTGAGCTCTCCTTACGTGGTCAAGTACATTGGCTCTAACACAACGACGGAGAACGACAAACAGATGTACAATCTCCTGATGGAGTACGTTCCCGGCGGGAGTATTCACGATTTGATCAAAAACTCCGGCGGGAAGTTGCCGGAGCCGGCGATCAGATCCTACACGCGTCAGATATTGAAAGGTTTGATGTATCTTCACGGTGCAGGGATTATTCATTGCGATTTGAAGAGTCAGAATGTTATGATCGGAGGAGAAACTGCGAAGATCGCCGATTTGGGATGCGCTAAAATGGCGGGAAACGGGAGTTTGGAGTTTTCCGGTACACCGGCGTTTATGTCGCCGGAGGTGGCGCGTGGTGGAGAGCAGAGTTTTCCGGCGGATGTGTGGGCTTTGGGGTGTACGGTGATAGAGATGGCTACAGGGCTAAGTCCTTGGCCGGAGCTAAACGACGTCGTCGCTGCGGTTTACAAGATTGGGTTCACCGGTGAGTCGCCGGAGATTCCGGAGTGTTTGTCGGAGAAAGGTAAAGACTTTTTGAGGAATTGTCTTAGAAGAGATCCGAAAGAGAGATGGGTAGTTGAAGAGTTGCTTAAACACCCGTTTCTAGAGGAAAAGGACCAAACTCAATCTCTGTCTCTGTCTTGTCTGAATACTTCTTCTCCTAGTACTGTGTTGGATCAATGTTTTTGGGATTCATGCGAAACCTCGAGAAGTCGATTAGTCCAAGAGGAACACGTAGACACATTTGCACCGACTGATCGGATCAAGAAACTGGTCGGAGATGATAATTCCGGCGAACCGGAGTGGATTACGGCGGAGGATGGTTGGACTGAAGTTAGAGGCAACGGTGAGATGGAGAAACGTAATGAAGACGATGTGAGTTGCGTCGAAGCAACGTCATTGGAGGAAGCCGAAGTGGGAGGGTATGAGAATTGGATCTTGGATCAAGAGGACAGCTTGTTCTTGGAATATTCTTCCACTGAGATCAACATTTTTTATTTTTACCTTTGTAACCTCTTTGAAGAGGATAATATAATTCTTTGTTATAATCATCTTGAAGATGGTTTTGTACATGTTCTTGATATAATCGTAATAATAATCATTTCTTTAGCCACGTTACAATTCTACAAGTTCTAGTTTATGTATCACAGTCGATACCGTTTTGACAATTACACCAAAAACAATAGTGGCAATTTTATAGACATTATCCAACTATCCAAGGTTTGACGATAATTATTGTTGACAATAATCGGTGATTATGTAACACTTATGACTTGTCATCCTTGCTTATTGATTATTTGTTGCATTATTTGGTTCCCATATATTGAGCTCTCCTAGTCTCCTTACATGGTCAAGTAGATTCTATTTAAATCAGTGTCAGCTAGATGATCATTTCACTCTACAAAAATAACAATTTATATTTAGAAATTAACAATTTGTAAGCTCTCACTACTTGAACTGAATGTTTATAGAAATTATAATAATGATCATTTACTTGTAAACTTTAGATAGTTAAACTTTTTGAAAGGTGGTAACTGGTAATATAGGAGAAAGTCTAGTTACAAAAAAAAAAGAATATATATATATATATATAAGTCGTGGTCGGTTGATATGCGTTTCTGGTAAGGAAGTTAAGTACGGAAACCACTCTACATAATGAGATTGACTTTATACAAAGTCCACTTATTATTTTATCTTCACTTATTTTTAGTTTGATCTAACATCTATTATTCTAATACTCTTCTGTGCTTACCAAAACCACAAAGGAGTTTCATTCAAATGTGAAAGCATGAGACTTTGCTTGGGATCTATAACCAAAATTGGCGTTTACTTTCTGCACACTAAGCAAAAGGTGGTATTACTTGACCAAGTTCATTCACGTTTGACTTATATCTCAATTACCGAAGTCGTCAGTCGTCACAAGTTAGCTATTTCTTATATACATTCGAGAAAAGTAGTTTGTTGTTTTGTAACTTGTGTTTTAGTTAAAATAGTATATATAATTCTTAAACCAAAATTTCCAATTATAAAACTTCCAACTCAAACTTGTTAATCTGATTTAAAATCATTTTTTCTTAAAATGTTGATATTTATACCAAGTTGTGATGCCCGATGATTCCCAATTGAAAAGGAGTAACCCTATGGATATATGCTATGAATCGATTCCTCTCAAATGTATAATTATTTAGTTATTTTAACCATTTATAATAATATCACATTTTAGATAAATTAGAGAATCTGCTAAATGGATTATTCCATAGCTACACTAACCCTGAAAACATTAATATAATGTTTTTTTTCGACATCACATTAATAGAATGTTAAAATCTCAGATAACTCACATATCATAAAAAGATCTATACTTATATATGTAAGTATATTTTGAAAATTCAAGATATATTCGACATAAAACATTAGACAATTTCCTCAAATATCAATTTTTAAGTTTTGTCACCAAAATAGCTATAAAAATGAACCAACATAGCCTTTTTATTTTTATTTTTTAATATTTTTTTTTATTTTTTTTAATTTGAAACCACACTCCAAAACTTTTCAGGTACTTTGGAGACTTATCAGATTTCGGGTAAAATCCATACTTAAATAAAGACCTGCAGATCCAAAAAAATACTCAATAGTTACTTTGTCCTGGGCTCAAACCCGAACCAATATCAATGCGTTGTTAGTATATATATATTTTTAGTTAGATTTTAATTAAAAAAAAATCTGTGCTTTAAACACGGGTCAAAATCTTGTTTATCCTTTAATAAAATTTTCTTTTAATTATTTTATTATTTGAAAACTATTTTTATGAAAATAAACTAAAAGCGGTTATTGCTTTTAGTCCACCAAGCCAAGAGAGAGACTGCATCCCTTGCCTTCGCTAGCTCTTTTGGTTTCCTTTTCTCTAAAACGTTTTGCTATCTTGATTTTCAAATCAAAAGATATAACGGGGAAGTAATCGCACATTTTAAGCCTATCTTATTCAAACACCGTACAAAAAATAAACTATCTAAAGAAAGTCGGTCAAGTGTTCCACTTAATGTCCAAAAGGTTGATGGTGAATCGGTCATTAAAGGATGACTCTACGTCGATGTCAAAATGACCTCATGCATGATAAAAGTCAAATACATCTTTTATATAAATGGGAGAAAAAGTCAAAATTTATCAAACTTTTTAGTGATAAAAGGGTTTGGTGACAACCATTAATTAACAACACGTGCATATATTGCTATAATTCCACCAACTGATCAACTTATATCGCTTCTGCCTTTTGTGCAATATAGATTTACAATTGCCAACAAATTCAACGAAGACATCCCTTAATTTTCTCAAGTTCACTAAGAAAAGACTAACACAAGACGGCAATATTTGTTTCTTTCTAGAATAATTTAAGAGCCTTTGTAAATGACATATAATTTAAAAGGTTGAGGTTAGAAAAGGTGGAAGTGGTGTCGTTGGCACACACTGACTACACCATAGACCATCTTTCAAAATATAGTTTTGCTCATCTTTCATGCATTCCAGTTGGATTGCATGAGTGGGATGTGTAGAGAGACCTTAAACCCTTGTACATTTCAACAATTCAAATCATTTTTTTTTTTGCATAATGTTGAAATCCGGAGCGTGGACCCGTCAGATAATAAGCAGTCTGACTTTCATAAATTTGTAGCATAAGGAACCTTCAACCTCTAAAGCATCGATCCAAGAACGTTAAGCCGTTATCTCAGGTGTCACCTATCAGATCCTTAAGCGAAGACAAGAATTCACGTCTCTTAACTCTATTTCTAATTTATTAAACACAAACGATGCTGGTACCTCGAGCCATCAGCAAAGAAAAAGACTGGTATATCCACAGAATCTCATCATAAATAATTTACGGAAATGAAAATGTTTTACCCAATAGAAACCAGTGGCATTATTAAAAAAAATGTAACATTTCGTTTAAACTGTATATATGAATAAAAAACTGAATACACCGATGCTTCACCTGCCCGGTAAAATCTCTTGGAACTATTACGAAACTCCCAAAAAAAAAAAAAAAGTTTTTTTCTTCAAAGTATCTTTCACATTGCATGGTTACCTGAAAGGAAACTGGTAGAAAAAGACAAAGAGACTTGTCATCTCTTCTGGTCTCGGATCTTTATTCATATGTCGAGAAGAAGCCTCTGGGGATCTTCCACAACATCCTTAATACGGCGCAAGAAATACACAGCCTCTCTCCCATCAATAAGCCTATGATCATAGGTCAGCGCCACGTACATCATTGGCCTCGGTACCACGCTTCCTCCCACAACCATTGGACGTTGAACGATTGAATGCATTCCAAGAATAGCAGACTACAAATGAAAGATTTGTTTTGCGTTAGTAAGGGGACAAAACCAGTTTCCTTTGTTCAGGTTTTAGTATCGTGAGGATTGAACCGAACCTGAGGAGGGTTGATGATAGGAGTGCTTATGAGACTTCCATAGACACCACCATTTGATACTGTGAATGATCCTCCAGCCATCTCGTCGATTGATATGGTTCCTTCATTAGCCTTCTTAGCAAGAGAGTTTATCGTTTTCTCTATGTCCGCAAAGTTCATCTGGTCAGCACCTCTGATGACTGGAACCACAAGACCCTGAACACAGAAAAAAGATCAATTACTACCTTACCTAAACCCTAAGATGGTTTTACCATGCAATGTTTGGATCTTTACGAAGAAAATTGCAGAAACAAACCTTAGAGGTACCAACAGCAATACTGATATCTACGTAGTCTCTGTAAATGATGTCATCTCCGTCGATAACGGCATTTACTACTGGTTGGGCCTGGAGGGCACTAACAGCAGCCTGAAGTAAAGGGTTAAAGAAGATTACTATAACCGTAAAGTTCTGATATGATGATTAGTTAAGGAAATCTTTTAATTTCAATCGTACTTTAATGAAACCAGACATAAGCCCCAACTTCACTCCGTGCTTTTCAAAAAAAGCATCCTTGTATTGAGATCGGAGCTTCATCAGATTTGTCCTAAGTGAGAAAGGAAAACCATGTTGATGAACTAACAGTTGGGTAATAATTGAATATTGATAAGAGACATCATCATGAGTTTTTTAGCGGTAACTCACATATCAACTTCATTGAACGTTGTTAGCAACGCAAAAGTGTTTTGAGAGTCTTTCAACCTAGTCGCCACACGTTTGCGGAGTCTTGTCATAGGAACCTGCAATGTTGTAAAGATGCCATATAATCAAATCATGCTAACGGAAATAGCTTTCCCTCACAGGGAAAAGGATCAGACATCATAAAAGTAAAGACTAAATGACACAGTTTACATACCCGTCTTTCCCTATCCTTGGGAGGAAGCTGCGGTTCTTTAGCTGACTGTTTAGTCGGCGGTGGAGGTGATGGTGCCTTGGGCTTCTCCGCAACTTTAGTACTTTCAACTTTGGGAGCCTCGGTAGGAGGAGAAGGCTTGGCAGCAGGCTTCTCTGCTACCTTTTCTGAGGGTGCAACATGAGACACAGCATCTGCGGACGTTGAAATAATAGCTACCTTGTTTCCAGGTTCTACAGTGTCTCCTTCCTTGACAAGAAACTGCATAAAATAAATAATTAGTTAGGTATATGAACGCCGGAGGAGAACCCCAGAAACAATAAATGAAACAAAAATTTACCTCTTGGATCACACCGCTTGCTGGGCTAGCAATATCTATTGTCACCTATACAACATAAATGAATCAAACACAATGATTATAAGAACTACACCAGAAACCTGAAAGAACATCTGCTGGGGGAAAAGAAACATGGAGATAATAAGGCAAGTAATTGATTGATACCTTGTCAGTTTCAATTTGCGCAATAGCCTCGTCAGCCTCTACTCTGTCACCAGGTTCTGCAAGAACAACAAAAGAAGTACCGTTTAATAAAAATATTAGATACATACTCTACATGCACCGGAATGAAAAAAACAATGATGAAAAATGCGAAGAAAAGCATACTCTTGAGAAAGTTGGCCAAGGTTCCATCGGTGATGGATTCACCCATGTGAGGCACAACAGCTTCAACGACATCTCCTTCAATAACATATACAAAAAAAAAGTGTGTCAAAAAGGCATAGAGATAGAAGCAACCATAACAACAGAGAGCAAAAAACCCAATTTGAGACTACGTTTAGTAAATGAAACTAGTATTTGATGGTGCAGTTATAAAGGGTCACTTGGCTAAAGCTACTGTGAGTTCCAAAACATGGGAAACAAAACGTAACTACAAGTAACAGAATATCTGGAGCTAGAGCAACCATACCGCTATCAGATGAGTAAGGCCTGACCCATTTCTGCAGGGTTGTGCCTTGGAAGCTGCTGAAAACAGTTCTACTACACACACATGAATATTAAATTTTGTAAGGTAGAAAGTACAAGAAATGTATGGTTGAACAAAACAAAACAGAGGATGCTAACCTCGAGCACTCTGAACACCCTGCAAATAAGAGAAGAATCCGTTAAATAAAAGGGCCTCAAGAACTAGGAAAAGAATCATAACAACAACAAAGGTTCAGTAATAAAAACCTGGACAAGAACGATGATGGAAGCTACGAGCATCGGTTCCACGAGGCACCAGAGTCTGTGTAATTCAAAACTTAGCTTGGTCATTGAAGAAACACAAAGGATCACAAATCTACAACTGATTAAGTTCACATGTAAAAGAGATACTCAAGTGATATATCCCCAAAATACAAACATAATCTGAATACCAAATAACAAAGAGAATCAAGAAGGAACGTACCTGCGTTGCTGAAAGAGAATGAAAGCTTTGTGTTGACGCTGCAACACGAGAAGATTGCAGTGATTTCCCCAATCCCTGAAATAGAGAGAGATCAATCAATATCACAGAACATATGAAACGAATCTAAGGAAGACTCACCGAAGCAGAAGAGCCTCCTCCTCGAGTGGAAGCTCTCCTTATCACAGCACGCAACATCATCGCTCCCGCCGAATCTCTGTTATTGTTTTTTTTCAAAATCAAATCAAATCAAATCGGTGAGATTCAACACTCTAATCATAACGCCAAATCCATTTTGTCGAACTTTTTTCAAACAAACAAAAAAGCTCAGATTCGTAATCTAACCGTTGAAGATTTTCACACAAATCAACAGTAGAGAGAGAGAGAGAGATCGAATGATTACCAACTTTTAACGCGGAATGAGAAAGCTAGGGTTCGTTCCCACAAACTCAACGAGGGAGAGGACTCGTGTGACTTTTCTGAGCTTTGAGCAATTCTCCAGATGAATATGGCAACTTCACAGGATTCTTCCACGTGTCATTTTCCCTTTTCTGATTAAAATGAATATATGCACATTAAATGAATATTCGGTTCACCGGTGTGAAGTATTATTAACAGAGAGAATGCCTAAAACGCTGACGTTTCATTAACACCAGCCGGCCCATGGGCCCATAATACTACCAAAAACAAATTGATTCGTGTCACTCACTTTTAAAACACAGTGATGTCTTACTCCTCACTTTTCATAATCTTATACATTTTCATTTCATCATATTCAAGTTCCCATCTAACAAATGTTTTGAATTTACAGTTACCAATCAATTGATCAGCCTAAAACCGAGGGCCGTCTAACAGCACGCGCAAGTGGAGCGGTCAACATGGTTCGAAATATAAAAATAAAAAATTTAATTTTTTTAAAAAATATATAGAAAAATTATGGTAAAAAACTTTAAAATTTTAGATATAATGCTAAATTTAGAATTTATAATTAAAAAAATTAGACATAGTTATTAGTTTTTTAAATTACTTGATAAAATATACGATTAATAATTTTTTTGAACAGGGTCTAAAATTAATTTGAGACGGCCCTGAGTAAAACCCATAACAAAAATATATTGAGAAATGACTCAAAATAAACAAATGAAATAAATATGAAAAGAATTTCAGATTAGAGTCCCATTATCAGGTCTAGGAGGTTTCTTTGCAAACAGAGACGACTTTCCATCAAAAAGACTAGAGAATGATTGGCGCGGGCTCGGTTCCCTACTCTTCTGTTCAGTTTCTGATGGAACTCTCTTCTGGTTTCCTTCTTTACCACGGAAGATGAAGCCGAGTCTCTTGAACCGCCGTTTTGTTTCATTCCCACTTGATGGCGACTCCTCTGTCGTCTGCTTCATTGATCTCAACACTTCTTCTGGACGTTTTAACATTGTTTCCACGGTCTCATAGACCTACCAATACCAAAGAATAAACAATCCAAATGTATGATTAGTGATCATGATGCTTCATATCCACATGCCTTTTACTTTTGTTGTCTGTTAAAATATTATTTTTAAGTCTTATCAATATTATGAGATTTCCAGACATTTGCACAAGGTTACCTGGCAGAGATCATCAAGCTTATCAGTGCATGCGCCTCACTGGCAAATCGCCACTACATACTCCTTGCATTCGAAGAAAAGCTTTGTCAAGTCTTGGTTTGTGGCTACTACTGGATCCACCATTACAAATCCCAGGGCAACCTGTACATTTTATAACCATCCCAATCCTCAATGTGCTCTTTATAGCTAAAATTATATAAAAAAAACATTAGGAAATTAGCAAAAAAAAACTAGGAAAAATGGTTATCGCGTAGAGAGATAAATTTGGGGGGGGGGGGGGAACTTACAAGAGAAACAAACAGCTGCTCGAATAATTCAGCAGCTGGAATATCTTCCAAAGAATTCAAAATTCCTTCCCTGTTACAGATTTTGTCAGAGATACCATGAGTGATCAAACACATGATCCACTAACCACAATGTAAAATTTGGCATGTTATTGACACTTACACAACTAAATCTTCATCATAGAGAGGAGTTTGTTTAACAGCAGGCAGTGGTTTAGCTGTTTCCCACAGATCACTCCATAAATTATCTAATATCACATAAAAGTTGCAAAGATAGTTCAGAGCAAGACTTGAAAGATTACATATTATGGTTTAACCACACAAAGAGAACTGAGACAATGGTAAATCGTAGGACAACGAAAAACAGGTTAAAAGGTCGAACCTTCTTTTTGCATCCTGGTACTTAATTGACCTCGTAGGGGAGAAGAGTCATCTCCAGAAGAGGTATCATTCTCAGTCCAGTCTGAAGGAGAATGCCATCTCACAAAATCTTCCAAAATACAACCAGGATTTGCTGCCTAAAAGATAAGCAAATACAAATCTAATATGAACACTAGACTCCAAACATCACATCGCTAAGATTATTCACTTTTAAACAACCACCTTGAAAGACTGCATGTCAGACAAGAGTTGAGAACACCCAGCTCCCATGCTGAGCCATAAGAAAGACAACAATCCAATCCAATTAAAATATCTATTTTAAAAACAATATTTCACATTTAAAATAAATTAAATCATATTTTAAATGTGAAATACCTTTTTTAAAAAATATTTTTGTTGTAAATCAATTTTAGAAATCAAAATTTTTTTTTGGATATAAAAATAATTTTTATGATATTATTAAATAAAATAAATGAATTAATTATATATTTTTTTTTAATTTTATAAATTATAAATGCAAATACTTTTCTAAAAGCTTCATATGAGAGCATTGACCGGTGAGCATTTGGAGAACATTAGCATTTAATAATGCTTTTGTAATAATTGTTAATTGTATAATGTAGAGCATAATGCTAATGCTAATGTTTTACCAATCAATTACTTATATAGTGAGTTAATAATCTAACTTCCCAAAGTAATATGGAAATAATATATTACAGAGATAAAGTTATATTTTCAGATATTAATATTCTTATTGATATTTCCATATTCTTCTTGGTTTTCATGTTTTCATAATCTTGATTCTTTTGAACACCAAATCAATACTATTAAAAAAGGACGTCAAAAAAAAAAATCAATACTATTAAAGCAGAATCTTTCTTATGAATCTGCCCCTGAATTTTCCTATTAATTACAAAACATTCCATTTCTTTTTTCCATTGCTTTTAATAGTTTTTAGAAATTAAAAGCCCAACACATTTGCTTTTGTCCAACTAAACAAAACAGCCCAATAATTTAAAAACTTAAAGTCAAAGAAGCCTAACAATATTTTCTTTTAAAAACAATTATAAGTCAATTTAAATACATAATTATTGTTTAATATTTGTGTAATTATAATTTAATATTTATGCATTATTTAAAAATATGTAGAATGAAAAACGTAATGTCTATTACATTTTTCATATAATATTTAATTAATATGTTAAAATTGTAAATAAATAACCTTAGCAAATATATAATCACAATATGATTAAATTTGTTGAGTTGAAGTTTGCACAAATTAATTAGTACACAAATTTATTATTATACAATAAAAAAAGCAGACAAAATTATAAAAAATTACTATAAACAAATATAAAATCTATTAAAATATAGATTAGACAAATATTTATTAATTTAAATGAATTTTTAAAAAGAAATGATTCTGCGCTTTGAAAGCGCGGGTCAAAATCTAGTGCTTACATTAATTTAAAACCCCAATGGCATAGGAGTATACAACCAGATATAAACTCGACAGGAAGATGATAAGGGAAGAAAATTACAAAGAAAGTAACAATATATATGACAAAGAAGAGAAAAAACTTGCATAAAAATTATTCTTGAAATCTTAAAGTCCGTACTCGAAAAAAACACATAGAAATTGGATTTAGAACCGACATTAAAATATCCAACCATATAAGGTTTGAAAGCAGTTAATAACCGTCTCCGACAAAACTCGACTGTTTTCATAATCTTGATATGGTTGTTCTTCTTGATTTTCCAATAGATAAACATGGGCGTACCCTTACATTTGTTAAGGTTGATTATATGTTGTTTTGGAACATTGGGAAATTAAAAAAAAAAAAACGGTGAGAAGCACTAGTAAATCAATACACAACATTAGATTTCCAACAGAATTGGCCCGTATATACTTGATTACAAATCAATTCGCCAAAACCCATTTCTATTTGATGATCGAATATTTCGAAAACAAAGCCATATTGATCATGAAGAGACAAGTTGAGTCAGAGTTAAAGGAGATGAGTATTGCGAGTCATCAGATAACATAAGATCGACAATGGTCCGAGCAGCAGCTTCCGTGGGATGACCGAAGCGATCCCAAAAGAGGTATTTGGTTCTGTCTGAGCATAAATTTGACACGGGAAAACAAGGAGAGTCCGCATTTAAGTCCCCACTTCCACAACACGCTGATGTCACGTCCGCAAAACCTGAAATCAGAAAACAACAATGTGTTTTTTCATTTGTGAGCGATTTTGTTTGCTAAGCCAATGGCTCTGATTGGTTAAAAGTTAGCATTAATGTGTAAAGAAAAAGTAAAAGAAAACTTTAGATGGACCCATCATTTCCAGCGCAACCTTTTTTCACCTCTTTTATAGGGAGGTAAGTTTTCAACTTAAGAAAAAAACAAATCACTAGATTAAAAAAAATTACTCTAGTTTATTCTATTTATTTCACTCCCATTTAATCTAGTTTGTTTACCAATCACACTCATATTGTTTTTTCTTTCTAATATCACCACTTTAATTTGGCATGTGGATCATGTGTGTCCCTCCGTTTTAATAGTGATCCCACTTTGGGACTTTCGGTCGCTTGATAAAAGTTACTTTTCTATTTTATTCAGTATGTACCTGTGGACTTATAAAATTGTTATTTAAGTTTTTTTTTGAAAAAAATTATTCAGAAATTTCCTTGAAGAAATTTTTTTTTTTTTGAAAAAGCGGGTATGGTTTGGAAAAAAGTGATGTAAAAAAAATCAAAGGGGGTGTATTACCAGAGGAATAAAATTACTGGAATTCGTCTTACCCAAATTTCAATCATACATGTTAATTTATTTCACGTCTCAACCTTGCGGTATTTATGGTTTGTGTGGTTCGATTATTTATTCTAGTTTTCGTTAGTCGTGGTAACAAAATTTAATACCTAAAATATACAAACTCTGATCGTACCGTAGCGGGCAGGGTTGGTGATAATGTCATGGACGGACTTGAAGTTGTCAAAGTAAGTGTACGCCATTGAGCTTTTCAACTCCTGTTTAAATTGTTGTAACATCTTTACTAGAGCTTCGTTGTACAAAGAACACCACATGTTAGACTCTTCGTTGCATTCATGCATCGTCGAGTTTCTCGCTCGTTGTCCAGGTGTGCAACCAATCTGTGCTACACCTAGTATAAGGAATCTACGTGCTCCATTATCGTGAAGTCTCTGTTAATATTAATACAATTTTCAACTAACAAATTTGTAAGAGGAATACATGCATGTATCTAGCTAGCTAGTAGCACAAGTCTTAGATGTCCTAACTTTTTAATTTTACCTTTAATTGCTCTCTGAGCTTATCAGCCATTGATTGTGTATATTGCTGAGGATTGGTCTTTTGTCGAAGTTTGAACGATCCAAAATAGTCGAAAAGATCGTTGCTGCCTATTACCACGAAGAATAGAGATTTGGATAGGTGGTTTTGTGCTTCGGATGGTCCAAGCTGACTTGTGAGTTCTTTATGAATCTCTTGCCAATCGTTCACTTGGTGCGATAAAGGAATAGATTGCCTCTACACATAAGAATTACGTAAGATGAAAAGTCAATAACAGATAGCGGGGATAGCTCAGTTGGGAGAGCGTCAGACTGAAGATCTGAAGGTCGCTTGTTCGATCACGCTCACCGCATTTTTTTTTTTTTGTAATGTTTTTAATTTTTTTTTTTCATTCAACTAGATTGTGTAATAAAAATATATGTGTTTTTGCAATCTACCGCCTAACTTTCCATTTCAAAATAAAGCTGACCATGGAACCAATACTTTATTTAATTACTTTCCAGTGTTCCAAAAAAAAAGGAATTTTAATTACTTTCCAGAAATTTAACATATCCTAGATGGAATATAAATAACTTACAAGCTTTTGATCGGAACCGTTGAAGATACCAGCTCCACCGGAAGCAAAATTCACACCAGTTAAGGCCGCAGATTTTCTCTCTTTCTCTTTAAATGGGACTTTCAGTGAGAGATACGGCGGCGGTAACGGTAAAGCAAATTTCTCAGCTAATCAATCCCAAAAGAAACACTTAGGTCAACGTTCATGTAAAAGAAATTTTGATTTATATATTGACAACTAACAGTTACAACTTACAACTACGTGTATTTTCTTATAATGATTTTCAACGTCTAACCATTATTTTGGTCTAGTTATGAGAGAATACATATAGTTCTAATTGCCCGCACGACACGCTATCTAAATCAAAGCAATCGTGGCTTCACATAGCATACACCAACACTATTCATCTCATAGAGACCAAACAAAAAAAAAGTAGAATATATACGAAACGGAAAAATATACAAAAACTCACCGATAGCATCTGCGGCGTTTTTGCCGTTAGAGAATCTTCCGGTGGCTTTCTTGTCAGGAAAATCAACGCCGTTACGTGGATAATTAGCTTTGGATATGGAAATTGCTAAGTAATTATTGTTTCCTGCATCAACCAACGAATCTCCGAAAATGTATACTCCCGGAATCGAAGGAAGTTTTCCGGTCGTTGATTCTAAACCGGCAAATGAACCGAACCAAAGTAAACCGAGGAAGATGGGGAGGAACGGTGTTTTGTTCGTCGGCATGTTCTTTTCCTCCCGGCGAACGCTTTGAACTGGGTTTGTTTCTCCGAGGCTCTTAGGGTTGTATTAGAGATGTAAAACTTAGTGTGGTTATATATAGAGAAGAGAGAAATGTGAATACTGACGGAAAATATTTGCAAAATTAGAAAATAATATAAAGTTTGGTAATGTGAAAAGATGAAAAATATAAAAATGAGAAGGGCAGCTTCTTTGATTGTCCTTGTCAGACCGATCATGTCACATTGTCACTTGTAGATTGTCGCGACTGTTATGGCAATTTCAGTTTTTGTTATATGGCACCGAAAACATTGATCTTTAACGCTCTATCTCTCTCTGTCTTACTATATGTAGCATACTTAATTTTCCACTTATTGCTCTAATTGTATGACAAATATATATATATATATATATATATATATATTTTTTTTTTTTTTTTTTTTGATAACTCGGGGTATCTGGTGGACTGAAGCCCAACTGATTAATCTTCTGAGGGTATCTACCAATATCTGATAGACCCGGTTACTTACAATGAAAATTAGATATGCATGTTATCTGACCACACAAACATTTATATCTGAAATGGTAGGTTTCGAATTTGGGGTGCTTAGCACCTTTCCAAGCTACCGTACCATTCAATCATGCTTGTGTGATTTGTATGATAAATATAGTAAGGCAACCATTTTGAGGTAGAGTCGATATCCTATACATTATATATTTCTACATTTACTATGGGCATAATCGGTTAAAACTTATTGGTTGCGTGTACGGTTGTGAGAATTTGCAGATGTGAATTACTGTAATTTTTAGCTTTATTAAGCGATTTGTACGATTGACAAAACGTTTAGAAATTAATTTAATTGCAGGATATTTATAACTGGTTGATTATGCGATACTCTAATGGTTTAATAATAAATAACCAATATTAACATATTATAACATTAGAAACATACTATTATTATTTGACCAAAAAATACTATTATTATAAAATATAAAATTATTGATATAATATAATTAATAAAAATATTACATTTATTTATTTATTTTTAATTTAGATGAAAATGATAATTTCGATAAAAAACTACAAATATATATAGTTTGAAATTAATATGTGTAGATGCTCTGGACAGCCAAAATTTAGTCTACAGCTATATATCTCAATCAATCAAGCTTTGCTTTCCTTAAAAAACTCACAGCAAAAAAATCTCTGCAAAATCAAAATATAGGGTCCGATTGGTAATAGCTGTAGCTTTAAATATTTTGCTGTAGAAAAAAATCTGTAGACTTTTTGCTGTGGCTTTAGATTTTATTGCTGTAGAATTTTATTGAAGCACTAAAAAATTGCTTTGGATATTTGGCTCTGCAGAGCACTTGTACAGCTGTAGGATATTTTAAGAGCTGTGGTTTCAAAAAAAAATTTAAAGCTTGATTGCTCTGAATTTGGTGCTGTGGAAATAAATAGGGCTGTGGACAGCACCTACAGCAACTACCAATCACCCCCATAGCTGTAGAGAGCTTTATTTCCAGAGCAAAAAATTAGTGCTTTAGAAATCTACAGCAAGGAAAGCTACAGCAAATAAATCTACAGATTAAATTCTACAGCAAAAAATATGAAGCTACAGCAGTTACCAATCATCCTTTTACTTTGTTGTTTAAAACTGTAGATTTACTAATTTGTATTTGCAAATATTTGTAACATATGTAAAGAGATACAAATAAAAATAACTTTTTTTGGGTGCAATGTAAAACTTATTTTTCAACGGAAAATGAGAATAATAGTTTGAGAAAGCTCTCTGAATTCGATAAACTAGTAGTAGCAAGCTGACATGTGATTGCAGATTTTTATTATCGATTAGTGCAGACAAGGTGGATGGCTAGAGGACAGACAATTTTCTTGATGTTTCCTTCCATTGGTTCGCGTTATATATACCCTAAAAATATATGTTAAATATGGTAGATTATAACGTAAACTGAAAATTGTGAATAATCAACCACATGAACTAGTCCAGGTCGTATACAATATAGACAAGCATGCAGAGAAAATATGATTTTTGATTTCCTCTAATAATTTGAAATGCATAGAGTATATCTGATCATGTGAAACTATTTTTACTCGTAAAATGTGTAATTTACCATCACCTACATAATTAGTTTTTATCATGCGAAATTATAATCATATCCTCATGTAATAAAAGTATAGATTTTCCACGAAATGATTGGAAAAAAGAGATTTGGTTTGATCCGACTTGTAATCATCGTGAGATATACATGATAACTTTTAATTATTTTCTTTTGCTCAACTAGTCAAACTTCTCTATCCTTTTAGCATTCCAAGCCCTATATATAATAATATATTGATGTATGTTCTTTCTTGCACTGCTGGTGTGATGTAAACCACTAAAAACTTCCACCGTATGTAGTTGCGCCCATACAATCCTTCCCACTCCCCTCACATTATCTCATTTAATAATACTGGTAATTTGTTGATTCAATGATAGTGATATAAATCAAACAAAATCGACAAGTGACGGATCTAACGCGTAATTACATAAAAGTAAAACTTGAGACAGAAAAGGCCTACGAACCCGATTATAAGTTTGGTCGGTTAGACGGATGCTAGGTAATTATATTAGAAACCTAGATGTTTACAGTTAGGTTGATACTCAAACGCGTGTTTTTCTTGAAAACTACTCAAACGCGTGTTGCCCCTTTGAATAGCTGTATATTGTATTGTTTGTTATGTTCTGTTGAAGATTGAAAAGTAACTCAAGAAACTGGATTACTATGAAATACTTATTACCAACAGTGTTTTTAAAATAGAACCAGAACGGTGATCCGTGATCGGATTGGATTTCACCATGGACCGAAGAAATGTCGAGGTTAAATTTAACTACGGAGCCGTATATAGTGTCGTTCCTTTTGTCCTATCGTTCAGTAAGTTACATTCACCGTTAGTCGTGTGACTCGTGTCTCATGGTTTCAGATTTTACAAATAGTACTAACTTTAAATTGTTTAAATGATTAAAAAATTTCATAGACCTAAAGTATATATAGTAGATTATTTGCTGAAGTCATATATTACAATATACTAAAATCAAACTCAGTTTCTCTAATTTTGTTCTCTATGTCAACAACGAGTTAGTTTCCATGATTTGAGGTGTGTTGCGAGTGTGGGATATTGACGTGCGTATGGACTTCTTTACTTTAATTTCTGTTGATGTTTTCTTGTTTGTTTGATTTTTACGTTAATGTTAGTAATGACTCTAATGACTAATGAGTAACACAGCTTTCGCTTTTTATTTTCTTTTTAAAAGCTATTTTCAATCTGAACTCTTGAAGGACAAATCTTTTCACACAAAAATAAAGACATTCTCTTCGTTTATTGCAATTCGAGGTTTGTGTTATCAACTTTAATGTACATAGCGTTACTAGTCCTTCTTAAGCCATAGTCTGCATTATATCATGAAACAAAAGAAGTGTATGATGCTCATTTTATTCAATTTTCGCGTTGATAACAGGATAGGATCCAACATCGAATTCGAAAATAATAATCGAACCATATGAAAAAGTATAATATTATTATGGCCATTTCAAAATTTATATGACTAAGTAGGGAACTAGCAATCGAAAAGATAATTGATGTATGGCCTAGATCACAGAAGAATTGAATTCTTCACCATTCCAACGCAATTGGTGGACTAACACGACATATTTAATCATAACTATTTTTTTGAAGGAAACCTAAAATCTATGGACCAGTACGTATGAATATCAAAAACTTTCTCCGGTATATTTTGTCAAGCCTCAAAATAGGATTCCTCAGCAAGTAGAACTGACCTTAACACCACCAGCAGAACAAACCTGGTCTTGTTCTGCTTGTATTTCAGAAAACCGAAGCTTTGAAAAATCAGATTTTGTCACCAAAGTGACATGACGATGAACATGATTCCTACAGATTCTGAACACTACAAGCACCAGATGACTATTACTAACGAGACGTTCCCTGGTGGATTGAATAATGGCAGTCTCGACCGGTGTGAACAACATAATGCTTGAAATATCTATTGATACTATTAATAAAGTTAAAGAGGATTTATCAAAAAGTTCACAACAACTCATGACACAACATAGTCAAAGAACCAATTCTCAAAAGAAAACATAGTCAAAGAAACGGCGAACAAGCACAGTTAACGAGTACTTCCGATTAAAAAGATAGAACACAAAACAACACCAATTTTCTGCTGAAGATACATTACGTCCCTCTAGAAAATCCACTGCGTAAGCGAACTCGCCCCAAGAGCAAAAAAAAAGACAACTGGAGAAAACCAAATCGGCTAAGGAAAAAAGAGTCGGTGAGTTTCTTTTCCCTATAAATAGAGAAGAATTCACAAAGAGGAGGATATTCACAAACACAAAGTCGACACAAAAACTAGAGTTCTCATAGCTTTACATTATGAAGAGTTCATTGTCTTTAGCTGATTTTTTGTTATTTTCTCCGTAATTATTCGCTGAATCTTTTAATAAATGACTTTTAAATAACTCATCATGAAATCGTACTTTCATCTCAAATACCGGAATTCAGATTCACTCTCCATCAGATGTCTTATCATCACAATCCCAAAGAAGTGAAGATTCGGCCAATGCTTTTGCAGCAGCATCACGAGCATGGATGTCGATAGAAGCTAAATGGAATAACAATAACAAACAAACATTTTGAAAGTCTGGTTATCTGCAGAGTTCTTGTATAACCCATCAAGGGTACAACACTACCAGCAAGCTTTTAGACTGAGAGGTCCCGAAGAGATATATAGTTCCATCCTCAAAGAAATGGTTTCCCTTTCCAGGCATTTGTGCACCAGCCAGTTCGCAAAATGATGAACCAGGACCCCTACCATTTCTGAATACTTAGTTGAATTCCAATGTTAATCGTTTAATGGATTTGTAAGAGTTACTTTTAGAGATACGAAAAGTCAAATCAGTACGTAAATCTTGTTATTGTTAAACTCACATGCCTTATTTTCACGTGTACGATTGTAGGACTGAGAACACAAACTTTCTCCACAAAGCAACCACATATCTGATTATTGGGTTGCAAACGAAAGATTTCAAGATAGATTAATTAATTTCACAAGAGTAAAAACTTTTAGACTAAAACACTTTATGAGTTTGACGGTTAGAATCTGATAATGGCTGTCATCTTTGCCAATCCATTCAACCTGACAGTTGTTTAATAGAAAAATGAGAATCACTTTTTTGAAATATTGAAGCATTGGCCAGTCCTGTAAAAATGAGATTCACATATGAAGATAAACGTGTACAATTGTAATTAGCTTAAAATAGAAAAAAGTGAATGAAACAACCAATCTTGTGAGTTGTCTGAAAAGACATATGTTGCGTCCAGAGAAACAAACACTGTCAATATCCATCTCTCTCTTCTTCTTATTTATATATCTTTTATTTTTTGTTTTATTTTCCGTTGTAATTTACCAAAGTTACCTCTTTTTTTTTTTGTTCACTTACCAAAGTTACATCTTTCCCTTCGTCTTGTTGCTTTTCCTTTTCACAGAGGAAACAGTAAAAAAAAGAGGATCAAAAATTAATTTTTTAGGACGGCCAAACTTGGGGGTGAAAATCAGTTTGTGGATCCTTTCTTAGTCCCCCAAAAGCCATCAGTGGTTCCCACAAAATCAGTTACAAGAAAATAATTTTTTTTTTGATAAAAGTTACAAGAAAATAATTACAAACTCTGTTTCTTTGTTCCTTCTCTTGGGACGAATCTGGAACATAGTGAAAGCTATGGTTATGTACGGAGGAGGAGCATGGAAGGACGGTGAATCGAACAATCACATATCAGATGGAGGAGTGGCACTGAAGAAAGGGCCATGGATGGCGGCGGAAGATGAGATGCTTGCATCTTACGTTAGGGAGAACGGTGAAGGAAATTGGAACTCCCTTCAGAAAAATACAGGCTTGACTCGTTGCGGTAAAAGTTGTCGTCTTCGTTGGGCCAATCATCTCCGACCCAATCTCAAGAAAGGTTCTTTCACTGACGATGAAGAACATATCATTATTCAGCTTCATGCTCAGCTCGGTAACAAATGGGCTCGCATGGCCGCTCAGGTACAAACAAATAATCTCAATATTTATAAACTTGTTGTTATTATCCAAGCTATTAGAAAATATAACCTATATTTTTTCAATTTGGTTTAATAGTTACCGGGAAGAACAGATAACGAGATCAAAAACTATTGGAATATGAGGCTGAAACGCCTTCAACGTCAAGGACTCCCTCTTTATCCTCCAGATATCATCCTTTACCATCAACTCCATAAACATAACCATTATCATGATCAACAACATCAACATAACCAAATGTATTTTCAACCACAATCTTCAGAACCAAGTACACCATCATCGTCTCCTCTTCCATCTCCAACACCAGTAAACGCAAACGCCTCATCATCTTTCACTTTCCAAACCACAAACGCATCAACCGCTAATCTCCTCCATCCTCTAAGCTCTCACACTCCAACCACACCGCCTCAATCGCCCTTTTCCTCACCTTTATCTTCCCCTCAAAACAACCAATACACCACCCTTCCTGTTTTCTCCCTCCCGTGTTCCCAAAACGTGAACTTCACTTTCCCTAGAACCCCACCTCTCCTCCAACCACCTTCATCATTTCTTGACAAACGCTACAACAATGCTAACACTTCTCTCAACTGCATCAACCGCGTTTCAACCGCACCATTTTCCCTTTTTACAAGAGAATCTTACACTTCCTTTCTCACATTACCTTACTCTTCCCCAACCGCTCAAAACGCTACTTACTATAACACTAATAACATTTACTCTTCCTCTCCTTCATTCTCTTTAAACCCTTCACCTTCTTCTTACCCTACTACATCATCTTCTTCCCCAAGCTTTCTTCACTCATATTACACTCCTAATTCTTCTTCCACCTCCTTTCATACAAATACAACTTACTCCATGAAACAAGAGCTCCCTTCAAACCAAACTCTCCAGATATGCGCCTTCAATAATGTCAACAATTTCACAGACAATGAAAAACATAACAGTACTGGTTTTCATAGAAGAAGTATTAGCTGCAGCCTCTTAGAGGATGTCCTCAAGGAGGCTGAGGCTCTAGAGGATATAAGCGTAGACCGACCTCCAAAACGGAGACAACTCACAGCTTCTCCTCCAAAAAACCACAACAACAATGGCGACTTCTTCTCGGTTAGTTTCGGACAATATGGTTCGTCTGAAAACACATGTTCCTTACAAGGTAAACTAAAACCGTTCAAAACGCTATAAATCAAGTCTAGACTTCTCTCCAGGTGGAATTTTAAATTTTTTTTGATATTAACGCAGATTTAAAATCAAAGGAAGAAGTGTCTCTTCAAATGAACACAATGCAAGAGGACGTAGCTAAGTTTTTTGACTGGGAAAGTAATAGTGGAGAGATCTTGAATGGACAATCATCTGTTGTCACTGACGACAATCTTGTTCTTGATGTTCATCAATTTGAATCACTAGCGGCAAACTACGAACAAAACAATAATAATAACTGCTCATGGGACGACTTGCATGAAATCAGATAGAAAAACTCTGAAAAATAATCTACAGGCCAAGATCATGAACATACGAAGATTTCTTTCATGATTTCTTTTATTGTATTATATCATTAAAATTTTACTTGTATCCGTTGTTCATTTTTTTCCAATCCTATTAGATCCTTTAATTTTGTGAATATGGATACGTTGATGTACTGTTCATTAAACTCTTTCATTTTTAGTGTAATGTTAAATTAAACTCCTTTAAAAAAAATAAAACTCCATTTTCTTCACTACTTTTATATTTCTTTTCTACCAAGGACATTTAAACCAGTGTTTTAAATTTCGGGAAACAAAAAATTATAAGAACAATTTTTTTTATTAGCTTTAGAAATTAATCAAAACTTAAGCTCTCAATGTTATTATTTTTCGATCTTATGGAACACCTTTCCATTATACCTCTATTTATATGAAATACAATATATTTTAACAACTGAAATATGGAAAACACAAACTTAACCTAAATATTTTTTTACTGTGACCACAATACCATTTTAAACTGAATAGAGAATAAGCAGAAACAAAAACATTCATCTTCCATCAGTATTTGTATAGCCACCCATACTTTTGTGATTATTGATACGTCATTTATTCTGCGCACTCTCCACCACTCCCTAGTCCAGGGGTTATAAATCCTTTTAATTTAATTTGGCACAATCAAACGTCTGACCCTTTGGTACAAGTAACGTGGTGCATTCAAATAAGACACCAGATTTAGTTTTGTATCACTTTGAATTTATCATTCAAATAAATTGCGATCGTGATTATTTGTATATATAATACATATGCAAGTTTGTTTGTCAGGAATGATTCTTCATATTTTTATCAATATTCGTTTCTAATGAATCTTGGTGTAATAGACTAGAAACACAATTGAAATAAAAAAAAGTACATGAGGAATTTTGTGTTTACAAACCATACGGCTAATAGATAGAAACAGTTTTACCAAGAATGTTGGTACGGCAGATGGGACACGAAGGGTTCTTCTTCAGCCACTTAATCACACAGTCTCTATGGAAAACGTGGGAACATTGTAACTCCATGCGACTCTCCGCACTAGACAATTTCGTTAAGCATACCGGACAATCCGTTTCCGCCACTTGTCTCTTCACTTGACTTGCCCAGACCTGACAAGAACTGTCCTTCTTTCCCTTGTTGCAACATCCAATCCTCATGCAACAATCCACGTTGACTTTAACGTTGACCTCGACCTTGTAGCCTCCTCCTCCTACTAGACTGTGGCGGCTGCTAATATTTACCAATTCTGTTGAGATGTAACGGACGAGACGTTCTTGAGTATAAGGCGGGAGATGCATCTCCGACAAAACTATCATGACCTGATCATATGGATCAGTGAACAGTGAAACCCCTCTGACGTGAACAGTGAAACCCCTCTGACGCAAGCAGATCTGGTTCTCCCTTCTGCCTCTGCTGGTCCGAGCAAACCAATTGAGCCTCCGATGCCTGCCTCAGTAGCCATTGCAGTCTCATTCCCAGAAATCTCCGGTAACCTAGCCTCAGCTACAGTCGCAGAATCTCCTTCAGCCTCTGTACCTGAACAAACAATCCGTCTTCCTCCGTCAAGCCTTGAAGGTCAGACAGGAAAGGCGCTTCCCTCAACGAGTCCCTCAGCAGAGCTGGATCCGGCGAGCAAATGGAGAAGGTTCGTTAGCAAATCCTCTACTAAAATGGAGCCTGAGCAAACACCTTTTACCCTTGAATCAGGAGAAGCCTGCGTCAAGATCCCTAACTCAGTTATAGAGCGGAATAAGAAAGCGTGGGATTCGTTTATACTTGGTCAATTCTATGAGGAACCCCCCGCTAAAGGAGCTGTTCATGCTATCGTCAACGGAATCTGGAGTAGACAAAAACGCGACATTTCTGTTTCAAAAATGGATGGGCACGCTTTCCTTTTTCGTGTCCCCTGCCCAAATGCCAGAAGGAAGATCCTCAGCCAAAGCCTATGGCAAGTTGATGGTCAGACGATGTTCGTCGCAAAGTGGTCTCCGGGCCCTCTTCAGGAGAAACCAGAGCTGTCAATGGTCCCAGTCTGGCTGGACTTCACTGGGGTTCCTTTGCAATTCTTCAATCGAGACGCCTTAAAGGAAATAGCTGGGCTGGTGGGGCATCCTATTGAGCTTCACCCAACCACTGCAAACCTCACTAACCTTGAAGTTGCTCGAGTGTATACTGTCATAGATCCCCGGAAACCGCTTCCGGAAGGGGTTAATGCTCAGTTTGAATCAGGAGAAATCCATAGGATCACAGTATCCTCGCCGTGGCTCCCATCTTTATGCTCCTTCTGCAAAAAGGTTGGCCACACTATCTCTCGCTGCAAAGCCGCCCCAAGAACTTGCACAATCTGTAACTCTGCCAGGCACACCTCCGATCTCTGTCCTCGCAACAGACCTAAACAGAGAGAAGGGAAGGCACCAGTGAAAAGTCAGCTCCCAATAACTTCGTCGATGCAAATATACAGGCGCAAGGATACAGGATCCACCTCAAAAGTGCCTGAGAAAGCGGTTCCTAATGATCCTCCTAAGGACCTAGCAGTGACCAATCAAGTACCTGTCTCACAAGATACTTTGCTCTTGGCTTCCGTTCAGCCAAAATCGCCACAAATTAATAAGGCCGCTCAGAACAATCAGAAGCAGACTTTTTCTGAGGTTTCAGCTTCACCAGCCAGGAAAAGCGACCAAATCACCAAAGGCTCTGTTCCTTACCGGTCATTGCTGCCTCAGATCTCTACTCCAAAAACATCTAAGGCTAATCCATCTAGCTCGATTATTGCCTTCGACTATGATGTTTCTAGAGGAGGACTCGTAGTCGACCTAAGTCCTCATTTTACCTCATCATATGCGGCTCCTTCTGACGATGAATCATACTCGAGCCAGCAATGTCTCTCTTCTCCAGAAACACTATCTGAAGGAGATGATAACCCAGATGATGAAAATGATCAGTTCATACAAGTTATGACCAAACGCATGCGCCGTCAGGCTCTTGCACGAGCTCGGGGTAGAGGCCCCTTATCCCTCTAAATTTTCATCTTTTATGGATATTTTTTGTTGGAACATAAGAGGTTTCAATGATCCTGTAAAGCGGAGTGGTTTTCGGAAATGGTTAAAAGAAAATAAGCCGGTTTTTGGTGGTCTCGTTGAGACGCACGTCTGTCCTGAAAGAGCTTCTTCCCTCGTTGCTCGCTCATTTCCGGGATGGTCATATGTAAATAACGATGAGTTCTCGGATTTAGGAAAGATTTGGGTTGTGTGGCACCCTTCGGTTAAAGTCACAGTAATCTCTAAGTCCCTTCAGGTTATTACTTGTTCGGTCAAACTGCCTTTTCAGCCTACCGAGTTGGTTATCTCGATTGTCTACGGCTCTAACTTCAGGGAAGAGAGAAAGGACCTATGGTCTGAGTTAATCCTTGTAGCTTCGTCAATCTCCTCTCACCCTTGGGCATGTCTTGGTGATTTTAATGAAATCTTGTCGCCAGAAGAGCATTCTACGTGTAATAACTACTCTTCTTCCTCGGGTATGCGAGAGTTTAAGGACTGCGTCGACTCTTGCCTTCTCTCTGATCTGCCTTACTTTGGCAACACTTTTACTTGGTCTAATAATAAGGTGGCTAAAAAGCTAGATCGTATTCTTGTTAATGACAACTGGCTCCTCCTTCACCAGGATTCAGTGGGTGTTTTTGGTGATCCTGGCATATCTGATCATAGCCCGTGCTGCATCTACTTGGACTCTTTCAGACCGAAACAGAAGAAACCTTTCAAGTTTTTCTCCATGCTCAACAGCCATCCTGATTTTGCTGAAGTGATCAAGCAGTGTTGGACTTCTCTTCCGTTTGCTGGCTCCAAAATGCTCTTAGTATCGAAGAAGCTAAAGGAACTCAAAAGTATTATAAGAGCCTTTAGCAAGGAAAATTTCTCTGAGCTTGAAAAGCGGGTGGCTGAATCTTTTACAGAACTACAATCTTGCCAGCACGCGCTTCTCGCTTCTCCATCCCCAGCTTTGGCCGCAATAGAAAGAGCAGCGCATCAAAAATGGATAATGCTTGCAAAAGCTGAAGAATCCTTTCTTAGGCAGAGAGCCCGTATCCTATGGTTGGCAGAGGGAGATTGTAACTCGGCTTTCTTCCACCGGGCTATCAAATCTCGTACTGCTCAAAACTTCATCCACATGCTGCTGGATTTAAATGATATGGTCATTGATGATCTGCAAGGTATTAAGGATCACATCTTGGACTTCTACCAAACTCTCTTAGGAGGACAAGTCCAGCACACTACCTCGTCTCCTGACTTAATTGCTGATCTGGTCCCGTTCAGATGCTCTCCTGAAGCTTCAGAAACCCTTCTGGCTCCGTTTTCAGCGACTGATATCAGAGAAGCCTTCTTCTCGCTGCCTAGAAATAAATCTCCAGGCCCGGATGGCTACCCTGTGGAGTTTTTTACGGCAAACTGGCAAGCTGTTGGGGCTGACTTGATCGCTGCTGTGCAAGAGTTTTTTGTTTCTGGAAAAATCTTAAAACAATGGAACTCCACGGCCTTAACCTTGATCCGTAAAAAGCCGAATGCTTCAAGGATATCTGAATTCAGGCCTATCTCTTGCTGCAACACATTATACAAGGTAATATCTAAACTGCTTGCGAACCGCCTTAAGCAGATATTGCCTTCTATCATATCAAACTCTCAATCGGCCTTCATACCTGGGAGATCTCTTGCTGAAAATGTCTTGCTGGCCACTGAATTAGTTGCTGGCTATAACTGGAAAAATATTTCGAAAAGGGCAATGCTGAAGGTTGATCTCCAAAAGGCCTTCGACACGGTAAATTGGGATTTTGTTCTCAACACTCTTAAGGCTCTCAACTTTCCGAGGAGTTTCATTAACCTCATTGAGCAGTGCTTAACTACAACCTCCTTCTCGATCTCTATAAATGGTGAGCTTTGCGGTTACTTCAAAGGAACCAGAGGCTTGAGGCAAGGAGACCCACTTTCTCCTTACCTCTTTGTGCTAGTGATGGAGGTTTTCTGCCGTATGTTGAACGAGAATTACTCAGCAGGCCTGATAGGATTCCACCCCAAGGCAGAGCACCCACAGGTTACTCACCTAGCTTTCGCGGATGATATCATGGTCTTCTTCGACGGTACAAAGGATTCCCTAGATAATATTGCCAAAACTCTTCATGAATTCACCAAGTGGTCTGGCCTCTCTATGAATCGCTCCAAAACTGATCTATTTACGGGGGGTTTGAACGCTGATGAAACTAATGACTTGGCTAGTCTCGGTTTCAATCTTGGTTCTCTCCCGATCCGTTACTTGGGCCTTCCCCTAATGCATAGAAAGCTCAGAATAGTGGATTACAGACCTCTCCTAGACAGGCTCCGCTCATATTTTACCTCGTGGACTTCGAGAGCTCTGTCTTACGCAGGTCGGTTACAGATGCTGAAATCAGTGATCTATGGTCTGCTGAACTTTTGGTTTACTGCGTTCATCTTGCCTAAAGGGTGCATCGCTCAAATCCAGACCCTATGCTCTCGTTTCCTCTGGTCAGGGGATATAACAAAGAGAAGCTCAGCTAAAGTTGCTTGGAATGTATGTTGCCTTCCTAAAGAAGAAGGAGGCCTTGGGTTAAGGAACTTCTCTATCTGGAACCGTACTCTTTGTCTCCGACTTATATGGGTATTATTCTGCAACACAGATTCTCTTTGGGCTTCCTGGACTAAAGAAAATAAATTCCAAAATAATGAATTTTGGGAAATTGAGTCTGCTGACCACTTCTCTGCGACATGGAAAACAATTCTATCTCTCAGGCATACTGCTTCAGCGCTTTTAAAGTGCAAACTTGGCAATGGCAATCGAGCTAGCTTTTGGTATGACTCATGGACCCCCTTTGGACCTTTGATAAATTACATTGGACAGCAGGGTCCAAGAGAGCTGGGAATTCCCTCTGACGTAAAGATTGCTTCGGTAATCACACATGAGGGCTGGAATATGAGGCATGCTCGATCAGATAGAGCTTTGGAGCTCCAAATCCACCTCTCCTCGGTAAGGGTACCTCTTCCTTCTGATCCTGACGATGAATATTTCTGGTGTGTGAATGAAATGGAACTGGAAAAATTCTCCGCAAAGCACACTTGGGATTCTTTACGGCCTCGAGGACCTGTACAGGAATGGACTGCGAATGTATGGTTTAAGGGTGCAGTCCCTCGTCATGCTTTTCACTTCTGGGTTACTCATCTCGACAGGTTGCCAACCAGGTCTCGTCTAGCCTCCTGGGGGCTTTCTGTTGATCAATCATGCTGCCTGTGTGGAAATGCGCAGGAGAGCAGGGACCACCTGTTCTTAAGATGTGAAGTTAGTAGGCATCTATGGTCTCTGATCACAAGGCGACTAGGATACAGAACCTTCACCTTCCACACTTGGACAGCTTTCACTTCCTGGCTGGGTTCTCAACACCCCACCCACTCATCTACCTTGCGTCGTCTTGCGGCCCAAGCAACAATCTACATCCTCTGGTATGAGCGCAATAGCCGTCTCCACAACAACATGTCATCATCACCAGCGGCTCTGTTCAAGCAACTTGACAGGCTGATCAAAGATTCCATTCTTGCTCGACGAAAGATGAAGGCTTTCGGTGGGCTCCTTAGGCGCTGGCTTGCCTTCGCCTAGACCTCTATTTTATCATCTGTTGCATTTTGCTAATCTAGTTCGGGTTTACACCATGTTTTTTCTCTTTTTGCCATGGTGCTCTCCTGTAAGCTTTAACCTTTGTATTACACAACCTGCCCATTCTAGTAATGAAATTCATATTCTTAGCAAAAAAAAATCATATGGATCAATAAACTGTACTCTCGGGTTGAAGTCGCATTCAAGTTCACGTACAGGGTCGGGGCGTTGAAGAGCAATCTTGAATTTGTGTCCTTCGAGATCACCGTGGCGAATCTCTAGATTTTTCTGGTAAGTTTCAGTGAAGGAAAGCGAATTTGATGCGACCTGGAAAGTTTTGAGATGGATGAATTCTTTTGTTGTCTTTTTTTGGAGGATACAACCATTGATGACTCGGTCATTAATGGTCGTTGAAGTCGAGACATGTTCGTGATTGAAGCTGCTCATCGTGGTGGGTATGAACCAAAAGAAGAAGCCCTAAATATCTCTCTTGAACGTGTGATCTTTAAATATTTGTTCTCTCTAGTATTTTTGTTACATGACGCGATATATATATTATATGCATATCGTAAAGATAACTCACACGGAATAGGAAGTTTATATTTACTGCGAGGTAATGATTTTTTTTTTACTATATATAAGTTTTTCCTTTTTAGCACAAAAATACAAATTTTCCTTTTCTTATCTAGCTGCTACCTTATCAATTTAATCTAAAACTAAATTTTGATCTACGCTTTTAAAGCACAGAATAACATTTTGGTTAAATTTTTCGATTTAACATTACTAATTTTTTGGTCTGAATTTTAATTTGAGTTTTGACATACTTAACCGAGAGTAATTTATTTTAATTTCTTATAGTGATAAGCATTTGGGTTTAAGGTTCGTGTCAGTTAGGGTTATTCAGTTTTCAAGTTATTGGGATTGGAATGTTATGTTATTTTTTGCTCATCTTTCATGCACTCCAAATGGAGTGCATGAGTACCTTAACTTCTTATATATTTCAACAACTCAAATCCCTTTTTCGCATACCATTCACGAACTCCGGAGCGTGGACTCCTCTCAAACAATGAACAGCCTGACTTTTATAGACCTGCATCTAGCAGCCTGTCTTAGACCCTCTACCAGTTTCTTCTTGTCGAAGTCAAGATGGTCGTTCTAAACAAACTCCTATAGTATGGGTAGAAAAGCTCATCAAGATCCAGCCGCGCGAAATTTTGCAGTCCCAAATCTCTCATACATCCATCCCTAAAACCTTCAAGAAAGAAGATGCGACCCCCTTCACGATCACTTCTCGAGCTAGAATTGATTTTAGAAATTTCAAATCTAGCAAAGTA
Organism: Brassica rapa; assembly: GCF_000309985.2. Taxonomy (NCBI): domain Eukaryota; kingdom Viridiplantae; phylum Streptophyta; class Magnoliopsida; order Brassicales; family Brassicaceae; genus Brassica; species Brassica rapa. Next base: position 6,852,388 of record NC_024796.2, read on the forward strand.
GCGGAAAGAATATGATTGGGAGCCTGTTTCTTCCTCTCTTTTAATAGGGCCCCTTTTAATAACACATAGTTATTTAGAGCATCTCCAACTCATAACACTATTTTAGTGTCAAAACTATACTATTTTAGTATAATTTCAGCATTAAAAAAAAGTTTTTCTCCAACCATAAAATCAAATATTACACTAAAAACTATTTTATAATATTATATGTATTTATGTTTTTATTTGTAATTTATTTAATTATCTATTTTATTAATAAATTAAGTCAATAGTATTTTAGTGGGGAGAATAATATTTTAGTGTAGTGAATAGTATCACACCAAATTTGGTGTGAAATTATAGTGTTGCACTAAAATGGTATGATTTTTAGTGTTGGGTTGGAGAAGGCTTTTGTGTCAAAATCACACTAAAATATAGTGTTATGGATAGAGATGTCAAACAGGTTTACCCATCCCGTTCCGTACCGCGGCGAGTTAGTCGTTGTGCGGGTCACAGCAGGTCTGTCCCGCGCGGACTGCTGTCTTCAAAATATCGGCCCAAACCCGTACTGCAGAATATATAAGCCTTCGCGGGGCCGTCATGCGGGACGCCTCCTTATCAAACCGCCTGCTACATCTTCTTTCATGAATGTTCAAGTAGAAAATTTGTGTAAGAGAATTAAAGAGAGCTTATTGAGTTTCACTAAAGCCTTACCAAAATCAATGCCACAAATCTCCGTTTGTGCTTGCGTTTTTGAATTAAAAGCCTTCTTTTGTTATCAGTATAAGCTTTTGTTAAGTTTGAATCTGATTGAGTTATTGTCTTTGTAATAATTTGGCTCAAGTGTTATATGAAATGAAAAAAAAAATGCGGATCCATGTAGTTCTGCATGACCCGTAACGGCCCATCCTGCAAAAGACCCAGTCCCGCAAAAATCCATCCCGCGAGGTCTGCAAATTTGCGGACTTAGAAAACCTCATCCGAATACCATCCCGCGATAGTTCTTTACGGGCAAGGCCTGCGGTCTAGATCCATAATTGCCATATGTAGTTATGGAGTTGGGTTGGAGGAGATGACCTTAGTCGGGGTTATAAGAAACATTAAAAAAAAAAAACAAATAGTATAATATATTTTCTCATTTCTACTTTGGAAAATGGACATCTTTTTAAATTTAGTAACGAAGACACCAAAATGTATAGTTTTGAATATCTATACTATTATTTGCGAAGTAAATTTTTAGAATCGAGCTCTCACGTTAAAAGTTAAAGTAATTAATATCGTTTATACCATTAATGAATAAAATGTAAAACTAAATTAAAAAATAAAAATAAAATTTTAATTTATTTGATTAGATAATTGATTAAAATTAATAATAGTAAGAATTATCCAAAATCTGAAAATATAATTTTAAAAAGAGATAATTTCTGTAAATATTGTATTGTTATCTGAAAAAAAATATAATTTTAAAAAGAGATAATTTAGGTAAATATTGTATTATTATCTGAAAAAGTTTTTTAGTAAAAAGTTAAAAACATGAATTATATAACTAAATATTAATCAAAAAATTCTTAATTATATAATTAAAAATAGAATATTGAATCTATACTATTATTTGCGAAGTAAATTTTTGGAATCGAGTTCTCACGTTAAAAGTTAGAGTGATTAATATCGTTTATACTTTTAATGAATAAAATATATAACTAAATTAAAAAATAAAAATGAAATTTTAATTTATTTGATTAGATAATTGATTAAAATTAATAATAGTAAGAATTATCCAAAATCTGAAAATATAACTTTAAAAAGAGATAATTTCTGTAAATATTGTATTGTTATCTGAAAAAAAAAAAAATTTTAAAAAGAGATAATTTATGTAAATATTGTATTATTATCTGAAAAAGTCTTTTAGTAAAAAGTTAAAAACATGAATTATCTAATTAAATATTAATCAAATAAAATTCTGAATTATATAATTAAAAATAGAATATTGAATTATTCAAAATCTAAAAATAAAATTACAAAAAAAGAAATTTTATATATATATATATTGTATTGTTATCTGAAAAAGTATTTTTGGTAAAAAGTTAAAACACATATTATATAATTAAATATTAATGAAATAATATTTTTAATTATATAATTAAAAATATAATATTAAGTTATTTTAAAATTTATTTTAGTATAGTAAATATAGTGTATAAAGAACTTTTCAAAAATTATGAAAATGTTTAAGTTAGCATCGCGAACAAAATACCTAGTTTGTTAAAATAAAAGATGTCCGAATTGATATTGCTTGACAGCTGTGATCGATTAGAAAAATGAAGAAAATTTACATTAACATCACTGACCATATAAACAAGGAAGAATTTCCAGTTTTCAAGGCAAAAAAACAGAGGAAGAAAGAAAGAAAAAAATCTCATGCTTTCCAGTAAGAGTATCCAAAACAAATTTATCAAATATTCAAGAGTCAATGAGGGTAAATCATTAATATCACGAAGGAAAGAGGTAATAATAAAATAAATGGACCAAAAACTTGGTGAGCAAGGCTATTGCTGAATTTTTAGGTGGAGTAGTTCGAAACATCATCAATTCTCTCTGGTCTCTTTCGGCTTTTTTATAATAATTATTTTTGAGAAAATCTCTATTAGGCTTTTTGCTAAACAAGATTCATGGCTCTCTTTCTCCGCCGCCTTGTGAAACCTGCGTTGGTGAGAAGATCATCTCTGTTTCTCTTCTTATCTCTAACGGCTTCTCAACTACTTCCTTGCGGCAAACCCCTCCTTGTTCCATCATCGGCGCTAAACCTTGTCTACCACTAGAGTTTTTCTATCGTAGTGGCCTTGGAACACTCATCATTGCCAATGCCAACGTCGCCGATATGAGTTGCTTAGTTCGTCTGAAAAAGAAGGTGCCTGTGGATTTGGTGCACAATGATCCTGATGATACTATGGTAACGATCGGGGCATCTCATGGTATTAGAGTACAAGCCCAAGTCAAGCCCGAGACCCATTTATGTTAGGGTTTCCAGCAATCTAGAATCTTATATATGTTGTTATGAACTCTTGTGTAAGGAACCTTGGCTGCCATAGTTGTAGCCACATTGAAACATCTTTTATGATATCAATCCATCTTCTTAGTTCTTGGTGACAATCTAAAGTCTTTCGTTTTCTTACTCTTTATATTTCAATAAAGCTCATTGAGCTATCTCTAGTTTATGTTTCAATAAAGTCCTTTGGACACAAATCTATCTTGTTCTACAAATGTTATCATGGTATCAGAGCTTCAGTCGGTCCATGAGTATTATTTCCTCTTCTAGAACTTCCGCTCAAGCTTATCAAGTTAGCTTCAACGTTTCATTGTGGGCTTGTGTCTAATACATGGGTGGGTAGCTAGTTTGAAGGAAGATGGAACCCTGTGTCTCCAAGATGATCTAAACCCGTATGCATCGTATACAGATCCTAAACGCATCCCTCTGCCTCCTCTTGTGACTCTGCCACATTGTCAAACCAAAATCATCACCAACGTGTCAATGTCATCATCTTCTCCAGATGACGATGAGGACTGTGTCGTGGCTGTCAAGTTCTTGGGACCTCAACTCAGCTTTTGCAAACCAGCCGGTAAGAGTAGTAAACCAGAGTGGACCAACATCAAGATCGAGAACCCTTGCTTCTACTCCTCACGTGTCATGTTTTCCAAAAAGGACAACATGTTTCGTATTCCCGGATCTGGAGGCCACCTCATCGGCTCATTGGATCTCTTCGAACCTAACGATAAGCTCAAGTTGCAGTGCGTTGGATTTGAAAACCTTCCTCCTAAGCTACCCACTCCCCTTATGGATTCATGCTGCATGAGCCAACACTTGGTGGAGTCAACACCCACCGGTGAGACTTTCTTGGTTAAGCAGTATAGGAAGACGGCCAAGATCGTCGAAGGTGTTGCCCAAATGAAAACACAATTTTTAATGGTGTTCAAGCTAGACGACGAAGGAAACGCGGTCTACACTCAAGACATGGGAGATCTCACCATGTTCCTCTCAATGTCTGAACCTTTCTGTGTCCCTTCTACTTCCTTTCCTGGTTTGCTTCCTAACTACGTTTACATCTTGGATTTCGACGAAACCGCAATGGTTAGTCTGGTGGATGGTTTCCCCTTAGTCGCTACAAATGGAAAAACGGATGCTCCTTACTACATTCCACCTCAAAATATATTAGACTGAGTCTAAACTATATCCTCCAGCTTCTATATCTTCATAAGTAGATTGTACTGTTTCCTGTTTTATGTATGAAATATTTGTTTTAAACGCCGTGAAAATTGTTAACCGTTCGGTGGTCTGTGGCCGTGGACATTTAGCTCACATCAATTATATAATTAGAGATAAGAAATTGAATATCGACTTGTAGTATTTTAAGCTTAGAAATGGAAAATAATTCAAATTTTTCATAACAATGCTTAAACCATGTAAAGAGTGAGTTAAACCCGAGTTTTGATGAGGATACATTGAGTGGCTGCTAGCAAATGATTTTGTCTATAATTATATGTAAATTATCTGATTTTGTCCATAATTATATTATTTAGCTTTTGTTTATGATAAAAAAATGTTGTTAAATTTATTATTAATTAAATATAATATTTTGATGAATGTAAATATTACAAATTTAAATCTACATTTTATTTATTTAAAATACAATTTTACAAATTTAAACTACATTTATTTATTTAAAATAAAATTTTACAAATTCATAAAATTAAAATATGAAGTAAATGAAAATTGTGTCTACGACAACCAAACAAACAAAACTAAATCTAATTTCTGCGGCTGCGGCTGCGTCAATGTTTTGTGTCTTTGAAATGAACAACAAACTGCGGTTGCGACTGCGGCTGCGTCTGTTCGTTTGGTTATTGATCGTTTTGCAAAAGGCTGCGGCAACCAAACGAGCAGCACTATTAAATCAGTCATCTTTAGAACTGACTTCGTACATCATCAAACCAATACATTCAATATATACCAGTTTTGTGTGGCTCAATATATACAGAACTCGGACTTCAAATTTTGATATGTTACTCCTGAACTTGGGAAACACATTTTTGTGCATGGTCAACACATATATCATCGTCCCTGCAACAAATGACTATTCAATGAGCCTTGGAACGGTTTGTGGTGTTGTGGAATGGTTTGATGGCAAATTAACAAATTTTAATGCATCAAATTAACAAATTAGGAATAGAATTATATTATATGTGTGTGTCAGTGTGCTCATTATTAGGTTGTGTCTTTCACTGCTAGACAACACAACACAACACCAACATGGCAACTACAATCTCTTTTTCTAGCAGTTTTTAAAGCTAGTGTTTGCTTTGATGGAACACATTTGATTGTTGCAAGATTTGTTGCCTTTGGTACAAGGATCATAACGATTCCACATACAAGAATGCAACAAAAAAAATATTCAAATAGGAAACGCTTATTCATTTAATTACACAAGTCCCATGAAATTTCATTATATATTACATATGAAGATTATGGGAGCTTTGTTTCCTAATACCAGTTCTCATATCTTCTTCAAACTACTTGTAGATCTCGCAGGTCAGGTTGCACCAAGAGGTTTTCACGACAAGGCAGAGGTGTAGTAGCTAGACGCCCTATCTGAGGAACAGCTTTGGAGGTTCCTGTCTCGAAGAAGGCTGAATGGAGAGCCTTCACACAATGCTCTGCCTCATCATCATTCACTATCAGCGAGATGTTTACCTGATTTCACCACCAAAACAAATACATTAAAGAAACGTCAGACAAGTGTGCATGCACTTCACCCCCATAAAGCAACCTTATTTTATTGTCTTTTAATCGAATTATAATCAAACATTTTTTTATTATAATGAAACATGCAGTGAAGATAAAGTTGAAAGAGATTTTGACCTTAGATGCACCCTGAGAGATCATCTGGACATTGATTCCATTGGTTCTAAGAACTCGGAAGCCCTGTTTGTTGTTCATTTAGTCACTAGTGCCAAATCAAACAAACCAAAAGCTATAACAAGAGAGAGAGATAACAAACCTTCTCTAATATGAAAGATGATGATCTCTGAAAATTTCCAATGAGTGAGATAATTGATCTGTGCTGAAGCAGGTTTACCGAAGCAATCTTCTCCAGTTCCTCTACCATGTGATTAATCTCCTGTCACATCACCAATAATTACACAAAATACAAGATGAGTCCTCTTGTTTTCAATTTTTTTTCCATGCTACAAGAACAAAAAAGTACTTCTCTCATCTATAACCCATATAAAGCTTGCCTGTTGAATTAACTCTTTGCTGCAGAACTTTGAAGGATCCAATGTCAAGGAAACGCTAACTTCGCTGGTTGCAACAACATCTACAGATATGCCCATCTTTTCAAATGTGGAGAGCACCTGATAAGAAAGAAAGAAAGAAAGAAAGAAAGAAAGAGAAGAAATTTAAAACGTGAGCTGCAAGGTAGGAAAAGTGAAAACATTGCCATCATTATTACCTTGGAAAGGAAACCATATTGACCGAGCATACGGTTGCTAGTGATGTCCAACATGGTAACATTACGTTTCAGAACGATGCTGGTCAGTACAGCCTAAGGAGAAGGAAGAGGTGGTCATGAATCATGATGTATGGCTGTGATATAAACAAAATACTCATGCAATTGTTGTTTTTAACGAACCTTGCTCATGTCTCTTGATCTAGTGATGAGAGTTCCTGGTGCAGTGGGATTGTAAGAGTTCTTAACCCTTACAGGAATGTTCCCTTCGCTAGCTGGCCGCATGGAAAGTGGATGCAACACTTGTGCACCAAAGTAAGCAAGTTGAGCTGCCTCATCAAATGTCAAGTGTGGAACTGGTTGAGCTCTGCGGTATATGTTTGGATCACAAGTCAAAACTCCATCCACATCTTTCCAAACCTGTCACCACAGTTAAATTCATTCTTGGTTTAACAAAATCTCATCTAAAAACAACTCAAATCTTGGTAAAACCAATGCATCAAGCTATACCTGAACCTCCCTCAAACCTAGAGCTTTCCCAATTGTTGTTGCAGTCAAATCACTACCTCCTCTCCCCAACGTAGTAACAGCACAAGATCTCCATCCCTACAGAGTAAATTTTTTTTGTGCTTTATGTCACAAAAGGCACAAAAGGACTTATAAAATGCTAAAATTTGATTCAAACCTTTCCAAGAAAGCCTGTGACGACAGGGATTGCATGTTCCTTGGTCCAGTCACCAAGTAACCTTTTGGAAACTGCTGGATATGTTGCCTCAAGAACATCAGCATTTGTGAAGTTATCTGTGGTTATAATCCCCATCTCAAATGCATCGTACTGCCAAAGATAAAAGACTCATCAAAGTCAGTCATGCAACAACAATCTTGAGACATAAGATAAGAAACAAAATCTAGGTGACTAACCTGTCGTGCTTTGTGGCTAATCTTGTTCAGGTACGCAGCAAATAGCCTAGTGGACATGCACTCTCCAAATGAAACCAAGTAGTCTCTTGTGCGTAGAGTTAACTCTTTCATCATTGCAATGCCGTTGAGAAGCTGCTCTAGTCCTTCTAGATGCTCTACAGACAGATTAAACGACAGAAAGATTCAGATACTAAAACATATATATGTTTAAGAAAATTTTTAACAGAAAAGACAACTTTATAACACTAACTTGCAATAACTGCTGTTCCCACTCCAAGCTCATGAGCAGTCCTGGGTACGTAAGAGAATTATGATTACACATGAGAGCAAAGCAAATATTTATAAAAATAAGAACAAAAGAACCAATAAAGTGTATGTATCTTCTATTCAACCTTATATGGAGTTCCTTTATATAGCTCAGCTCTTCAATAGTGTTTATGTTGGTGACGCCGCAGCAAACAGCCTTCTCACCAGCCTAATGAAAGCCACAGAGCAAGTTTATTACAGAAAGAGACAAGGAAAAATGTACACTAATTGATTTTTATTTATTTTCTTACCATTAAAAGGTTATTGGTGGTCTTTCCCATTGCTGATAGCACAACAACAGGCTTCTCATCAGGGAAGCTGAGTATGAGATTGGCAACTTCTTTCATTCTTTCTGCTGATGCAACTGATGAGCCACCGAATTTCATTACACATGTCAACTTTCTCTCAGTTCTGTTTAGTTTGAAAGTCTCGGTGTCTTTTCTCTCAAGCAACTCCGCGCTTCTAGCTTCACACGTAACTCTTAGAGTTCTGTTCTTCCTACAAGAGTGGTTTATGTCTCTAGTCAACACCGGAGCAAGGAGGTTCAGCCCCTTTGACCCGAACTCAATGCTTTTTGAGTTGAAAGCAAGTCCTGAAGTTCTAACTCCGCACAATTGCACTGAAGCCGCCATCACTCACAACAAGTTCTGAAGAAGACGACTGTGAAGCTTACTTAGAACTCAGACACGAAAGTTTTTTGTTCACTGCGGTAACCTACAACGTTTCCGTGGGAAGCAAGCAAACAAATTTAAAACGCATGAACACAAATGCTACAACTTGTACTTAAAAGCAGCATGCAAAGGAAATTGAAAGTAGCTTACCAGTTACCAAATGATCTCTGCTGAGCGAGCCAATGAGTTTATTTAAATGTGTATAACCAATCGAACGATCATTCGACTTTCACAAATATTATATTTTGCACTTTATTCCATATGATATGAATCTGCTTAATGATTCACACTCTAGGTTAAGTAGCATATATATATATACAAGTCATTTTAAACTCCAAAGTGTGTTTATTGGAGAACGTGACGAAAACACTTGATGTTACTGAGCCCTTAGGAGGTTGAGGAGGTGCAGCAAAATATAGTTTAATCGAAAAAAACGTGGCTACCTACTCATAGACAATATCTTAATATTAATTAGCAACAGAGAGAATTTTACATATACCAGTATATGCATACTGCCTAACACGTCGCATCATATGTATCGTTAATAATTCAACATTGAGTGGATGCTTATGTCACACGCAATGGACCATATGAAAACTCTCAAAGAGATACTGATCGTTCGAAGTGCAAGAAATGTATTAATAAAACCTGAAGGGGTAGTAAAGCTGACTCTATTATATTTGCACAAAACCACCAAGAAAGGTGAAACAAGTATATATTAACATTTTAGCAAGTAGATATTAACTGCGTTCAACTCTTGCAACACTTCAGGAGATATTTTATGCAAAAAAAAAAAACATTTCGGGAGATACAATTCCAGTGCTGTGCACATTCTTCTAATTGATATAAGTTAAAAGGCACAAAACTGTTGTTACAAGGAAAAAATATATTCAGATCACATGATCACTTTTTCTGAATCAAATTTTCACAGTTGGATTTGTCCATGTCACATTATTATTATAGTTTCTGGATCAAAGTTTCACAGAGTAGCATCCTCTTCATCTCAATTCTTCTTCCCTCTCCAGAGTATGATCTGCTCATCTTTGAACAAAATAGGAACACATGGAACCAAATCCTGCAGTTTTAACCACATCATCAAAACCAGTCTTACAGAAAAGAATCTCACAAACAACACAAGCAAAACCCATACCTTTAGCTTCACACCGATTCGTTTGCAATCACTCATCCCAACATGAGTGCAATCTAGTCTCGCAACCTCTTCTGTTCCAAACTCCTCCCTTACTCTTCCCACAACATTAACATACACACCGTTCCTAGCTGAGATCAATACATAACGTCAATTAATAAATGACTGATTCTGGCGTAAAAACATGTACTACTTACTAAGTTTCATAAGAGCAGGAGCGTGAAGCCCACGGTTCCTCATCTCTTTGGTCTCTTCAAACGTTAAGCCATCTGCAACATTCTTTACAAGTTTTGGATATATTGGTGGGTAAGGCTTCCATAACATGAGTGGTATGGTGGGACGATTCTTCGGATCATAGTTCCTTCCCCGGTACAAAACTAGGATGTTTATGTTCCTGTATACAATCTTTCCACCTGATTTTTCCTGTCAAACACACAAACTACTAGTAAGATCATGCAGACAACAAATAGAGTTTTGTTATTGAGAATTTTATTAAGAGAGACCTCGAGGTGGTGACAAATGTTGTCCATGTCAAGTGTAGGTACTCCCAAGCATTTAATCCTCACTGCCTCAGCCTTCTTCCAGTGGTTATGAATGTCATCTATCATATTGTGAGTGACTCCTCCTTTCCCTAACATCATAACAACAACAGGAAGAAGAACCTTAACTCATTGCTTCTCGAACTTTTAGAAGAATACAATAGCTTGAGAGTGTGTTTCACTAGTGTTCAGAGTGGGATCAGTCTCAAATTTGATCATGAGAGACCTTAAGAATGGAGGAGTAATCAGACAAGTCTACATATGATCATGAAAGATCCCAAGACCTTAACTTGCAATGACTTATAAAAGCAGAGTCTTTAAAGAAAGAAACTACATTCAAAGCTTAAAGCTTTAGTTAGAAGAAGAGTGTAAAGACTCTTACTTTGCAATGATTTTATAAAAACCAAAGTCGTTACATAACGAAACTACATTCAAAGTTTAAAGCTTTAAGCGAGAGGTGAAGAGGGCAATACCAAGATTGATCTGGCGTGAACAGTCACTGTGACGATACCGTTCAACGAGCTCAGCCACTTCCTCATCCGTCAACGCCTCGCCGAGAACTTTCTCTCTCTCCTCCGCCCATTGACTCTGATCATCACTCTCCTGAGAAGCAGGAGCGCAAGTCCCCGTCCAGTTCCGGTCCAATCGACCCGGTCCGAACGGAGAGAACCGTTTCGGTTCACGGAACCCAATTGGTTCGATTGCAGGGTTGGTTTCTGAATAGGAGTATCTAAAATCGAAAGGGAGGTCTGACGTCACCGGCGCCGTCGGGTTAACTATTGGCTCCGGCGACTGATCCTTTTGGGTTTTCTTCGTCTTCTTCTTCGGTTTTGGAGGTTTAGAGAGAGGGGAGAATGGTGGGTCATAGTATTCTGTAGATAGGAATCGAGCTCGGAGATTAGAGAGGAACAAAAACGAATCTTTTGCCTCTTTCGCTAGAGTTAAGCTTCTACGAGTTGAAAACATTCGGACAAGACACTCTGAACTCTTTGGTAAGCGCTTCTTGTCATGTTGTTTTTTTTAATTTGGAAGCGAACAAAAGTTTTACCGAATAAGACCTGTAATTTTCTAGTTTGCGCATTTTGGCCCCAGAGTTATTGTTTTGCTAATCATACCCCCAATTCTTGTATTTTTATTTTCTGTCAAACCTTTCTAGCAAGATTTGTTTCCATGTTTACTCCAATAAATTTGTGGATATCCAAAACATCAAAAACTTGGTCGGCAAGAAGGCAGATGAATTCAGTTGTAAGGTGTTTCTCCTTGGGTGAGACCACTAAGCATGAAGACATCAAGAAACTAGTTTATGCACTGGGAACAAGCTTTAAAAGAAAAGAGTCTGTGGATGTTAAAGAAAAAACATTCCAGAAATTAGAAAAGTTAATCAAAGGAACTGAAAACAATTAACAAAATCATATTGGCTTTCAGAGAATTTTTCCAAAGTTCTCATCTTTACATCTTCTTTGATCCCCAACCATGGATTCAAAAACATCCAACATACTATCCAAACCTTCAGTATCTTCCCCCATCTCCTTCATCGCGTGTACAATACTCTCTATCGTCGACAAACACCCCTCTCTCGGCTGCCTCCTTACTTCTCTGTACAAACTCGCTCCTTCGATTTCCAGCTTCACATGGCTACTCAAAAGCTTCAGCCACGGGTTCTCAACGTACATTCTCCTCGCCTTGGACCACGTCCCATCGAGAACGATCAGATTCCTTACCTTTAAATCTCTCTCTTTAAGATCGTTGATCATCACAGATCCTTCGCTAGGGAACAACAGTGCTGACCCAGGAGGAACCTCCAGCTCAAACTCTTCCTTCCCTTCCGAGAACTTTGTCACCACAAACCCTTTTGCCAACACATCCATGGCTGCAGGAGAAGCCAATATTCCATCGAAACTAGCATCTTCCAGCAAAGACGTGGAGACATTGCTGATGACACCTCGTTTCTTCATAGAGATTCTCATCAAATTGTCTTCACAAGAACCTCTCTTGTCAGCTAATTGTTGATAAAGCTTCAAACTTTCATTATCCACATTGTCACTACCTAACATTGAGGTATCAACAAGCTCCAAGGAGGCTCCTTTAACTCTTATCAAGAACTCTGCCTCGTCATGGACATCGCAAACGGTGGTGACAGTAACGTTCTTAAGCCCTAACCTAGCGATTCGAGTTGAGTTAAGAGCGTGTTTTCTCTCGAGGCTGTGCTGAAGGATAGTAACACTCACCTGGTTATCCAGAGGCGGAGATCGGATACGGTTGCAGAGGCAGAGCTGCGTGGGTTTAGCGCAAGAAGGGCAAGTGGGTCGCTTTGACTGCTGCGACTCCATTTTTGAAACCCTCAAGCCCTGACACCGTATGCTATCGGCGAAGTTACTTCGAGACAGTATCAGGTGAGTCCGGGCCACGACATGGCCCATCATCATCTGTCCTAATGAATCGAAAGTTCCAACCTTTGCTACTACTACAGTAGTAAGGAGGAAGATGAGATTGAAACCAAACTAAACCGACCTAAACCGGCCTAAACCAAGAGAAATGTTCAAAAGATCAATCTTTAAACCAAGAGATATATGTTCAAGAGATCAATCTTTTCATTCCTACTTTTTGTGTCTCATAATAATTCAAACAATTACATAACCTGTAGTATCAGAGTATGCTACAGACCTGAGTTATATATTTACAAACAGATGTTAAGAGCTTTCACCGTGGTATTACATTAAACTTGTGTCCTAACAAACAGACAAACAGTTGAGAGTTTCAATTGGTTTCTAGCAGTTATCTGGTCTGTTGTACTTTGGAGGCAGAGATGGACATTGCTCATTCATATGGGTGTATGGTTCCATAGTGTTGTAACCAGGAAGTTGCATTCTGTACTTGCCAAGTATCTGACAGTACGGAAGCTTCACACTGTCATTGTCATTGCACCATTTAGGAAGTCTACTTGCGTTTGTCTCGAAGAAGTTGAGCATGTAAGCATCTTTGATCTGCAAAATTTGAAATTAACAGATTTTAAGAGAACACGAGTTGCGGGTGGTGAGGAGAACAGAGACTTTTGTATTGGTTATTTTACCGTGAACTCTGTGACTTGAACAGAATCAGCCAATGAGCCGAATAGGCCACCTTCTTTGTACATTTCGAGGATGAAAGCAATGCATGAGGTCGATTTACCATCGCTGTATACCCAATCGTCTTGTTCAGGTATTGCCAGTAATTTGTCAAAAGAAGACCCGCGCTTCTCTACTTCCACCAGTACATCAGAAAGATCAAGACCCTGCAATGTTAGTTAGAACATGTTAGAGAATGATAGAAAGAATGACAAGGAACAAAGTCAAAGTATAGAAGCAGCTATAATGCATATATGGATGATACCTTTGTTCCGAGTCGCTTGTTCAAGGCTTCATTCCACATATTAGCAGCATAATCAGGTTGCATTTTGCTCCAAACAGTCATGAAAGACGCAACCTGAAAGAGAGAGAAAGAAAAAGCTCCTAATTAGAAAGAGTACTCGTTCACAAGGACAAAGTTGTGAACTGAGAAATGAAAAGAAAAACCTACAAGATGAGAATCGAGAGGAGGCGGGTAGTTCTCAGTAACAGTATCGATCCAGCTAAAAATCAAGTTATGATAACCATATGGTTTACCCTCCATGCTCCGAGCATACTCCCACGCAGCAGTGACGTTGAACTTAGCACGAACATCGGGATGCAAAGGTAGCAATGCGATCTGAGGATTCGCGTCATCCTTTGTTAGTTCAAATTCCCACCATTCCTCCCATGGTAAGATCGCTATCACATCTTCTCCCTTCTCGTTTTCATTCCCAGACTCACCAACCCACAGTTTCCCTTCGGAGTCTCTCAAGCAGACAGCGGAATGACCAGCGTACGCCCCGCTCACCCATTTCTCAAGAGTCTCGAAACCACCCCACCGTCCACGGATCTTCGAAATAGCTAACATATCACCAGACTGGATTTGATCAGTTGTAACGTTTGTGACCCACGGTTCAGGACGAGCTTCGAACTTAGCTCCCATATGCTTCTCAAGAAACGCGAGGTTAGAGCTCTCCCCCCAACCAGTATTAGTAAAGAGAGGAAAAACATCCCATAACGCTTGAAGCGTTCCTAACATCCCCGCGTGCATAAGGAATATCGAAACTCCCTTATTCTTAACCTGATACACACCCCAAAAAAACGCATCAAAACAAACTCATCCTAAACTGAGAAACCAAAAGACATAGCAACAACCATCTTACATATTCGTACTCGGCTAGTCCATCCCACTCCGGGAACTCCACAGTGTGCGCTCGTGAGATGAAGTACCAAGTCCACGTCACGCGGTATGGAGTTGCAAAGACATAGAGATCCATGCAAGTCCAACTATGCGCTTTATCCGCCTTCACAAACACAAACACAAAACAAAAAAAAAACTTAGGAATAATCCACTACAAACAGTTTCACATCAACTACAAAAGCAAGAAACAACAAAGCTCACAGATTCTTTAAAAATGGAGTCTTTACCTACTAAACTCAGCAAGTACTCAACTTTCATTAAAATTGATTAAACCCAAAACTAAAAAGCGTATTCTAAGGACTACCCACAAGAGAAGAAGGTTAAATACAACTTCATCAACAGTGTGCCCTAGCAATTGAATCGAATCAGAAACTTCCAATAGTCAAAATTGAAGAGTACCCATACACAATCAACTCCCATAAACACTCAATCACGATCGTAGTGCACGAAATCTACTTGAATTTGAGTTCTATTTGCACCTGAATGTGAAGCGTGCCCTAGCAATTGAATTGAAATCAGAAACTTCCAATAGTCAAAATTGAAGAGAACCCATACACAATTAACACCCATAGACACTCAATCACGATTCGAATTTGAGTTTTGATTCGCACCTGAATGTGAAGCGTGCCTCCACCAAACTCGCTGCCGGACTTGTTATGAAACTCCAAATAAGCCGTGTTCTCGTAGAAACAAGCGCCTTTCCACTTGACGTCATCGTTCCCTGGGCTCGCTGTTCCGATGAAAGTGGGGAGCAGATCGGCGGCGCCGTAGAGGGAATTGAGAATCGGCCACGAGACTTGCTTGGGAAGGAGTGGAAGGAGGTCGAGAGGGTGAAACGGGGATTTCAGTGATTCGGCGGTTGAGACAGTTAGAATCAGAACGGCTATGGAGAACAGAGAGGGAAGCGTGAAAGACGATGAGGAAGATGAAGACGCCATGTCCGTTTTTTTTTTTGCGTTCGTCGTCTCTCCACGATGTATTTTAGTTCCTATATTTTCCCTCGAAAATGTACTTTATCTATATTCTATATTATTAGTTATATATATATATATATATATATATGTTGCTTGCAAAATGCTCTGATGTTTAATGTTTCCACGTAACATCTTTTTTTTATAGTCAAAATACCAATAGATAACATTAAAAATGTCCTTATTAAAAATATAGCACACAAAAGGAAAAATGATTAAAATATGTTTTATTATAGAATAAAATGATAATTATACTTTTATTATATATATAATTAAATAAACATTTTTAAATAGAAATTTTGTTGCTGAAATATTCGAAAATTTCCCTATATTTTTTTTTTCATTTTGTTTCAAACAATTTTCCTTAAAAAGTTTATGAAAACTACTCTAAATATTTATGATATCTTTACTGAATTTGAGTTTAGAAAAATCTTCATGAATGTATTTAAATGACATCTTCTTAAATCCGAGTTTATGAAGTCATTTCTGAATAAGTATAATATCTTCTTAAAATTTAGAGAAAATACTGATAAATTTTTTAATATTTTAAAAAACTTTAAGAAGATATTAATAAATATCTTCACAAAATTTAGAATTTTTTTCATAAATATGTATTTAGGAAAACTTTAATGAATATATATTTATGAACACTCTACTAAATTTGAATTAAATCCATATCTAATAAGATATTCTTAAATACGTATAACATTTTTCTACTTTTATAGAAGACCTTCATGAATTTTATATCTAAATTTTATAAAAATATTATACATATTTAAAAACTTTTTGCAAAATTTTGAAATATGTTATATATTAAATAGTATTTTTAATATGCATATAAATGAAATTCGAGAAGAAGACATAAATATTTAGGAAGAAGTTCTTAAATATACATACAAGTTGCATTCATAAAGTCTATTTACACATTTATTAAGGCATTTATGAACTCCTATTGAAAATGTGTTTTTACTAGTGTTAAACATGAATAATGAACAATGATACCAACAATGTTGTAATGATGAAAAAAAATTTAAATCGTGTGGTCTTCTGGGCTTTTGTTATATGGACCTGTTGTTTCGGTTTTTGTATGTTTGAACTGAGCATTTTCTGCAGCCGTTTAACGTGTTGTGAGAAAGTTCTTTCTTGTCTCTCTTCTCCACAGTTTTCTTTGGTCGGGAAGGAGAGGTGATCCCGCCTCCACCATATCTCGCTTATATCTACTTCTTCTTCCGTTTATCTATCTCATGGTGTTTATGTTTATGTTGTTGTCGCTCTCAAATAAATGTGGAGTTTCGGTGTGTTATCGGATCTCAATCTTGCCGTAAGAGTCAGAGATATGATTCGGGTCTTTAGATTCGGCTGGTTTGGAGGGAGGGGCTAACGCGGGTGTTTTGAAGTTCGTGTCAAATATGACGGTAACCTTACTTGGCTTAGTCCATATGCGATTTCCAGTCTGGGTTTGCGCAGTCTCAAGCGGATGTAACTTAGGTGGTCTTCTTCGACCCAAGTTCTTGTTGCAGTAACAGCTACGATTTGGTATGCGGTGGCTTGCTTCCTATTAGTATAAACAGTTTGGTTATTCTTGCTTTTAATAGAATATCTTTTATCAGAAAAAAAACTTATGATAAGTCAGCGTTTTAACGATTTTTCAAACTTGTCAAAGACGAAAACTTTTAAATATGACAGGTGGCACAATTTGATCCCAAAGAGTAATCGATAGTGGGGACAAATAATGTTTAATCATCACCATAACTGGATTTTTTTTGTTCCATTGCTGTGCCAATAGAACATGCTAAAGCTCTTTGTTCCCACCCTTGACCAAAGAAATCCATGAAGAAGCATCATCGTTCACACCAAGAAATTTGTCAGCTCAACAACACGTAGAACTCTGTTAACCCAATGATATGTTGGTTATTTGGGGTTGTAACCCGTAAAATTGTGAATTATATACTTGGATAATGATTGAATCGTCATGCTTTTCTTAAAGAGTATTTCGATCATATTCTAAACTTTTGGGTTACACGAAATCCCTTTGTAGGATAAGACAATCAAAATCTCATTCTTGTTCTAGGCTAAGATACAAGAACAACAAATAAAGCTTTAGTGCTTATATGTGTTTCTTCGAAGATCTTTGATGATCTTCGAACAATGAATCTTTCTTTCTCTCTCTCTTACTAACTATTAGTTTTTGATCTTCAATCTTGTTTTACAAGTTGTGATTCAAGTTATAATTTTCCATTGCCCACTACTCCTTATATAGAGTACTAAGGGTTGCAATAGTTAACACCAATAGTTACAATGGTTAGTGAAGAGTTACAACCATTAATACCAATAGTTACATTAGTTAGACAATAGTCACAATGGTTCATCACCAGAGGCTTTAATCACCAATGGTTACAATGGTTTATCATCAAAGGTTGCAGCCATTTACCACTAATAGTTACAATCACAAACAGTTGCATTTGTTCACCTAAACAATTGCAATGCTTCACTTTAATGGTTGCAAGGATACATTTAAATATCCATAAATTCTCCCCTATTTAAGTGTAATCATAGATTCATTAAATAATTAATACATATATCAAACTCATGCATAAATGAAAATGTTCGAAGAATTGAATTTTCATTTTAGTATAATACACATTCCAAATGCCCGAAAATCAGGATGTCCTACGGATTGAATCCCTAAACCCATTTTGAGCACATGATGATAATACACATGTGTTTCCACACTACTCTAAGTGTTTACCCAACACTATTATAAGCCATGTGTCCCAATCCATTCATGAATGAATACAAAGCCAAGTCCCAGCTTATTGAAGCGGCATCACTTCACACTCATATAGGTAAATACTTTCAGTCATGCACCTGCAAATGCAATTTTTTAAAGTATTTATTAAGAATAAAATTTCAACCTAGCTCTTTTTTTGCAGGTCCAAACACATACTTTGGGATGATTTAAAAATGTGCTTCAATTTATAAGTGTAGGCTTTCCACATTGAATTCAGCCTCTAACGTCGTATCAGATGGGAATTGGGTATCCCACCATTAAAGATTTCAAATGGACTTTAAACTCAACCCTAACAAACTTAATAACCAAGTCTCTAGCTAATCATTTCATCAAATGATATGCTTCATTTCTTTCAGACAGAATAAACCCTTATGGTATTCACCTTGTGAGTGATCAGCTCACATATTACGCTATATCAAATGCCATGTGTCGCGACTTACCATTATATACTTAATTATAAACTTTAACCAAGACTTTTTTACTAACATAGATAGAAACTGGTGATACTATTTCGGCCACAACGGAATCTCGTAAAATAAATTCTTTAGCCAATACGCCTATTTACCCGCATATGCTAATATTACGAATTCCTATTCTATAGTCAAATTTTTCATGCAATTTTGCTTCTTGGAAGCCCATGAAATTGCACCTCCCCAAGCAAAAATACTCAACCACTTATAGAAAAATAATCTTCTATATTGATAATCAAACTTGCATCAAAATATCCTTCTACATTCAAAGGAAATCTGACATATAACAAACCATAATTTATGGTTTCATTCAAATACTCGAGTTGTGATATTTCTTGTCATGCATAAGACACAAACTTCACACTCTCATTCCATGGGAGTTCTTATTCGAGAACAATCTTACAATTGAACTTATTAATAACTTTCTCAATATAATGAGATTGTGTATAATATAGTTCTTTACTTGTATGTGTGATTCAAATTTCAATAATCACATCAACCTCCCCCATGTCTTTCACTACAAAGCTTGATGACCAATAATGCTTTTGTAAGCTCTACTTGTCTATGGCTAGTGCCAAAGATCAATATGTCATCACATATAACCAAATGATTGTTCCATTACTGAATTCATCAATTTGTTATATAAACACTTATCCTAATGGTTTAACTCTAACCGCTTGATAAAACAATCTCATCAAACATTTGATGTTACTGTTTAGGTGCTTTTTTTAGCTCATTCAAATAAACAAATACATTTTATATTTATTACAAGGTAGAATAAGACCTTTAGGTGGCTTTATATACACAATTCTTTCTAAGCCATCGATCCATACCCATGGATCATAGTCCATAGCACCGACCATGAACAATAAGTTTTCCACTCATGATGGCTCAGCCTTGACCACAAGTCATTTGTATCCTTTCAGTAACATTATGTATGCACTCTTACGGTAACCTGATATTTGCACCCTTTCGGTGACATTATATTCCCACCCTTCCGGTGATGTTTCATTCACCCCTTTTCCGTGATGGTACATTCACACTTTTTCAGTCCCAAACTGTTCCCACCCTTTTGGTCCCGAGCTGTTCGTACCCTTTCGGTTGCGATCCCGTACCTCCCGATCCGTTCGTACCCTTTCGATCACGACGCCTTGCATCCCTAGGATCACGTCACGTTGCATCCCTAGGATCACGTCACGTTCACACCCCTTGGGCTATGATACGTTCGTACCCCTTGGATCGCGACATGTTCGTACTTCCTGGATCACGACACGTTCGTACCTCTTGGATAACAAAACACTCACATCCTTTAGGTCACGATACACTCGCATCCTTTGGATCACGATGCACTCGCATCCCTTGGATTACAACGCACTCCCATCCCTTGGATTACGATATGATCGCACCTCTTCGAAAGTCTACTCTCTCAAGCATTTACAACTTTCCAAACTTTGATTTTATCTCTCGCACAAAATCATAAGTTATAGTTCACAACGAAAATACTCTTTAAGATTGTTGGTTATTTGGGGTTGTAACCCGTAAAATTGTGAATTATATACTTGGATAATGATTGAATCACAATGCTTTTCTTAAAGAATATTTCGACCCTATTCCAAACCTTTGGGTTACAAGAAATCCCTTTGTAGGATAAGACAATCAAAGTCTCATTCTTATTCTAGGCTAAGATACAAAAACAACAAATAAAGCTTTAGTGTTTATATGTGTTTCTTCGAAGATCTTTGATGATCTTCAAACAATGAATTTTTCTTTCTTTCTCTCTTACTAAATACTAGGTTAAGACCCGCGCATTGCGCGGGATGAATATTATTTATAAATTATTTTTAAGTATTACATATTTTTTTCATAATAATATATATTGAATAATTAAAAATTTAGTAACTATTACGTATATAATTAAATTGGTACAACTACTTAAATAAATTTTATTTATCCATACAAACACTTTTTCTATTTTATATGTTATAAAATTAAGTTTAAATGATATTAACATAGATATATAGTACATTTTTAATAGTAACATCTGTTAAAAAATATTTTATACTCATATTATTTTTGATCGTTTGTATTTCTTTATAACAAAAATTTTAAATCAATGATAACAATAAAAACTTTATAGGATGTTTAATAGTTTTAATAATTTATAATTTTAAAAACATTCAATACAAAGTTTAAAATCTAAATATTAAGTTGTCAATAATTGTTCAAAATGTTTATCAAAAAATTTCAAATCAAATTCGAAATTAAAATACTTATGTATTTTATATGGAATATAATTTATTTTAAAAAAAATATTAATATGCGTATATATAATATTTATTAAATGAGACTTCCTACTTATGTAATTTCATAATCATTTGTATCTTGTTATAACATAAATTTTAAACCATAGATCACAAAAATTTCAGTATGAGATTTTTAACAACTTTAGTCATTTATATTCGTTTTTTAAAATTCAAACTATAACATATATGAAAAAATCTAAATTTTCATTATATAGTTAATATGGTTGTTTAATTTATTTTAAAATGAATTAAAAATGATAAAGAATAGACTGATTTTTATCAAATCTTTATTATTTAAAATCATTAATTGTCATATATACTTTAGCCACATTAGGTAATTCCGTGATTTTTATTTAAGGAAACAATGAAGAACATTTATGATTAATTTATGGTTAGTTTAATAAAAAGCTTATTATATATTTATATGGACCAACATATTTTTCTAAGGATTCTAAGAATGATTGTGGTGATGACATGTGGCTACAAAAATATGTTGTAATGCTTCTCTTTTAATATATAGGCGATTAGTTTTTGATCTTCAATCTTGTTTTACAAGTTGTGATTCAAGTTATAATTTTTCATTGCCCACTACTCCTTATATAGAGTACTAAGGGTTGCAATGGTTAACACCAATAGTTACAATGGTTAGTGAAGAGTTACAACCATTAATACCAATAGTTATATTGGTTAGATAATAGTCACAATGGCTCATCACCAAAGACTTTAATCACCAATGGTTACAATGGTTTATCATTAAAGGTTACAACTATTTACCACCAACAGTTACAATCACAAACAGTTGCATTTGTTCATCTAAACAATTGTAATGCTTCACTTTAATGGTTGCAAGAATTCACTTAAATATCCAACATGATATTTAACACCAATAACTGAAAAAGTCCTTACAATGAAAGAACTGCCTTTAAGCGCTTTGGCGTGAAAGTCTTGTCAAGTTAAACAAAGTTAGACGAAAGCTGTTTGTAGACCAATCGAGCTTCTAAAACTGCATAGAAGTCCTAACGCTCTTGACTTTTTTTTTGACCTTCGGCTAACTACACCTTCTTTTGCTCGAACAAAAAATTGGAACATTCTTAAGAACATTCCAAAATGGCATAATCTTGTGCTAATATGTAATTGGCATGATCGATCCAAAATACCTCAAGAGCGTTAGGACTTCTATGCAGTTTTAGAAGCTCGATTGGTCTACATATATCTATTGAATTTGCTAATGTGTGACTTACCTAATGTGTAAATCATATGCGAAGTATTGTCAAAAATATATATAGAAATAACTAACTCTTTATATATTTCATTTCAAAATTATATTTCTATTTTATTAAACAAATTTTTATTTTTTGTTTCTTTTTTAAATATGTATTATATAAATTCTGAATTTATGACTTGATCAAATTTGATTGTTTATACATATCCAGAAATAATTTAAATAAAGTTAAAAATAAATGAATAAACTTATCTATTTATTAAATAATTAAAAAAACTAGAAACAGTGTTTTTTTTGGTCAATTAGATCCTTTTGTTTCGGAATTTTTGAAAATATATATAGCTTAAATTAGATATGTTTCAATTTCTGATTCATCTATAAATGTACTTCTCTGTCTTTCTAATTTTAAAATATCATCATTTCATTATCTACGATGAAAAATGCGTTTGAACCTTCGCTTATTGGTGTTATGCTCACAATTCTTCTGCTCGGTTTGTATTTACATTTACAACTTATTAATATATTCTATAATCATTCCAAAATAAATCTTATTTGATGCTGTATTAATTTATATATCTATATAAACTGAATGTTTAATTATATAATACTGAATTTAATGATTTTCAAGAATAATCAATGATTAAGAAAGAAGATGTTTGGATGTTTAGTTCTTTTTTTTTCTTATAAGTATGCAAAAAAACTCTCTAAAACATATGTTTTACAAAAATTCATTTTCTGTTTTAAATATGAATACTAAAGTTATATGTTGATTATTATAACAACAGGAGACACGGTGATTGCTCAGAAAGGAATACGCCCATGTTTTACATCTTATGGATACAAAAACGGAAAATGTACATTACACACCTGCAAAATGCACTGTTACAAAAAGTATAAAGATGCGGTTGGTACCTGCATTCCTGCAGATAAAGGACAAACAAGATGCCAATGTACACATCACTGCCCTCCTTGATTCTTTTTTATCTACACTAAAACTCAAATAATTTTTTGCTGGCTTTTTGACGTAATAAGGTGTATTATTTTTTTTTTTTTTTGAAAATTAAGGTGTATTATTTCACTAAATATAAATATAAATAACAAAATACTGATACGTGTATCTTCCTTTTTATTTTCTTTACAATTGCATAAATTAACAAACATATTAAATTGTGATGATTTGAGAATGTACTTGATTTAACAGAGCATGGGTAATACAAACAGATTGATTCACGTTTCAACCTGTCAAGTAACAAGAAAATTATAGAATTTTAATGTTTATTATTTTGTTGGTATCATTATTCATGTTTATAACCACTAAAGAGATATTTTCAAAAATATATTATTTATTAAGAGGAAAAAGACTCTTATACCCTTGTTCTTTCTATATATAATAATTATTATTTAAATAAATTAAAATTATGTTTTCGAATTATATTTTTTCAAATTCAATTTTTTTATAAATTCCTTTTTTTATCTTTTTTTTTAAATTTATTTTTGAAAATCAGAAATTCTTTTTGACATTATTTTTTAATTTTTTTTATATTTTAAGTATTTATTTATATATTTATTAGAATCATAAATTTCATATAACTCTAGTATACCCTTCAATTCTAAACCTTAAATATAGATTAGTTAACCCTATGAGTATAAATGTTTTTTTTTCTCGTTTTTGAGAGTAAAAGTACGGAGAAACCAAAGGGGCCATCACTATTCGACTAATGGCTTACACCACTTTAATTCTTCACCTGGGCTGACTTTAATTCATAACTATGTATTTCCTTTTGAATTGGGCAGGACTCGGTAAACACTAAAGTTGGGCTTGTAATATTTTTTTTCTTTTTTCTTTAAATATGAATGCCAGTTACAAAAAAAAAGTGAGAGTAAAAATAGTTAGTATAAATATAAAGTGTTATTATAATGTGATATTTTTGGCAATTTCCAAAATCTAACTATCCAAGTTTCAGAAAGAATAACTATAGCATATGATACCATGGTGCTTTCAAGAAAGAATAACTATAGCATATGATACCATGGTGCTTTCTAGGCTTTCAATATCAACAACATTCTGTTTCCACAGAGGATCATCAAGTAAAAAAGAAACATAGATCTATCAAAATCACAACTCAAATCTAATTAAATTTGACACATCTGAGATCAAACCTCCAGTAAATTTGATTTCTACAATCACCTAACTGAACATAGTTGAAGAACTACAATTTCTTTTATTTTTTAAAAATCAAAATCAAAATCTGCATCGGATTTTTGGAGTCGTTACCTTGCAGATGCAGAAGGATCACATGGAAGTTGATTTTCCCAGGAGTTCAAAGATTTCTTTATTTATGCTCTGTCAAACTAAATTGTGAAGCGGAGAAAGTTGTACTACACAACGATAGTTGTCGGTGGTTTGAAGTTTTTTTTTTTTTTTTGATCAACTGAGAAATTCATTAATAAAAAGGAAAAGATAAGGGGCTTTAAGGGCCCAAGTTTGCTAAATGGGTGGACAAACAGGCCTTAGCCAGTTTGTCAGCAGCCCCATTACGAGATCTGGAAACAAAAGAAAAACGACAAAGGGAAAACGGTGACAATGAAGAAAAAGCTAATGAGTCGATGTCAGCAAGCACTCCAAAGAGCTCTACCGATTGTCTTCTCGTGGTGATTGCTTGTATAAGCACTTGTGAGTCTGAACGGATCCAGATATGGGTGAAATTGAGAGAGATCGCGTGTTGGAGAGCCTCTCGTATCGCTAGGCCTTCTGCCATTAATGCCGATGCCACTGAGTCTTGGGCCTTTGATCCGCGGTTGAGCTCCTGTGATGAGAGATCAGTGAAGATCCAGGCGAGGCCAGCCGATTTAGAATCTGATCTCCAGGCCGCATCTGTATAACAGAGGATGGTTGATTCAGGGCAGTCATAAATCAGAGGGGGGCATCTGACGAGATGTGTCGTCGGGGACTTGAGAGGTTGGGCTGATTCCCACTCTCTGATCGCTTTCACGGATTTTAATATGATCTCCTGAGGTGTAGTGGCTCTGTTTTGGAAGATGAGGTTGTTCCTTGAAATCCAGAGGAACCAGCATATCCAAGGCATCGGGTTGCTTGTGAAACCGTAGGGCGGCAGGACTTTCCAGGAGTATGATGCTTGTAGGGTTGGTTTGAAGGCGGTCCATAGAGATGTGTCCACCTCGGAGGCTAGCGGTGCTAGTTTCCAGACTTCCTTCGCGAAAGCACAATGGAAGAAAATATGAGGTAATGTCTCTGCTTCTCCACACCTACAACACATAACATTAGCATTTATACCTCTCCGTTGTAGATTTTCACCAGTTGGGAGGGCTTTTTTAGCGATTCTCCATAGGAAGTGTTTAAGCTTCGGAAGAAGAGGAGGGTTCCAGACATGTTTCTTCCAGTTCCAGGTATCTTCCGGTCTTTGAGCTGAGGGCAGTAGTGTCGATGAATTCTTGTCAGCTTGTTTAGAGTAGTATCCTGATTTCACTGAGTAGTCCCCTGACTTCTGTAGAGACCATATGTAAGAATCTTGGTTGTCAAGTATACTTGGTCGTATTGAGTAGATGAGAGTTGCCAGTTCCGGCAGTAGATTTTCAACCATAGCTTTGTTCCATTCCTTTGTTTCTCTAGAGAGGAGATCTGAGACTAGCAAATCTTGATCTTTTTGTTGCACAGGTCCTATTGGTTTCAGATTCTTTTCAGGGCAAATCCAAGAGTCGGACCAAAGGCGGGTTGATTCTCCATTTCCTATCACTCTGCCTAGATGGCTAAGCAGCAGATCTCTTCCATGTAGAATTCCTCTCCACCCATGCGAGATGTTGGAGGCTGGAATAGTGTTGAGGAAAGAGGATTTGTGGCAATATTTTCCTAGAAGAATTCTTGCGAGGAGGCAGTCTGGTCTGGTGATGATTCTCCAGCCAATTTTTGCCAGTAATGCTTGATTGAAGATTTGCACATCCCTGAAGCCTAGCCCTCCGAGAGACTTGGGTAAGGTTAGCTCATTCCATGCGACCCAGCAAATTTTATGAACTCCATCCTTTGCATCCCACCAGAACCTTGTAAGCACTGATTGAATTTTATTACAGAGGCTAATGGGGAGTTCAAAGCATGTCATGGCGAATGAGGGTATAGATGACAGTACCGCCTGTAGCATTGTGGCTTTACCAGCTGAGGAGAGAAATCTTGAAGAGTAGCTTACTGCTCGCTGTCTCATGCGGTCAACAATGCTCGCAAAAAGGTCTTTTTTATTTCTCCCAAAGTGTTCAGGGAGGCCGAGGTATTTTCCCACGCCTCCCTCCTTTTCAATGCCAAGAAACTCTTTTACTCTTGCGCGATCCTCTAACGGTGTCTTTGCTGAAAATGATATTGAGGACTTACTTGCATTAATCATCTGTCCTGATGCATTCTCATAATCTTGCAGGATGGTCTTGAGCGTAGCACAGCTTCGTTGATCACAGTTGGTGAACAACATAGTATCGTCAGCAAACAGCAGGTGGTTGATACGGGGACTGTTCCTCGACACTCTAATGCCTGGGAGATTTCCACTTAGCTGGGCTTTTGAACAGAGGCCAGAGAGAACTTCTCCACACAAGATGAAGAGATATGGAGAGAGAGGATCCCCCTGCCGCACTCCCCTCTGAGGTATGATGTTACCAACCACTTCGTCATTAAAGAGAAATGAGTAGGAGACGGTTATGACACATTGCATTAACCATTGTATCAGAAGATGGTGAAAACCCATTCGCTCCAACACTGATCTGATGAAGGACCATTCCAATCTGTCGTAGGCTTTGCTGATGTCCGTTTTAACGGCCATAGAGCAGCGCTTGACCGCCTCTGAATTCTTGAGGTAGTGGAGGACTTCGTGCGAGTTGTTTTGAAGTTTGAAGTTTATTCCTTAGAAAAGACCCCCATCCACCAAAAGTTAACTCTAGCGTTTCTGTTAATTTAAAAAACAGTGCAAGTTGTTTTCCTTCTTCTAAACATGCACATTGCACACCTTCTGCTTTACAAAACTAAGAGGTTGATTGTTTGTGGTTTTTAAAATGGTTTTTGGTTTTTGATTCTCTCAAAACTATTTTTTTACCAATCAAGATTTTTCTAAAATAGATTCTCTAAAATTTAGAGAAACTAGATTTCGAAAAAACTACCTCTTTCTACACAAAAACTAAAATCTATGTTTTCTTGGTTTCTCTTAGCAAACTATCATTGGTTTTTTTTCTTTGTTAAATTAGTTGCATATTCATAAAGTAATATCTACAGAAATCACCAATTAAAAATACATAGAAACTATTTAAATGAAAAATATATCTATTTCTAAACAAAAATAAAATAAAATCCTGGTTTTCATTGGTTTTCTTCAAAACTTGTCCTATGGATTTTCAGTTCTTCTTTGTTTTTACTAAAAATATTACTATATTATGAATGAGTAAAAGAAAAATAAATAAAATAAAGTATAGATGTATATATATATAATATAAATTTATGTTTAATTATAAAATTTTAAGTGTAAATTTAAATACAGAACTATATTATTTTGTTTTTTCTGTTTTTTTTTTTTAATTTTTAAACAAGGTTATGTGTGTTTTGGTAATCATATTTAATACTTTTTATTTCCAGAAAAAAATACTTTAAAATATGTTTTTGTTTTATTATTTTAAAATAAAAAGGAAAAACTAAAAACAAAAATCTAAAATCACCAATCATGTTTTTCAAAAAAACTAAAATCTACTGCAAAATCAAAAACCAAAATCTAAATCTAAAATTCAAAAACCAAAAACTAAAAACTAAAATCTAAAATCTAGAAACCAAACAAACAATCATCACCTAATTGTCTGATAAGAAAATTTTACAAAAGTAACAAAACAACCATGTTCAACTTAAACAAGAGCTCAAAACGACATATGGCTCAGCCCATACACTTTCTTGTATATCCCTCACCGATTAAATATTATTTTATTATTTTAATATTAATGATTTAATTATTTTGTAATACTGTATTTAGTTAGTTACTAAAAAACATGAGTCACATCTTATATATTAAAACAGAAGTCATGACTTATTTTTATGTATGATTTTTTTAGTTTGCACCATTCTTAAAAAATATCATATTTTACATAAGTTCATTATTATATCTTTTATTATCTTCATCTTTTTATATGAAATACAAATGAATATATTTAAAATGTTCTAACAAAATCTTTTTATAATATTCTTAGAATATTTTTTAAATTTACTTTCAAAAATTGTTAGTTTTAATTTAAATTATCATAAAATAATTATAAATTAAAATTGAATATAGTTTTGGTTTATAAACGAAAATTTAAATAAAATGAAATTAATTAATTTCAAAAATACATTTACTAATAATTTTTAAAGATTTTGTTAGAAATAAATATTTATTTCTATTTTATTTTTTTCAAATTTGTTTTCTAATAAAATAAAATTCATGATTTTTTGATGAGTGATATTTTTATTTGGACCATCATTTAAATTTTCTATTAAATGTATATCACTAATGCTAATATATATAATATTTTTAACTACTTTAATCATAATATATTTTATATCTTTTAATTTTTTTAAAATAAATTAAAATTCTAACAAATCTCTTGAAAAAGATTATAATAAGATCTTAGTTGTCATAAATTAAATATAAATATTTTCAACTAATTTTGTAATTAGTAATGAAATGTTACTAAAAGAATAAAATTATATCCTATTTTATCAATTTTATAATAATATCTATCATTTTAAAATAAAAACGTTATATTGAACAAAATATGAAAAAATTATTTTAAATTGATAAGTTAACATATTTTATTTTCATAAATATAAAATATTTATGCTAAAAATATAATATGTTGGTAGAACGGGTTAATATTAGTAAATTATATAATACATGTATAAAAATTTAACTTATCTTAAACTTTTTAATATACAGTAATTTATTATAGAAAATTAATAAACATTAAAAATTGCTAAAAAAATCTAGCGATTTGAACTACGGATCATGATTATAAGAAATTAAATACAAAATTGTTTTCATATATGTTGTTTCATGCATTAAAAAATTTAGTTTAGTAATCAAACGCAAATTCAATAGGACAAATATATAATAAGCAATATATATATATATATATATGTGATGATTTTAATTTACAGCATGAAAACTATAAAATTATTATATTTAGCATAATTATACAAACATTTAAATATGTGAGTAACATTAAAAATATATAAGAATTATGTAAAACAAATATCTATATATATAAATGTGAAAATATATACCCGCACGGTTGTGCGGATGGAAATCTAGTCTAATTTATTAATTTAGGATCTTAATTTTATCTACAGATAAAAGATTGTCATTTAATTTTGGACCTATTCATAACTTTATATATGCATTATACAATATATGTAAGATATTAATTGGATTATAAATCTGTTTTGTTACCATATTTTGTGGAGAATTTGTTAAGTATTTAAACATAAAAACGTAAAAACATTTAGATTTTATAAAAATAATTTTTTTTTGCTAACCAAATATAAAAATAATTTATTAAAGATAATCAAACTATCTCATATTTAAAATCATTTGGATAAATATCTAATAGTAAAGGAACATTAGTTATTTGGTTCATCATAATAAATCTGTATATAACACTTAAATATAAACAATTGGATCAAGTAACAAATAAAAATATAGTTCTATAAGTCAAATGATGATATGAAGTAAAGTAATGATTTTAAAATCTCTTATACAGCAAGATTATTAATATATTTCAACAAAGTGCGAATGATGTCAAGAAACCATACACGTAATATGAGATTTACATGTATTTTTACTAATAAGAAAATATAAAAAGAACAAAAAATTATTTTTACGAGAAGTAAACTTACTTTAATATTTTTCATGTTGAATGCTAATTCAACCTCAGTCACTTGCCGTCACAAACAAATTGAATAAATATTTGAACAAATTAATGATTATGAATAACTAACCTAATTTTATTAGTTCTGTAAAACAGACAGCGTTTCAATGCGGATAGTATCCTAGTATCTATTAAACCAGAGGAAAAAACTTTTTCAAATAATAAATATGTAATTCTAATTTTAATCCACATAACCTTTACAGCCCTTATCATATAAGGACGATCAAACATTTAATTATTTTAAAATTCTTTAACGGGTACTTTATACATATAATTCTATTTTCATAACAAAATATATATATGTTATAAATAAATTAAATATTTAAATGATAAACGTATAAATATTAAATAATTTAATTATATATGTGCATCAGTGCGGACGGATCACCTAGTATAAATATAAATAACAAATATTGATATGTGTGTCTTCCTTTTTATTTTTTGTACAATTGCATAAATTAACAAACATATTATATTAGAATCAATTGTTAATTCCATTTAAAATTGAAATGAAAATGGTATAAACTTAATTTATTTACAGCTTAGCAATCTCACATAATTTCTTATTGAGTTATTTCTTTTACTTTTTAAGATATTTAATATTTTTGTTTTTAACTATGTTTGAAATACATAAACCATTAATTAAATAAAACGAGGGAGTATAACATTACAAAAAGTTACGGTCTCAACCGTTTAGATGAGGTCCACAACCATTGTCAGATTTATGCATGAGCACGTCTTTTTCCGATGCCATTCGAGGAAGAAGAAGAATGATAAATTCTAAAATTTATTCACAAATAGTATTCACTGTAGGAGGACATGGCTGTTGGTGTTCTGTTCTTGTTTGGACTTCATCGATTAGTCCTTCATAGGTTTCTCTTGTAGATCGCATATTCTTATTTTATTTTGTATTGGTTTCAACCGATGTGGTACTGGTAGTGATTAGTTTTGTTTAGGTCTTTTGTGTAATCCGCCGGCTATGTTTCCGGGATGTCTATCATCGGCAGCTTAGGTAATGATGCTGGTTTTATATATGATCTTCAGTGTTAAAAAAAAAGGAGATTTGAAATATATACCATACATTTGTTTTACACCAAAGTCCTTCTGCGGAGAAAAAGTGTCAATGAAAAACAAACCGGGGAAAAACTACCGTATTCAATATTTCAATCATATAATGTATACTCTCATAGGAAAAAAAAAGAAGATGTATTGCTGATGCATAGTTTCAATCTGTGGTTTGCGAGATCAAGAAGTTAGATCTTTCATGGGTTTTATGAAAGATCTAATATTTAGAAACCCGCAAAACCCCGCGAAAATCCACTAACCCAAAATCCGATACCGGTTGAACCACCGGTTTAACAAATAAATAACTTTTTTAGTTTTGAATTATGGTTTTAGATTATGTTTTATATTCCAAGTTTCCAATTAAGAAGTTAGGTGCTGACAAGAAAAAGTTAAATTTTCTCTTTTCAATTTTATTTTGTGATTTTTTAAATTTGATGAAGATTTTACTATGCCACCTGAAGAAAACAAATTGAACAATGATAGAGAGAACCAAAATTAGTTGATGTGATTTGGTGTTAGTTTATTTCTATTATTGACAATTTATTACCAATATTTTACTTTTGGTTTATTTTGGATTTGAAGTTTAATTTATTATTCACATTAGATATTTAAATATTTATGAATTTTATATTTTGATTTTTTTAGATGTCATAAATATTTATGAATTTTATATTTGTGATCCAGTAATTCATCCGGTTCAGTGTCCGGATCGAATTTGAAAACATTGGGACTTGAAGGAATAATACTACTGGCCTTGTGGAATTGATGTGTGAAGAGAGGCCCCCGGATAAAATGTTTGTAGAGAGGTCCAATAGCTGAAGATTGGATATGCTGAAAAGCAAAATAGGCATCTCACCTTCCAACATATCGTTGGAAATCAGTAGATTTGTGTAGTATGTCTAAGCCAAAAGATAATCCGATCAAAGTCTGAAAGTATGTCATAAACAAAACAAAAAAAATCAGCCGACGCCAAAGATGAAATCCGGTTTCAGTATAAATGTCCACTTTCTCTGAAAAAAAAGGTGAGAGAAGTGAGAGAGAGGCCTTCACAGTTGGTTTGTGTAGTATAAATCACAAATGTGCTCAAATGTATACAAATTCTAATATGCATAGATACAGACCGTTGCATTTATAAAGTATTAAACCGTAAAAGACAAAACTTCTGTTCTTCCTTTCTTTTTTTGTCCGGTAAGAGAAAAAAAAAATAAAAGGAAAATGATCTGAATAAAAAAAGTTACTATTATTTCAACGGCTCTAACTGAATCTCACTCCTCCCTCCATTTCTACCTTCTTCATCATCTTTATCTCTGAAACCTCCTCTTGAATCTATTAGATCAGTCGAATCATCTTCTTCAACATTCCCCAAGACCCAGTTCCCTCTGCTCAGGTTCCTCGCTCTTCTTCTTCCTCGTTCCCTGTACTCCAAGTACACAACAGTCACCACTCCGAGGAACACCCATAACCCGAGTGCCCAGTTAAGCCCGTCTACGTTCTCTGCTCCGTTCCGTTCTCCCAAATGCTTCATCCCCGTGAATAGCGCAACAACTCCTATTACAACAGCTGATTGACCAACGATCGAGTGAGAATACTCCCAGATTAGTCGCTTCGAAGACATTAGCTCCCCTTGAGCAGGCTTCGCCGGCCTTAGCCAAGCGTTCACGGGCTGAGCGCAAGCCAAAACTATGGCTGTGAAACCGAACTTGACGTGGGACGAACTGAAGCTGAAACCGTTGAGTTCAGCTACTGCGAAGAGGAGACCGAGGAAGACAATGGCTAGTCCTGAACACTGAAGATACATGTGAATCTTGAACCAGCCATCGCCCTTGATGTGTTTCAGGTATCTAGCAGATAATATCCCACCAGGAAGCAAGATTCCCCAAGCGAGGAACATCATGAATCCATGAACGCCCAAGACCGGTCTGAGATCTTGCTCCGCTTCCGCTGATCCACGCGTCAGCATGACACGGACAGGTCTCTGACTTGTAACCGAGTGCATGTTTCTCTCTGTTAACTGACCATCTGTCCATTTAGCACCCATTGCCCATATCACTTTAAGAGGAGTTGTGGGATCGATCATGTTCTTACACTCGGGTCTATCTCGATGACTGCAGGAAGGCTTCAAGGGACGGGTGAACTCAAGAGTGATGATCCCTTCTTCGGACTTGCATCTCACATATGTCATGTTCTCGACTGTAGGGTGAATAGAGGAAGCTGATTCTCCATCAATCCAGTACGTGTTTACGTGCCCTGTTCCGTTTCTATCGAACCAGCCAACGTAAGCATAACTATTTGTCATCTCGCTGCCGAAACCAATTGCGAGATAGCCGCTTTTCTTCTCCCCACGAGCTGCAATCGATATTGAATCACCTACTATTGTCCAAAAGAACTTTACTTGCTGATCATCTAGATTAACACTGTTGTTGTACATATCCGAGAGTCCACCGTCCACAACCTGAACCTTCCAACCCATTTTCTCTTGAAATATCGAGTGATAATAGAGCTGGTCAGGTGTGTTTCTATTAGGAGCCCAAACGAGCTCTAACGGACTCGACAATACTCCATGAGTTTCTTGCCCACCCGCATAGATCGTCTCTGTTCTGTTCCTTAGAGAAGCATTCCCACCGAGAAAGTCTGAAGTTATGTAGAACGAGACGTCGTGTCCTGCTTCTATTGAAAACTTCACAGGAACACCTCTTTCCACTCTCAGCACCGGTGCTTCTTTCTTGTTGATGTACAGAACCTTCGCAGGGTTTGGAGGGTTCGGATAATGAACAGATGGTCCAGCCGTGACAACAAGAGGTGCGTTGGCATCAGCAATGATCACACCTTGATCATACTTGTTGTCTGCGTCCAATGGTCCCAAACACTCATCCACATGATCAGAGAGACTAAGCGAAAAATGCCCGTAGTTTTCCGATTCCACACCGCCGTGATTCTCAGGTAGATAGTAAGGATTGATAACATCTGGTGGTTTTATCACCCCAAGCGCCCAAATAACCGTGAGATTCTCAGTTGCATTCACAGGAAAATCAAACTTATTATCACTATCATTCAACGGCCTCCTATACCTAACAAACGAAACTCCATCTATCCTATGCCCGTAAACAAGTTTCGTGTTATTCACCGAAGAGCCAACTGCATCTGATCCTTCATACACAGTGTCAGGACAAACCCCAGCAGCAAAACCATCCCTGACAGAGCATACACTCGTCTTCGTAATGTAGAAATCATCAGCAAAAGGGAAGCCATCCTCCCTGATCCCAGTAATCACAACGTCAGCATTCAACATAAGGTTTGAGGTAGTGTTCGGCTTAGCCCAACCAAACGCCATGTAGTTCAGTAAACCAGTTGTAGCCTCTAGACCAATATCTACATAACCTTCATCTACATTCAAGCTCCACCTGAGCCTATACTTATCAGAAAGCTTCTTGCAATTATCAAACATGGTAGGAGCCTTTAAGGGCTCACTGTTATTCGATTTCCCGGGAGTAGCAGCGTCTTTACTCTCTGAAGGAGGTGATTCAGATTTTGAAGAAGACGAATCTTGCTCTGTAGCATTGGAGAGCAGAACATGCCCAAAATCAGAAGCAGTAGGTAAATCCCAAACCGAAACCACTCCTATACTATCCCACGTAACATTATCCAACAAACGGACGACGAAAGATTGGTTATTGAACGTTTGATTAAGCTTATGATCAGAGATCACGAAGCCACTATCAGTCATGTTCTCGAAATCAGAGGTCATTGCACCCCACCAATGAACATCAGAACCAGAGAGCATATCGAAACGTGAAACACGAAACGAACAATCATCAAGAACGGTGAAAACCCCACGGAGCTGGTGCTGCAACATCCTGAACTCGGACTCGTACCCGACCAAAGAGCTAGACTTTGAGCATTTTTGCCCGTTTACGAAGAAGAGGAAGAAACCCAACACGAGAGACCCTAGAAAAACGGGTCTTTGAACGAACATGGTTGGGGGAAACTAAACTCAACCAAACCCAAATCTGCAAATACACAGAGTATATATAATCAGTAAGACACGCAGAAACACAAAGACTGAAACTTGGAAACAGAAACTTACAGCTCCCAACACGTCAGGCTTACATCAACCGATGCCAAATAATTACTCAGCTCCTGTAAGTGAGACAGTGTAGAATCTATTAAACAAAAAACAATCCAGAACATAGAATCTATATTAGATGAATTAACAGGATTATATAATAAGATCCTAGGCCAGATCTAGTGGGTGGGATTCAATCTCGAGATTAAACTTGACACAAATCAAGAGACCCAAATCGAAACAAAGAGATTCAAATTCAATCAATTCGCGATCTGACATATCAAACCCAGTCAGATCACACTCGCGATCGATACTCTAGACCACGATCAAACGAATATGTGGAGATTTACCTCAAGATTAGCGATGGAGATCTTCGAGGAGAGATTCGTGAGCTCGATTTCAATGTGAGAGAGATGTTTAGTTTTCCCGCATCAGATTCCTTCTCGCAAATATGCTTTTTTGGCTTTGTAGACGAGCAAAAAAGCAAATGAGTTTGCGATTAATGTTGGTTAAAATATCACTATAGGTTTCTGCGATTTTAATTCTTGAGTTGAGCCATTTCTCCTACTTTAATTTTTAGTTACGTACATATATATCAATGGTTCTTTTTTTTGGGTTTTTTTTTTAAAGAATGTACATATACAACAAGGTTCGTGATTATTATAAAGTGACTCTGATATAGAATGAAATATTTGGAGTGAAAAAATGACATTCATCTATATTTCACTCTATAATAAAGTTATTCTATTATAGAATAACAACATTAAAGCAAAAATTACGCTATAATAAAATTATTCTATTTTTGTGTAAATTATAGAAGAAAAAATAGAATCTCTTTGAAAATAGTCTTAATCTAACTCAATCTTTACATAAAGGTTATTTTCTTGATAACTAATTTATTTTGACTGACATTGATTTACTCATTTTCAATATATTTGTTCCCATCTAGATAGCATGTAAACTCCATCCAGTGCCTTGCGAAGGCTATGAGAGGACTCAGGCACAAATAATTTACTTTGTATCAACAGGCTGCCAAAGACCAAGTTATGGATCGAACTCAAGGTGCATACTATCCCCTATATATTAAAAGAGAAACATTACAACATATTTTTGTAGCCACATGTCATCAGCACAATCATTCTTAGAATCCTTAGAAAAAATATGTTAGTCCATATAAATATATAATAAGCTTTTTATTAAACTAACCATAAATTAATCATAAATGTTCTTCATTGTTTCCTTAAACAAAAATCACGGAATTACCTAATGTGCCAAAAGTATATATGACAATTAATAATTTTGAATAATAAAGATTTGATGAAAATTAGTATATTCTCTATCATTTTTTAAAAATTTTAACTTATTAAAATAAATTAAAAACCCACATTAACTATATAATAAAAATTTAGTTTTTTGTATATGTTATATTTTAAATTTTTAAAAACGAATATAAATAAATAAAGTTGTTAAAAATCTCATATTAAATTTTTTATGATCCCTGGTTTAAAATTTATGTTATAACAAGATACAAATTATTTCAAAATTACATAAGTAGGAAGTCTCATTTAATAAATATTATATATATGTATATTAATATTTTTTAAAATAAATTATATACCATATAAAACACATAAGTATTTTAATTTCGAATTTGCTTTGAATATTTTTGGTAAAAATTTTGAACAATTATTGACAATTTAGATTTTAAACTTTGCATTATTAAATATCCCACAATTTTTTAATTGTTATCATTGATTTAAAATTTTTGTTATAAAGAAATACAAACGATCAAAAATAATATGAGTATAATTAACAGATGTCAATATTAAAAATGTATTATATATCTATGCTAATATCATTTAAACTTAATTTTATAACATATAAAATAGAAAAAAGTGTTTGTATGGATTAATAAAATTTATTTAAGTATTTATACCAATTTAATTATATACGTAATAGTTACTAAATTTTTAATTATTCGATATATATTTATTATTTCATAATTTGTAAAAAATATATAATACTTAAAAATAATTTATATATAATATTCGTTCTGCGCAAGGCGCGGATCTTAACCTAGTTAATAAGTATTTCATATTGGATTTTAATGTGACACGGCTAGAGTCAGATTGACTAAGACGAATAGACAATCTAATCTATTAATTTATATTTCTATTTTAATATGACATATTCGATTATTTACATTAATAATAAACTAATTATAAATTTGAATTATATATTTTTAATTATAACAAAATATGTTGATAAAAATCTAATAAAATCTTACTTAAAATTAAATATTTTTATAAAATAAAACATTAGTTAATTTTG
The DNA here is from genome assembly GCF_000309985.2 of Brassica rapa. Lineage (NCBI taxonomy): Eukaryota > Viridiplantae > Streptophyta > Magnoliopsida > Brassicales > Brassicaceae > Brassica > Brassica rapa. The sequence continues at coordinate 6,889,892 of NC_024796.2, forward strand.
TAATTATTAGTATAATATCATTATAAATCAATGTTAATTAAAATTTTATTCTAAAAAAATAAAATAAAATTATATACTATTTTTTATAAATTTTATAGTTATATTCTGTATTATATAAAAAAGAAGTGATTTATGAATTACATATGACAAAATTATATTAAATAGGTAAACTAACAAATTTTATTTTTTTAAATGGTTTCATTTAAATAAAATATCACTCATCATTAAAATGGGTTAAAATTCATAAACTATTTCTTTTTATATAAAAATAAATTTAGTAACATACGTTAAACTTTTATATCTACAACTATATGTTATCTTTTTATTTATTTTAAAATTCTCAACAATATGTTGTGTAAAAATGTTTATACATAAACATAATGGTATATAATAACTTTTAGCTCATATACTATTTTTTTAAAATGTTATTAGAAAATTATGAAATTTTAGTAATTCATTTAAAATATAATTACAAATAATATTTTAGTAATTCATTTAAAATATTATTACAAATAAAATTTTAATTATTATTTTTAATTATAACAAAATCTGTTGATAAAAATTTATAAAACATTACCAAAAGTCAAATTGTTTTAAATAAAATAATGTATTAATGTAATAATAAAAAAATTCCAAATTCATGTAATCTTCCAAACTCAAAAATAGTTGTGTAGTTTTCCAAAATTTTCTTGAAAAATTACAATTTCAAATTTTATAAAAGATAAAATCATAGATAATAAATAATAAATTTTTGAAATGCACCACGAAAAAAAACTATATATGTTGTAAAAATTAAAGTAATCTTATGTTTTGAAACTTAATTAAAAACATTAATATCATAACATCCATAAAATATCCTATTTCAATAAAATTTACTAAAATAAATTGATAGATGCTACTATGTATAATTATTTTATTATAATAATATATATATATTATTTAAATAAAACAATGTTTTTACTTATAGAGCCTGTAAAATACTAATGATATATGTTAAAGTATTTTTTTTAAACACAACATATAAATATAAATGATCTTAAACATATTTTTTTTTAATATGATTAAATAAAATTTTAACAATGTATTATATGCAAAATGTATAAATTAAAGAAAAAATGTATTTTGGAGGAGGTTTTCTATTTGATTATTTCATATTACTATTTTATTTTACATATCTCAAAAATATATTCGTAAGTAATAAAAAATAATAAAAAATAAAGTGTATTAAACAAACCACTATATATTAATAATGTCGAAAAAGAAATATAAAAAAGAATATTATAGAATTACGCAATAGATAACATTAAACTGAAAATTATAGATTTAAAAGATTTGTAATAAAATCAATTACATTTATAAAATGAAAAAATATCCTGAAACAAATATCCGCACAGACGTGCGGGTCAAAAGCTAGTAAATTTTTAAAAGTGAGACATCTGCATAGATCATCATAATCTGTTTATGTTAGGTATCTAACATGAGTACACATATATTAAAATTAGGTTTAACGGATAAAACATGCTATTTTTGGAAACTTTTCATTTTATAGAAAAATGTTGTAGGTTTGAGTTTATGGTTTTGAAATTAGGATAACAAGAATATTTGTTGATATATGATTATTCTTTCAGTTTTTTTCATCGATATGTTGTATTTTTAAATAATTTTCTTAAAAACTGCTATTTTTAGAAAATTTTCATTTTACAGAGAATATTGTAGATTTGGTTTTGTTATTTAGAAATTAGGATTACAAGAATATTTGTGGATAGATAAGTATTCTCTCAGAATTTTGTATCAATAGGTTGTATTTTTAAATAATTTTATTAAAAGCTGCTATTTTTGGAAAGTTTTCATTTTTTTTAGAGAAATATTGTTGATTTGAGTATATGGTTGAAAAATTAGAGTAACAAGAATATATGTTGATATATGAGTATTCTGTCAGAGTTTTCCTTAAATATGTTGTATTTTAAAATAATCTTCTTAAAAACTGCTATTTATAGAAATTTTTCATTTTTCAAGGGAAATAATTTAGAATTGGGTTTGTGGTATAAAAATTAAGATAACAAGAATACTTTTGGATTAGTTGAGTATTCTTTCAGATTTTTTCATCAATAGGTTGTATTTTTAAATAAATTTCTTAAGAACTGCTATTAGGAAAGTTTTCATTTTTTTAGAGAAATATTTTAGATTTGAGTTTGTGGTTTAGAATTTAAGATAAAAATATTATTTGTGAATAGTTGAGTATTCTTTCAGATTTTTTCATCAATATGTTGTATTTTTAAATAATTTTCTTAAAAACTGCTATTTTTAGAAAGTTTTCATTTTATAGAGAAATATTGTAGATTTGGGTTTATGATTTAGAAATTAGGATTACAAGAATATTTGTGGATAGATAAGTATTCTTTCATAATTTTTTATCAATATGTTATATTTTTATATAATATTTTTTAAAACTGCTATTTTTGGAAAGTTTTCATTTTTTTAGAGAAATATTGTAGATTTGAGTTTGTGGTTTAGAAGTTAAGATCAAAAGATTATTTGTGGATAGTTGAGCATTCTTTCAGATTTTTTCATCAATATGTTGTATTTTTAAATAATTTTCCTAAAAACTGCTATTTTTATAAAGTTTTCATTTTATATAGAAATATTATAGATTTGGGTTTGTGATTTAGAAATTGGGACTACAACAATATTTGTGGACAGATAAGTGTTCTTTCAGAATTTTGCATCAATATGTTGTATTCTTATATAATTTTTTAAAAACAGCTATTTTTGGTAACTTTTCATTTTATAGAGAAATATTGAAGATTTGAGTTTATGGTTGAAAAATTAGAGTAACAAGAATATATGTTGATATATGAGTATTCTTTCAGAGTTTTCCTTAAATAGGTTGTATTTTTAAATAATCTTCTTAAAAGCTGCTATTTTTGGAAATTTTTCATTTTTTAGAGAAATATTTTAGAATTGGGTTTGTGGTATAAAAATTAAGATAACAAGAATACTTTTGGATTAGTTGAGTATTCTTTCAGAGTTTTTCATCAATAGGTTGTATTTTTAAATAAATTTCTTAAAAACTGCTATTTTAGGAAAGTTTTCATTTTTTTTAGAGAAATATTGTAGATTTGAGTTTGTGGTTTAGAAGTTGAGATCAAAAGATTATTTGTGGATAGTTGAGTATTCTTTCAGATTTATTCATCAATATGTTGTATTCTTAAATAATTTTCTTAAAAACTGCTATTTTTATAAAGTTTTCATTTTATATAGAAATATTATATATTTGGGTTTGTGATTTAGAAATTAGGACTACAAGAATATTTTTGGATTGTTGAGTATTCTTTCAGAGTTTTTTATCAATAGGTTGTATTTTTAAATAATTTTCTTAAAAACTGCTATTTTTGGAAAGTGTTCATTTTTTAGAGAAATATTGTAGATTTGAATTTGTGGTTTACAATTTAAGATAAAAAGATTATTTGTGGATAGTTGAGAATTCATTCAGATTTTTTCATCAATATGTTGTATTTTTAAATAATCTTCTTAAAAGCTGCTATTTTAGGAATTTTTTCATTTTTTAAGGAAATATTTTAGATTTGGGTTTGTGATTTAGAAATTAGGATTACACGAATATTTGTGGATAGTTGAGTATTATTTCAGAGTTTTACATCAATAGGTTGTATTTTTAAATAATTTTCTTAAAAACTGCTATTTTCGGAAAGTTTTCATTTTTTTAGAGAAATATTGTAGATTTGAGTTTGTGGTTTAGAAGTTAAGATCAAAAGATTATTTGTGGATAGTTGAGTATTCTTTCAGATTTTTCATCAATATGTTGTATTTTTAAATAATTTTCTTAAAAACTGCTATTTTTAGAAAGTTTTCATTTTATATAGAAATATTATAGATTTGGGTTTGTGATTTAGAAATTATGACTACAAGAATATTTGTGGACAGATAAGTGTTCTTTCAGAATTTTGCATCAATATGTTGTATTTTAAAATAATTTTCTTAAAAATTGCTATTTTTGGAAAGTGTTCATTTTTTAAAGAAATATTGTAGATTTGAGTTTGTGGTTTAAAATTTAAGATCAAAAGATTATTTGTGGATAGTTGAGTATTCTTTCAGATTTTTTCATCAATATCTTGTATTTTTAAATAATTTTCTTACCAACTGCTATTTTTAGAAAGTTTTCATCTTATATAGAAATATAATAGATTTGGGTTTGTGATTTAGAAATTAGGACTACAAGAATATTTGTGGAGAGATAAGTGTTCTTTCAGAATTTTGCATCAATATGTTGTATTTTAAAATATTTTTCTTAAAAACTGCTATTTTTGGAAAGTGTTCATTTTTTAGAGAAATATTGTAGATTTGAGTTTGTGGTTTAGAAGTTAAGATCAAAAGATTATTTGTGGATAGTTGAGTATTCTTTCAGATTTTTTCATCAATATCTTGTATTTTTAAATAATTTTCTTAAAAACTGCTATTTTTAGAAAGTTTTAATTTTATATATAAATATTATAGATTTGGGTTTGTGATTTAGAAATTAGTACTACAAGAATATTTGTGGACAGATAAGTGTTTTTTCAGATTTTTTCATCAAAATCTTGTATTTTTAAATAATTTTCTTAAAAACTGCTATTTTTAGAAAGTGTTCATTTTATAGAGAAATATTATAGATTTGAGTTTGTGGTTTAGAAGTTAAGATCAAAAGATTATTTGTGGACAGATAAGTGTTCTTTCAGAATTTTGCATCAATAAGTTGTATTTTTATATAATATTTTTAAAAAATGCTATTTTTGGAAACTTTTCATTTTTTTAGAGAAATATTGTAGATTTGAGTTTGTGGTTTACAAGTTAAGATCAAAAGATTATTTGTGGATAGTTGAGTATTCTTTCAGATTTTTCGTCAATATGTTGTATTTTTAAATAATTTTCTTAAAAACTGCTATTTTTAGAAAGTTTTCATTTTATAGAGAAATATTATAGATTTGGGTTTGTGATTTAGAAATTAGGATTACATGAATATTTGTGGATAGATAAGTATTCTTTCAGAATTTTTTATCAATATGTTGTATTTTTATATAATTTTTTTAAAAACTGCTATTTTTAGAAAGTTTTCATTTTTTCAGAGAAATATTGTAGATTTGAATTTGTGGTTTAGAAATTAAGATCAAAAGATAATTTGTGGATAGTTGAGTATTCTTCCAGATTTTTTCATCAATATGTTATATTTTTAAATAATTTCTTAAAAACTACTATTTTTAGAAAGTTTTCATTTTATAGAGAAATATTGTAGATTTGGGTTTGTTATTTAGAAATTAGAATTAGAAGAATATTTGTGGACAGATAAGTGTTCTTTCAGATTTATTCATCAATACCTTGTATTTTTAAATAATTTTCTTAAAAACTGCTATTTTTGGAAAGTTTTCATTTTTTAGAGAAATATTGTAGATTTGAGTTTGTGGTTTAGAATTTAAGATCAAAAGATTATTTGTAGATAGTTGAGTATTCTTTCAGATTTTTTCATCTATATCTTGTATTTTAAAATAATTTTCTTAAAAAGTGCTGTTTTTAGAAAGTTTTCATTTTATATATAAATATTATAGATTTGAGTTTGTGATTTAGAAATTAGGACTACAAGAATATTTGTGGACAGATAAGTGTTCTTTCAGAATTTTGCATCAATATGTTGTATTTTTATATAATTTTTTTAAAAACTGCTATTTTTAGAAAGTTTTCATTTTATAGAGAAATATTGTAGATTTGAGTTTGTTATTTAGAAATTAAAATTACAAGAATATTTTTGGATTGTTGAGTATTCTTTCAGAGTTTTTCATCAATAGGTTGTATTTTTAAATAATTTTCTTAAAAACTGCTATTTTTGGAAAGTGTTCATTTTTTAGAGAAATATTGTAGATTTGAGTTTGTGGTTTAGAAGTTAAGATCAAAAGATTATTTGTGGATAGTTGAGTATTCTTTCAGATTTTTTATCCATATGTTGTATTTTTAAATAATTTTCTTAAAAACTGCTATTTTTAGAAAGTTTTCATTTTATAGAGAAATATTATAGATTTGGGTTTGTGATTTAGAAATTAGGATTACATGAATATTTATGGATAGATAAGTATTCTTTCAGAATTTTTTTATCAATATGTTGTATTTTTATATAATTTTTTTTAAAACTGCTATTTTTAGAAAGTTTTCATTTTTTCAGAGAAATATTGTAGATTTGAGTTTGTGGTTTAGAAATTAAGATCAAAAGATTATTTGTGGATAGAGTATTCTTTCAGATTTTTTCATCAATATGTTGTATTTTTAAATAATTTTCTTAAAAACTGCTATTTTTAGAAAGTTTTCATTTTATAGAGAAATATTGTAGATTTGGGTTTGTTATTTAGAAATTAGAATTAGAAGAATATTTTTGGATTGTTGAGTATTCTTTCAGAGTTTTTCATCAATAGGTTGTATTTTTAAATAATTTTCTTAAAAACTGCTATTTCTGGAAAGTTTTCATTTTTTAGAGAAATATTGTAGATTTGAGTTTGTGGTTTAGAAGTTAAGATCAAAAGATTATTTGTGATAGTTGAGTATTCTTTCAGATTTTTTCATCAATATCTTGTATTTTTAAATAATTTTCTTAAAAATTGCTATTTTTAGAAAGTTTTCATTTTATATATAAATATTATAGATTTGGGTTTGTGATTTAGAAATTAAGACTACAAGAATATTTGTGGACAGATAAGTGTTCTTTCAAAATTTTGCATCAATATGTTGTATTTTTATATAATTTTTTTAAAAACTGCTATTTTTAGAAAGTTTTCATTTTATAGAGAAATATTGTAGATTTGAGTTTGTTATTTAGAAATTAAAATTACAAGTGTATTTTTGGATTGTTGAGTATTCTTTCAGAGTTTTTCATCAATAGGTTGTATTTTTAAATAATTTTCTTAAAAACTGCTATTTTTGGAAAGTGTTCATTTTTTAGAGAAATATTGTAGATTTTAGTTTGTTATTTAGAAATTAGAATTAGAAGAATATTTTTGGATTGTTGAGTATTTTTTCAGAGTTTTTCATCAATAGGTTGTATTTTTAAATAATTTTCTTAAAAACTGCTATTTTCGGAAAGTGTTCATTTTTTAGAGAAATATTGTAGATTTGAGTTTGTGGTTTAGAAGTTAAGATCAAAAGATTATTTGTGGATAGTTGAGTATTCTTTCAGATTTTTTCATCAATATCTTGTATTTTTAAATAATTTTCTTAAAAACTTCTATTTTTAGAAAGTTTTCATTTTACATATAAATATTATAGATTTGGGTTTGTGATTTAGAAATTAGGACTACAAGAATATTTGTGGACAGATAAGTGTTCTTTCAGATTTTTTCATCAATATTTTGTATTTTTAAATAATTTTCTTAAAAACTGCTATTTTTAGAAAGTTTTCATTTATATATAAATATTATAGATTTGGGTTTGTGATTTAGAAATTAGGACTACAAGAATATTTGTGGACAGATAAGTGTTCTTTCAGATTTTTTCATCAATATCTTGTATTTTTAAATAATTTTCTTAAAAACTGCTATTTTTAGAAAGTGTTCATTTTATAGAGAAATATTATAGATTTGAGTTTGTGGTTTAGAAGTTAAGATCAAAAGATTATTTGTGGACAGTTCTTTCAGAATTTTGCATCAATATGTTGTATTTTTATATAATTTTTTTAAAAACTGCTATTTTTGGAAACTTTTCATTTTTTTAGAGAAATATTGTAGATTTGAGTTTGTGGTTCATAAGTTAAGATCAAAAGATTATTTGTGGATAGTTGAGTATTCTTTCAGATTTTTTCATCAATATCTTGTATTTTTAAATAATTTTCTTAAAAACTTCTATTTTTAGAAAGTTTTCATTTTATATATAAAAATTATAGATTTGGGTTTGTGATTTACAAATTAGGACTACAAGAATATTTGTGGACAGATAAGTGTTCTTTCAGATTTTTTCATCAATATCTTGTATTTTTAAATAATTTTCTTAAAAACTGCTATTTTTAGAAAGTTTTCATTTTATATAGAAATATTATAGATTTGTGTTTGTGGCTTAGAAATTAGGTATACAAGAATATTTGTGGACAGATAAGTGTTCTTTCAGAATTTTGCATCAATATGTTGTATTTTTATATAATTTTTTAAAAATTTGCTATTTTTGGAAACTTTTCATTTTTTTAGAGAAATATTGTAGATTTGAGTTTGTGGTTTAGAAGTTAAGATCAAAAGATTATTTGTGGATAGTTGAGTATTTTTTCAGATTTTTTCATCAATATGTTGTATTTTTAAATAATTTTCTTAAAAATTGCTATTTTTAGAAACTTTTCATTTTATAGAGAAATATTGTAGATTTGGGTTTGTTATTTAGAAATTAGAATTACAAGAATATTTTTGGATTGTTGAGTATTCTTTCAGAGTTTTTTATCAATAGGTTGTATTTTTAAATAATTTTCTTAAAACTGCTATTTTTGGAAAATTTTCATTTTTAGAGAAATATTGTAGATTTGATTTTGTGGTTTAGAAGTTAAGATCAAAAGATTATTTGTGGATAGTTGAGTATTCTTTCAGATTTTTTCATCAATATGTTGTATTTTTAAATAATTTTCTTAAAAACTCCTATTTTTAGAAAGTTTTCATTTTATATATAAATATTATAGATTTGGGTTTGTGATTTAGAAATTAGGACTACAAGAATATTTGTGGACAGATAAGTGTTCTTTCAGATTTTTTCATCAATATCTTGTATTTTTAAATAATTTTCTTAAAAACTGCTATTTTTAGAAAGTTTTCATTTTATAGAGAAATATTGTAGATTTGGGTTTGTTATTTAGAAATTAGAATTACAAGAATATTTTTGGATTGTTGAGTATTCTTTCAGAGTTTTTTATCAATAGGTTGTATTTTTAAATAATTTTCTTAAAAACTGCTATTTTTGGAAAATTTTCATTTTTTAGAGAAATATTGTAGATTTGAGTTTGTGGTTTAGAAGTTAGATCAAAAGATTATTTGTGATAGTTGAGTATTCTTTCAGATTTTTTCATCAATATCTTGTATTTTTAAATAATTTTCTTAAAATTGCTATTTTTAGAAAATTTTCATTTTATATATAAATATTATAGATTTGGGTTTGTGATTTAGAAATTAGGACTACAAGAATATTTGTGGACAGATAAGTGTTCTTTCAAAATTTTGCATCAATATGTTGTATTTTTTAAATACTTTTTTTAAAAACTGCTATTTTTAGAAAGTTTTCATTTTATAGAGAAATATTGTAGATTTGGGTTTGTTATTTAGAAATTAAAATTACAAGTGTATTTTTGGATTGTTGAGTATTCTTTCAGAGTTTTTCATCAATAGGTTGTATTTTTAAATAATTTTCTTAAAAACTGCTATTTTTGGAAAGTGTTCATTTTTTTGAGAAATATTGTAGATTTTAGTTTGTTATTTAGAAATTAGAATTAGAAGAATATTTTTGGATTGTTGAGTATTTTTTCAGAATTTTTCATCAATAGGTTGTATTTTTAAATAATTTTCTTAAAAACTGCTATTTCTGGAAAGTTTTCATTTTTTAGAGAAATATTGTAGATTTGAGTTTGTGGTTTAGAAGTTAAGATCAAAGATTATTTGTGGATAGTTGAGTATTCTTTCAGATTTTTTCATCAATATCTTGTATTTTTAAATAATTTTCTTAAAAAATTATTTTTAGAAAGTTTTCATTTTTACATATAAATATTATAGATTTGGGTTTGTGATTTAGAAATTAGGACTACAAGATTATTTGTGGACAGATAAGTGTTCTTTCAGATTTTTTCATCAATATTTTGTATTTTTAAATAATTTTCTTAAAAACTGCTATTTTTTAGAAAGTTTTCATTTTATATAGAATATTATAGATTTGGGTTTGTGATTTAGAAATTAGGACTACAAGAATATTTGTGGACAGATAAGTGTTCTTTCAGATTTTTTCATCAATATCTTGTATTTTTAAATAATTTTCTTAAAAACTGCTATTTTTTAGAAAGTGTTCATTTTTATAGAGAAATATTATAGATTTGAGTTTGTGGTTTAGAAAGTTAAGATCAAAAGATATATTTGTGGACAGTTCTTTCAGAATTTTGCATCAATATGTTGTATTTTATATAATTTTTTTAAAAACTGCTATTTTTGAAAAAGTTTCATTTTTTAGAGAATATTGTAGATTTGAGTTTGTGGTTCAGAAGTTAAGATCAAAGATTATTTGTGGATAGTTGAGTATTCTTTCAGATTTTTTCATCAATATCTTGTATTTTAAATAATTTTCTTAAAAACTTCTATTTTTAGAAAAAGTTTTCATTTTATTAGAGAAAATTGTAGATTTGGGTTTGTGATTTACAAATTAGGACTACAAGAATATTTGTGGACAGATAAGTGTTCTTTCAGATTTTTTCATCAATATCTTGTATTTTTAAATAATTTTCTTAAAAACTGCTATTTTTAGAAAGTTTTCATTTTATATAGAAATATTATAGATTTGTGTTTGTGGCTTAGAAATTAGGAATACAAGAATATTTGTGGACAGATAAGTGTTCTTTCAGAATTTTGCATCAATATGTTGTATTTTTATATAATTTTTAAAAATTTGCTATTTTTGGAAACTTTTCATTTTTTTAGAGAAATATTGTAGATTTGAGTTTGTGGTTTAGAAGTTAAGATCAAAAGATTATTTGTGGATAGTTGAGTATTTTTTCAGATTTTTTCATCAATATGTTGTATTTTTAAATAATTTTCTTAAAAATTGCTATTTTTAGAAACTTTTCATTTTATAGAGAAATATTGTAGATTTGGGTTTGTTATTTAGAAATTAGAATTACAAGAATATTTTTGGATTGTTGAGTATTCTTTCAGAGTTTTTTATCAATAGGTTGTATTTTTAAATAATTTTCTTAAAAACTGCTATTTTTGGAAAATATTCATTTTTTAGAGAAATATTGTAGATTTGATTTTGTGGTTTAGAAGTTAAGATCAAAAGATTATTTGTGGATAGTTGAGTATTCTTTCAGATTTTTTCATCAATATGTTGTATTTTTAAATAATTTTCTTAAAAACTCCTATTTTTAGAAAGTTTTCATTTTATATATAAATATTATAGATTTGGGTTTGTGATTTAGAAATTAGGACTACAAGAATATTTGTGGACAGATAAGTGTTCTTCAGATTTTTTCATCAATATCTTGTATTTTTAAATAATTTTCTTAAAAACTGCTATTTTTAGAAAGTTTTCATTTTATAGAGAAATATTGTAGATTTGGGTTTGTTATTTAGAAATTAGATTAGAAGAATATTTTTGGATTGTTGAGTATCTTTCAGAGTTTTTTATCAATATATTGTATTTTTTAATAATTTTCTTAAAAACTGCTATTCTGGAAAGTTTTCATTTTTTAGAGAAATATTGTAGATTTGAGTTTGTGGTTTAGAAGTTAAGATCAAAAGATTATTTGTGATAGTTGAGTATTCTTTCAGATTTTTTTTCATCAATATCTTGTATTTTTAAATAATTTTCTTAAAAATTGCTATTTTTAGAAAGTTTTCATTTTATATATATATAATTAGATTTGGGTTTGTGATTTTAGAAATTAAGACTACAAGAATATTTGTGGACAGATAAGTGTTCTTTCAA